>NC_136013.1:5205601-5549351 GCF_048128805.1 Centroberyx gerrardi
AAGCCATTTTTCCAGATAACTAGCCATCATTTTGGCGGCCCTATTCTACCGTAAAAATACAGCTGGCTGGTAAAATACTAAAAACGTTTTCTGGGATTAACCAACCACTGTGACCTGAAGACGATAAATAAAAAGGTACAGTAGTTTCCTGCCTGGATGAGTCCTGACAAAGATAACTTGGACTCGAACCCACAGCATCACCAGAACACAGTGGGGTCCTCAGGCAGGTCTTGTGTCCTCAGCAGGACCCCGTCCGCCGTCACTACCACACTCATAGCCACTGAAGTGCTTTGATGTGCAGCCAATCAGGCGGATTAGACTTGTATTTGATTTGTAGAGTCTTTTAACTCGGCATAAAAGACCCAGCAGACATGTGTTCGTCTTCCAGAGCAGCTTCATATTTAATTCAGTGGACGGAGGATTGAAGTGCCTTCTTCGTGTACTTCTGTTTTTTTTTTTCTTATTATCCCTGGAGTGTCATTTTTTGTTGCTTTCCATTTGTAATGTTTAGACATGATGATTTTTGTGGATTACCAAGGTATATCTCCCCATAATCCCCCCCTCCTTATGTTTTTAATTCCTTCTGCAAATAAGTTGGCACCGCTGAGATATCTGAAAGTGCAACTGTTGCAAAACTGGAGAGAAATATGTTGAATTATCTACATTCTCTACTGATGACTCATGTTGTTTGTGAATTTATGCCCCCTCAAAAACTTGGGGTGCACGACGCCCCTCCTCTGGACAGACGGAAAGTGAAGTCATACCCCCTGAACCTGGGCAGGACCTTTCTGTAAAGCCTCTACTAGACAGGCCGTTAATAACGCAGCAGCAGAACAAAGCTGCTCCCTCTCTCTTCTCTTTCCATCCACCCATCCGTCCGTCCGTCTTGCCGCTGTTTCACTTTGATGCGGGCTATCCTCATCTCTCCATATGTATTCAGCAGCTGTGTTAACCTCCTACTAGACCGCCGCCAAGTGTTACAGCTCCTTGTGGGAAAATCCATTAATTACTGAGGATTTATAGAGTGTGCATTCTGACTTGATGAGGGCTCGTCCCATTTTGCCCTGTTAGTACTGACATGGTGACCTGAATAAGAAATTTGCATTCGCATTTTAATAATTTGGCTGATACTTCTACCCAGGCCGACTTACAATGAGAACAAGCTTAAATTCCTAGATTACCAATGTTGCAAGCAACCAGAAGTATGGAGGATTGAAAGGGGAAACCACAGCACCCAGACCACTGATGTAACAAATATTACAGTATCTCAAGATTGTAAATGTGTAAGGTTCATGAATAAGAAATACAGTAGGCCCTAGTTATTGCATACATGTAGCACAGACCAAAAATCCCTTTTATGAGGATGTTGTATCTGTATTCCAGGCATTTCACATTGTAATATAACCTGAATAATAAAAGAAATAGGCCGTAGTTATAGCTCATATTGGGAAAACCTCAGACTTCATGTTTCAAGGCTTTTTTTTTCTGTTTCACTTGAGTCAAAGGTTTAGTTGGTCCTTTATAAGTTGAGCAAGGTTTATGACTCTAATCCATGCAGGAATTTCAAAAATGTGTGTCTGTCCTTCTGAAAGCAGCGGCTGTTTTTCTGCACAACAAATGAAGACAGAGGGTGAGCGGCAACATACCGGACATGCTTTTTATGAGGATGTTGCGCGTGTCATCCAGTCATTTCACATAGATATAATAAATAGATAATAATAGTAATAATAGATGTGGCAGAGGAGCGGTTTGTTGACAGAAGTGATAACAGTGAAGGAGCGCTTTGTTGACAAGCTGCAAACAACTCATATTCTCCCTGTTGAGCCCCTTAAACGCTGCGTGTGTGTGTGTGTGTGTGTGTGTGTGATAGAGTGAGAGACAGAGAGAGTGTGTGTGTCTTTGCCATTTGGCAAATCCCACCAAAATCTTCATCTTTATTATTTATATTACTTGGACATTGCGTGCGAGCTGAGTGGCTAGTTCCCAAAAAAAAAAAAGTAATTCCAAATTATTGATGTCACTTTTCTGTGGAAGAGTATTACGGCCATTGTAGGTGAATTGTTTTTTTTGTACTGCAGCTCGGGGGAGGGGGGTAATATTCTGAGAGAAAACTCAAAGTCAGAAATTTGCAAGAAAAAAAACTAAGAAATTTGCAAGAAAAAACTCAGAAATTCTGGGATTAAAGTCAAAAATTTGTAAGAAAAAAAACTCAGAAATTTGCAAGAAAAAACTCAGAAATTCTGAGATTAAAGTCTGAAATTTGTAAGAAAAAAAACTCAGAAATTTGCAGGAAAAAACTCAGAAATTTTTAGATTAAAGTCAGAAATTTGTGAGTAAAAACCTAAGAAATTTGCAAGAAAAAACTCAGAAATTCTGAGATTAAAGTCTGAAATTTGTAAGAAAAAAAACGTAGAAATTTGCAAGAAAAAACTCAGAAATTTTTAGATTAAAGTCAGAAATTTGTAAGAAAAAAAACGGAGAAATTTGCAAGAAAAAACTCAGAAATTTTTAGATTAAAGTCAGAAATTTGTAAGAAAAAAAACTCAGAAATTTGCAAGAAAAAACTCAGAAATTCTGAGATTAAAGTCTGAAATTTGTAAGAAAAAACTCAGAAATTCTGAGATTAAAGTCAGAGATTTGTGAGAAAAAAACTAACGTGTTATACCGTACCACAAATCACCAAGTGTGATGTGCGACTCTCTCTGCAGGTGACCCAGCCGCCCCGGGCCGAGCAGCAGGGCCAGCTGCTGGGCGGCTTCGACGAGAAGGCCTACCTGTCCAGGAAGCAGCTGAAGCCGGGCGACGACCCGTACAGAGAGCACGCCTTCAACCTGCAGGAGAGCGACCGGCTGGGCAGCGAGAGAGCCATCAGGGACACCCGCCACTACAGGTGAGGACAGTAAACACCTCCGCCCAAGAGCTGCCCGTTTTTCATCTGCATTAAGGAGATCAAGGCCTAATCTCGCTTAGGCTGCACATGGATTGGGAGTTAGATTGAAATCTAGGATTGTTATACTTGTTAAACACTAAAGGCTAGGTCACACTAGGGCTGGGCGATATATCGTATAATATAGATATCGTGATATGAGACTAGATATCGTCTGGGATTTTGGTTATCCTAATATTGTGAAATAACTTAATTCTTCCTGGTCTTAAAGGCGATGCAAATGATGCAATTTTCTGAACTTATTAGCCTGTTCTGGCTGAGTAAAATGAACAACGATTGGCTTTATCTGCTCAACATATCTATATTACTGATTACTAATGATCATTACCAATTTTCAAAATTATCTTGTGTGTAAATGGCTTATGAAAGCACTCATTCCCCCAAAATATCATCACATTATCGATATCGAGGTATTTGGTCTAAAATATTGTGATATTTGATTTTGTCTCAGCCCTTGATCACACTAGATGATTTTAATGTAGATTCTAAGCCGGACTGGACCATCCTAACCGTTCAGGTGAGTCTGGAGGAGGAGGAGGAGGGGGGGCACTCGACCCCATTGGTTGGCCCACAGTTTCCATAGTGTGATTGTGCTCCAAACTGGAGACTTTGGTCCTCCTGGTGACTCCAGACCGGTTGGAGCCTGACAAGAGTTTTTCTAAATGGGTTGTGAGATTTTGTCGGGCCCAGACTGGCCGGGTTTGTGTGGTGTGAAGCGGTCTTAAGACTCACCAAGACTGAAATCTGAGAGCTGAGACCCTGGCAACAGCCAATGGGAGTTAAAGAAAAGAGAACGCACCGAAAGAGAAGTCGCTTTTCACAACAACAACAACTCCCATTAGATAGTTAACATCAGCAGGATTTCTGACGCCACTCGCTCCACGCTTGATAAGATGCTGTACAATTTCATTTGGAGGGATAAATCTCTTATAAAATGGTATAAAATGGCAACATGCTGGCATCAATCTACATAAGTGTGCAATAAGTGAAAGGAGCCTCATACAAAAGTCACCAGTGTTAACCAGTGTTAATAATGTCACTTCAAAACACATTTGTAATGTAAATGTAAACTGTAGCTTCTCTACCATGGAGCAAGAAACGATAGAACGGCTATTTTGTAATTCTATTTGCAGTGAACTGTTCTGGACAAATGGGAAAATGTTTTTGAATGACAGAATCGGTTAGTGAGTGACCCTCGTCTTCATGTGTGTGACGCCCATCTCTTCCCCGCGGCATCCTGTGTGACAGGATGTTAACAGGCCAGTCATTTAGTCTGAACTGCCCTCCTTCAAAATTTTAACGGTCTAGGGTTAAAGCTCCCAGCAACAGGTATCAAATTAAGACACAGGGTCAAAAATCTGTTCAGATGTTGCTTGGCAACCGGATATTTCTATGTCACTCTAGCAACAATATTGAGGAGTACTTGCCCAGAAAGTTGCCCTGTGTATCACTGCCTTCAATGATTATGGATACTGCTATCGCCACTTGCCAGACATGTGAAGAGTGATAGATGTGTGTAGGGCTTTCATTAGAGACTTTTTCGATTGATCTATTAATCATTTAGTGTAGAAAAGGTCAAAAATAATGACAAATGCCCATCACAAGTTACCAGAAGCAGAAGTGATTCTTCAAATTGCTTAGTTAGTCTGACCAGCAGCCAAAAAACCCCAAAGTATTCATTTTATAACAATATGAAACGGAGAAAAGCAGCAAATCTTAGCATCGGTGAAGCTTTAACCAAAAGTGAATGTTTGGGATTTTTACCTGAGAATTGACTGAAACGAAAAGTAATCGATTAGCAAAATGATAATCGATTAATTTTCTGTTGATCGACTAATCATTTCAGCACTATAGATGTGTGTGTTTTCCTCAGATAGAGAGAAGATCAACCTCCTCACATTCAGTTCTGTGTTCTTCTCTCCAGGTGTGCAGCTGTGAATTACGACACAGAGCTTCCCTCCACGAGCATCATCATCACTTTCCACAACGAGGCTCGCTCTACTCTCCTGCGCACCATCAAAAGGTACGGAGGTCGCTCGCCGGCGGCCCGACGAGCCGAGCACTATGACGCGGACTGTCTTTCTCTGTGATCTCTCCTCTCATCTCTCTCCTCTGTCTCCCTCCCTCCCTCCTCCCCTCCCTCGCTCAGCGTCCTGATGCGGAGCCCCCCGCCTCTGATTCAGGAAATAATCCTGATAGACGACTTCAGCTCCGACCGTGAGTTTTCTGCCCTTTTCTATTGCTGCAAGATGTTCAGCTCTTTTCACGCTGGCACCCGCTCTGAATTTGGCGGACGCTAATGTCAGAGGAATATTCCGGCAGATGAGAAGGCCAAATAATAGGAAAATGTAGGGGGGGAGAGGGGGGGGACGATAATGTCAAGAGACAGGAGGGGCTTTGAAGACGCTGAAGGTCGAAACTTGACATTAGAGAAAATCAGAAATTGAATCGGAGGTGGTAGCATCCTGAGGAATGGCTTACTTTTTTCTGTAGCTGATCAGTGAGGCTGCTGGGGGATGAAACTGCCTTGACGACGCAGAAAAGGAGTTTAGCGGCGTATGAAATCGCTTACTTTTTATGCAACTGATCACTGAGGGCATCGGAGGTCTAGATTACCTCAGCACTACAGAAAATGAGGAGTTGAGTCAAAGTTGATAGCGTCATGAGGAACAGGCTATTTTGGAAGTAACTGATGAGGGGGGACTGTATGAATGGAGAACCGCATTACAGTAATTATTCCCCTTTGTCAGCATTAGGCAGAAGAAATACATGAGCTCATGCTTTACACTATCCACAACACTTTCTCTAATAACCACCACATGCATCTGGTCTCTCTGGGAACAGCACAATGGCCTACATTCACTGTGTATGTAGGCACTAACACACACACACACACACAGAGAGAGAGAGGTGTCAGTGCTGGCGAGACATCTAAACAGCAGAGTCTCTGCGGCGGCAGCAGCAGGAGCTCTATTAGGTTACTAATGCTTCGTTTATTCCCCTCTGCGTCTGCCAGTCTACCTGCACCCACACTGAGCCGAGCCGCAAGTTAGCAGGAACGGTTAGAGAAACCGTCCCGTAAGCGGAAAATCACAAATTTGATTCCTGCCAATGTGTCTTTTCCTGTCAAAATGTGCTGGAGCGAGATACTGAGCCACCCATCTGGTGCAATGTGTATAATTGTCAATCCGAAATCTGTTTTTGTACATAAGTTTCTCCCACTCTCTGCTAACAAACATGGAAGGGACTCCAGTATTCAATATTGATTTAACTCTAAATTGTTTCAAACACACTTTGGTTACAGTATGTGTCTTCAAGTTTTGACTGAATTGAGGCGTCTCCCCAAATAGCAATTTTTGTCTTTCTTTCCATTGTTGCGTCTCGTTGTCCTCCCTGCCAACGCTGGCTCAGCCAAGCTGCTGTGGAGCCAAAATTATGACAGTTGTCTCAGGTGAATGACATGACATATATTTATTGTCATGGCAACGCTGACAAATTCCAATTTGAGCGTTTAAATACAAGTCACATGTAGTCAGAATTAAAAAAATGCAACTCCATGCAGATTTTTGCTGTTCACACTGATTGGAAAGCATCAGATTTGGGTCACATGTGAGGGAAAAAAAATCTGAATTGGGACACTTTCAGCTGCAGTGTGAACGTGGTCTAATATGGTGATTTAAGTGCTTTAATATTCCTAGAAAAAAAAGATGGTAAAGAGCTTACACCCAGTATGTCAGGGTGTAACCGGGTCCTTAAAAAGTCTGGCAAAGTCTGTAAATAAATGATCTAAATGTAAGGACCTGAAAAGTATTAAATGTCTTAAATCCAGTTATTGGGTGTCTTATTTCTTTCACCATGTAATGACAGGCTTCTTTGCGCTGCGTGTCCACACAGGGTTAGTGTTGCAATATGCAAGACATGTTCCTTTTCTGCTTCACCAAACACAATAGGGCTTCAAACGAACCGTCTTCTTATACGTCTCATTTATAGTTTCATAAATAGACTGGTTTTGGTTTTTTGGTTTTTAGATTGGTCTTAAATTCATTTCCAGGTCATACTATGGTAACGTGCAGCTGAGGTTCAGACAGCCAGTCACGTGAGGCAGTGAGAGTGTCAGCTCCGACACAAGCAGACAGAGACAGGCTGAGACGTGACCTGGCCGGCCGGCAGACGGGTGTGTGTGTGTGTGTGTGTGTGTGTGTGTGTGTGGGGGGGGGGGTCAGTAGCAGAGGGCGGGATTGTCCTGCCTCTCCATAATCCTGTTAAGTCTCTCGCCTTAATCGTAAGAGCACCGTCCCTAATCAAGGACAGTGATCTTTGCTGCGAGTCCAAGTGACAGCATGTGACTCCAATAGTGTCTGGACACACACATGGACTCACTTCACACACACACACACACACACACATATACCAAAGCCTCTGAACCAGCATTAGACCATCATGTAACACTAAAACTCTCCATTGAAACCCATACTAGCGAAATTCATTTAGATGGGTTAGCAGCTCCATAAGTCAGGGTGACCGTCCCTCTGATACACACACACACACACACACACGCAATCTGTCTAAAAGTATACAACATCTGCTCAGTGGGTGTGATCCATGATTTCTGCTGTCCGTCCCTGAGTGGTTTGCCATTGAAACCCTCCCACCCCCTCTCGATACACACACACGCACACACACCCACACACACACACCCCTCTCTCACACACACCAGCTGTCCCGCTGCTAATGCACTAATACACTCCTGCTCTCATGCACAGGTCCCCCGACACACGGCGCACATCAGCTTACACGCACAGTAAACACAAACAAACAGGTTTGTACACACAGCAAATTTCATCAGGCGGGATTAGAACTTGTCATGCTTGTTTTTTCTCTGCTGGAGTCCGGTAAGACTGTGCAGGGATCTGCCTGATCTAACCAGAAAGCCTCGGGAGGACCGCGCTCTAATCCTCTCAAGGGTGTGTGTGTGTGTGTGTGTGTGTGTGTGAGAGAGAGTACCTGTGTTTGTGTGTTGCTTATAATGATGTCTGTCCTTACAAATCAACAAAAGGTCCATCCACGCCAGATATTGCTCATGTTCTGTAACAGAGAGATGAGACGATGGGAATGAGGCCGCTCTGTGTGATTTGTTTATGGAACAAGGATTTTGAATTTGATTATCTGGTGAAATGCAGCCTTTTGTTTGAGAGTTCAGCGGATGAAAATTGTGCATTTTTTTTGGTGTGTTTATGTGTTTCTAATTATGTGCAGAGCTGCGATGGAGCAGCGATAGATGTTTTATTCAAATGTGATAAGTGTACTTTAGCAGTATATGGCACTGAGTGTATGCATGCATGTGTGTGTCTGTGTGTGTATCTGTGCATATGTGCGTGTGTGACTGTGTTTGTGAGCTTCTGTGCATGTAAGTGTGAGCGTACATATCTGTGTATGTGTGAAATTGTGTGTGTCTGCTTGTGAGTGTGTGTGTGCATGTGTGTGTGTGTGTAACCATGCCTGTGTTTGACTTTGTTACTGTGTGTGTACATGCGTCAGTGTAACTATGTCCGTGTGTTTATACGGCTGCATAAATCCATGTATGTGTGACAGTGGGTGACTGTGCGGTATGACTGCACTTGTATCCGTGCTTGTGTGTGTGTGTGTGTGTGAGTGGGAGACGGAGAATGAGAAGGCATATTTTTCTCGCTGTGTGTTCCGTTTCCACCATAACATCCCATCTCCTCTGCTCTCCTCCTCCAGCTGAGGACTGCCAGCTGCTCTCCCAGATCCCCAAAGTGCACTGCCTGCGGAACGGCAGGAGAGAGGGTGAGTGTGGAGGGCCGGGGGGGAAACTGACACAGGCTTAATGGAAAAGAGGACGCCGGATTTAAAGGTTGCTACGTTTAGCATTTTTTAAACATCGATATGTGTTGGTGCAATCGCTGTAAACAAATGAGATGATTGGAAGCCTCTATCTCAGTGTGTGGAGTGTTTCTCAAAAATTAAAGCTGCACTGGGCGACTTCACATGTTGGAGGCTCCAAATGGCAGCGAGAGGTAACTGTTTGAAAAATGTGAACTTCAATACCCAGAAATCCTACAAGGTGAGGTCAGTAAACGTCACACAGCTCGCTCATGTTTACCAGCCGGCCGGTCTGTGATGATTTATACCAAAAGGAAACCAAAGAGACGAGAGGAGGAAAAGATCTAGTGAGTCCAGCTTCCTCTGCTGCTGCTGAGGAGACAGTTTGGATTTCACTCTGAAGTTTCGATTCGTCACTTCTTGTGGGTGGAGAAGTGACCAAACCCGACACCAGAATTTCATTTGGGCAAACGGGGCGAATCTACAGAGTCTCAATTAGTGGGGATGGGGCCGATCTTCTCTATTGCCGCCCCACTTTGTGATTTCAGCTAATAAAAAAAGGATAGAAGGATAAAAGACTTTTCACTCCTTACACCATCTGCATCGCGAAAAAGTCTGAAAGCTTTAGCTCCGTTTGCACTGGAAAAACAGCGCCCTCTTCCTGTTTGGTGCTGTAAAGCCATGCAGCAGATTCCCTGTGAAATGCGGTGTAGAGGCTGGTAGAGGCTGCCAATCATCTCTGTGGTAGTCTTTTTTGTTTTACAGTAATTATACTAATGCCTCAAAATGAATGCGGTAATGATTTATCGATGTTAAAATGATAAACGTTGCACCTTTAACAGGAAAATAAAAACATGAAAATAAATAACCTGAAGCTTTCGTGGTTAGTTGGAGGTGGAGGATTATGCATTTAATTATGGATAATTACAGCCTTTACTGTTCTTACATGGGTATGGTGAAGTGGCACTAATCATACCTTAGCCTGAGTGACTTGCTGTTTTTATCATTAAAATGGAGAAGAAAGATAAAGAATAAAGACTAAAGATCTAGCAAAAATTACCAGAATTGTATTTGCAAGCCATATCTTAAAAAATTCATATCAGCGTAGCATTCAGGACTAATTTTCCCTCTAAGCTGATAGTTTGTTGACCTTCGTCTAACGGTTTATCACACTAAGCAATTAATAATAACATCTAGTCAGAAATTCAGCGTACGTAAGCGAGTCTGGAAGTTTTGTCGGCAAACGATATTCGATGCAGGAACTTAGGGTTAGTGAAGTGACGCCGCTGTGTTCCTAGGAGACGTTCCATTATTAATCCTGGTTGTGATTACATTTTCATTGCTTGCTCATCTCTTCTGTATTAATATGAACTGAATTATTAACCGTTCAAGTGAATTATTCAAACATTTTTTAATTAAACTTCAGACGTACGCAACAGGAAAGAGCAGCCAACCTGAAAAGGCAGAGCCAAAACAACCAAACCCGCTGATTTGTTTATTCGTCTGCTGATACTCCCTGTGACTCAGGCTGCTGTCTATGTGCTGCCGCTCTCCCTTGTAGCCTGAAGACATTGTTTTGGCTGACAAAACTCAAACGGCTGACGAAACATACAGTAAGCAGGTTAGAACCGGGCCGGCCGTTGTCGTCATGCTACACGGGTGTGTTGAGGGCGTGGAGTGAGCTCAGGCGTGACTTAAAGACTGTGTAAAGAAAATCCATGAAAAAAGTGAAAAAAATCATTAACTTAATCCATTTAATCTGAATGATTTTATTCACTCGGTACAGCAAATGACAGAGATTCACATTACATGCTGAACAAAAGGTGACGGGACAGTGCATGACTGACTTTGCATTGTTTTGTTTGCCTACTTTTTATGATCAAACTAGATTGAAAACTAGGTTTTATGTGACTTTTCCACTAGGTTAGTGTGCGTTGTTCCATACTGTGAATAATTTGTCCTGCCTTCTAGTTTTTCTGTTTAAAAAATGTGTTGCTGTATACCAAAATGGGTTGAGCAACACTGAACGGAGTTATCTCTCACCGACTCGAGTTAAATCCTGTTTACTCCGTGCTGCAGTCTGTGCGATATTAGAGAGCGTCTGCCTTGTTAAAACCAATTACAAAATGCATCTCCTCGACAAACTGAGGAATTTAGGCACAAAAGCTTAAGAGAAAAAGCACTGCCTCCCCCGCCGCTCGTCTTCCTCGTTATAAACAAATGTTATTTTTCCGCTCTGCTCATTCTGTGAGCTGAGGAAGAGAAAACTCCCTAATTAACCAGAGAGTTTAGGTGAAAAACTACCCAGGAAACAACGCAGCCTCCCAACTTCTTGTTCAATAGACAAATTTAATTGCTGCTCAATTCTAAAATATCCACTTGGGTAAAAATCAGTACCTGCAGTTTATTCAGTATCACCAGAATATAGAGGATTCAGAGGACAATGCTTTTTAAAAAGCCTTAATTTTATGCTGTCAACCATTTTGTCCTACATAATTTTGTTCACCACTGATTGCGTTTAGTTAGATCTAGCTTGACACATTCTCTGTAAAGTCCTCTGAGACATGCTTGTGATAAAGGGCTATATAAATAAACTTGACTTGACTTGACTTTTGCAAGAGTTCGTGTCACTTTCTGTAATGGTGGGTGTCTGATTTTGGAACAAAACTCTTCAAAAGATTAAATGCATCTCGCTAATTAACTGCAGAGCTTAGATAAAACTGAAATGTGTTACACAGACTAATCTAATTCTGGAGAGACCTTTCATGAGGGCAGCTCTGCCAAAACCTGTAGGGTTGCCACAGCAATAAAGGCTCTTAAACTTTGTTTCCTTTAAAATAGACTCTACCCTTGACTCCAAATTAGCAACTTTACAAGCAATTTTAAAGTAATTCCTGGAGCAAAAAGCAAGGAGGCACTCCGGTGTCAACTTTAGACTAATCCTATTAAACGGTTTCATTCCGAAATGCTATGAAACCATTCTGTAGGAACTTTGCTTGCTGAAATTCATCCGTAAATATTTGAGAAAAACGATGTAAGAATATCTGTGGTGGATTTTTCCTTTAATAGTGACGCATAATGTGCTTTATTTTCATGCCAGCAACCCCTCTGTAACATTAGGTGTCAAGAGTGAATATAAATTGTGATCAGATGGCTTGTATCTGCCTGTTTCCCGCAGGTCTGATCCGCTCTCGGGTGCGAGGAGCGAACACCGCCTCGGCCTCCATCCTGACCTTCTTAGACAGCCACTGTGAGGTCAACACCGACTGGCTGCAGCCCATGATCCAGAGAGTCAAGGAGGTACAGGCCGCCGCATCATTCACACTCTCCAATTAGACACTTAATATGTGCAGCTCTCATAAGCAAGCACACACACACACACACACACACATTGAAGCTTGAACTTGGCTCACACCGGGGCAAGAAATTAAACTTTCCAGAGGGCATTTTTCCCCCGCCTTCATCTAATATTTAGGGGCATTTAAGGACTTTTAGGGGGCAATTTTATAATAAATAATAGAAATAATGCATTTGTGTAGCGCACTGGCAAATAAACATTCAATTTGTACCACTAAGATTTGCTTTATTTTAAATCATTATCTACCACACATCACACATTTCTTCCCCACTGCTGGAAACCGGCCTTACAGAAGAGGATGGAGCCATTTTCCCCACCCAGTCCATCTTCCACCGCTCCACTGTTGAGTTTTTTTTTATGATATTGGTTGTTTTATTTTCTGTTGATGCAGTGGTTTGTGTGTGGTCGGCATTTTTCCTCTACTGCCGGCTGTGTCGCACCAACAGTTTCTGCCGCTTCGTTTGTTTTCTGATCAAAAAACATTTTTCTCACCCGGAGAATCCCCCCCGGTCATAAAGACTCGCATGAATCATCTACGGTGGCCCGCGGGGGTCAGCGTTCGCGTTCACGCTTGAATATGTCACAAACGGTCACAACTGAACAAAAACAATGTGAACAGGGTGAAATGTAAAAAAAAAAAAATGGTGCTCTTAATTATGCAGGGTGTTTTTTTTTGCCAACTCTTTTTTAATTTCACATGATCTTTCAAGGACGTTTTTTGCACCGAGCTCGCATTCATTTCTCACCCTGGCTCACATTCTCACAGATTGTTTTTCTGTATCAGTTTCACACTGTCATGCAAGCGAGCACAGCATGCAGAGCAGGACTGAAAGATACTGACAAAAAAATATAATTGCGATAATTTGACAGAAAACTAGGATTCATATCATCAAAAGTTTTTCTTGTCATAACTTTAGAAAGATCACCTGCAGCTCTAAAATACCTTGTTTAGAAATCCATTTTGGACACAACTCTCTCTTAAGAAAGTAATTGCAGCCTCTGCGATTTGGAAATTGCAGTTCATATTGCAATTTCGATTTTTTTGCGATTAAGGCCACATCCACACTAATACGTTCTCGTTTTAAAATGGCGTTTTAAAACGAAAATGATCTCTGTCCACATGAGCGTTTCAGAAATAACCTCCGTCCATACTAACACGCCTGAAAACACATATCACATGACCATTCACGTACACTGGGCACGCGCGTGCCGGTGTAAACAGGAAGCAGGTTGTCTACTCTGCGGTTGGTTGCTTAGTTGCAGAAAATACTACGGAGGAAGAACAGCAACGGCGAAAAGTACGACCGGAGATTTCTTTGCTTGGACCGACGACGAGGTGAAACTGTTACTGACAGTAACACGCGAGTATAAGGCGGTCGAGGCGGACGTCGTGACTGATAAGACTAGGGCTGAACAATTAATCGAAATTTTATCGAAATCGCAATATGGCCTACTGCAATTTTCATATCGCAGGAGGCGCAATATTTGTTAAAGGCGAAATGTGTGTCAAAATACCATTTTAAATTAAATATTGTCGTGCTGCAGAGATGTCCTGGCCTACACATCATATTCTACAGACTTAAGAAAACATCTTTGTTTGGTACAGATCCCCGCAAAAATCACAGCATAATCATTTTAATACGTTTTTCAATGGAAATGAGAATAATGATGTAAAAATTATCATTCCCTCTAATATCGTAAATCATATCGCAATTGCAACATCAGTCAAAATAATCGCAATTAGATATTTTTTCATAATCGTTCAGCCCTAGATAAGACCCAATCAGGAAGCGAACGAGGGCGTCATCGTTTTCAAAAGTCTCCGTTTCCGCCCGTCCAGACTAAAGGCTCAATTATGCTCAACGTTAAATACGTACACGGATACGGACGGAGCGTTCTGTCCGTACTCTGTGTTCATTTCGTCCGTATTTGTGCACGTTTTCTGAAAGCTTACGGATACGGACGGAGCAGTACCACACACACACACACACACACACACACACACTTTTGACTCTCTACTGCCCTCTAGTGGATGTATTGCTTAGCATGATGCCAACGTAAAGGACGCATGGAAGTATGTGGGCAGTGACGGTTACATCGTTCGAAATAGACGTATTTATTTTCGTACTTAAAGGGAGCATAAATGAGCCTTAAAACGCAATCCCGGAGTTTTCGAACTAAAACGGGGTCAGCAGCGTTTTCGAAAGTCTCCGTTTTAGGGGTCCGAAAACGCCGGAGTAGTGTGGACGCTAGGCGTGAACGTAGCAAAAGTTATGCGTTTTAAAACGAAAATGTATTCGTGTGGATGTGGCCTAACTGTTCATCTCTAATACAGAGACACGTAAGTATTCGCAGGCATGAACGTGCACACTCACACACACACACACACACACAGAGACTTGAGTGCCTGGTGTTTTGATAAAATGAGATCTTGTTGTGGAAAGAGACCCTCATCACTCACTAATGACTAATAGTCTGTGCGCTGGCTGTCTCCCATGAGAATGCTACGCTGCAACTGGGCCACAACCAACACAGCTGCTCCCCAAATCCCCCGCCATCCCCCATCACAGGAAAACACTCCCACCGACTCTGCAGCGTGAGCCGATTCCACGAAAGGGTTTTTATCCTCTTCTCATATAAACACTCAGTTGTGCTTCCAATGTGCTCTACTTCTTCATCCACACCCTTTTCTCTCTCTTTTTTTAAAGAAGCTTTACATCCGCCTCTGCCGTCCCATCGTCTCACAAAACTGTTTCTTCGCAAGTCTCTACTACAAAGAAACAGTTTATTCACAATAAAAGAGCTTTCTCCTCTTCTTCCTCCTCCTTTTTTGGTTGCTGTAACCGCTTCTTTCGACCCACGGACTTACAAAAACTACTGTACACACACAGCACCATTTACAGCCATTTAATTGAAAGACTTAATAGAACCCAAAATCGTTCATTTAAGCATAAAAAAGCCAGACAATTACTTACGACAGACTTCGACTGTTTATTCACGAGGCTCTACACTGCACAACAACCTCAGCTATATATTCACAAGACACATATTCAAAAAAACTCAGCACACGCATCCTTGGCTCTGGGCAGCTGTGACTCATCCAGCTTGCATTACAATCTTTTAGTCTGGCATTCATGAGAGCGCCGGGCTCAGTGATAATTCACCAGCTCCACCGTCAGGCCGCTGCCGGGCCTGTATTCATTAATCTGTCTAAGACCACAGGCCCCGTGTTCATCCGGCCTCTGAGAGCAGGAATACTGATGTAGAACCGCTGTCCAGTGTGTTCTTTAATGCAACACAATAAGGCAAAACGATCTCAGATTTCAGAGACACTTTATTCATGCAGGTCTGGGCTGATATCGCCGAGATATCGCCTCAGAGCAGGAATATACTGTAGGAATTAATTTGATATGATTAGTAATTTAAAAACTATATACGCCATAATGAGCTCTCCACTGTTCACTTGATGACTTTGGTGCTACATTTTTCAGACCTCCCTGCCGACTTTATTAGCTTTTTTCAAACCATGGAGAACAATGTTAATGTGTTATGTGTTGACTCCCAAAGCATTTAGCTGATGGCAATTTGCGCTACTTGCTTATCTAATCCAAAGTGGTCTGATGATCACAGCGCTTCCCATACGGACTGTAGCCCCTCCCTCTACTGAGATGAGGCGGTAGCAAACATATTGTTATGCAAATTAGTGTATGACATCATCTGCCGACATCTAGCAACTGTATCGTATCGTCGTATGTTGCCCCCACCCCGTCTCTCTCCACTGTGCACTGTCTAATAAAGCAGAAACGCCTTAACCAAATGGGAGTTTTAGTTATACAAACATTCTTCGGAGGCAGAACTTCTCTGGAGGCAGAAGGAATCTGATTGGCTGAGTTAAACATCAGTGGGCGGAGCCAAAGAACCACCGTTTTCTTGCTAAGTGCCATTAGACTGATACGGAGCCCGGGAGTGGCCATTGGGAGAGAAAAAAAGTTATATCGAGTCCACGATTTACTGTAACGTGCGCACGTTTTAGTCCATTCGTGCGCACGAGATACAATTTGTTCCCTCGATTTTGTTAAACTGTGCAGTTTAGGAAAAAATGCAACTTAAAAGGTACCTTTTAGGTATTGCAGATATGCCTAGTAAGGATTTGGTATGTTAATATCCATTGTCTGTTTACACTGAATAGGCATATCCCCCAAATATTGCAACATATTTAGCCACTTAACCTTCAGGCCATGTAAACACAATCAGGTGCTGCAACACACCCAGGACAGCGTCACATTTAAACATAATCACCAATATGTGCACTGACTATAAGCTTGTGAAGAGCGCATGTATTATATATCGAGAGCACGATATCACTATTTTGAAGCCACGTTTTGGCAATTTGTGGGCACGTAAAGAGGAAATCGAGGAAACGAATTGTATCTCGTGCACATGAATAAACCAAAACGAGGGCTCATTTTAACCAGATTGAGGGAACGAATTGTATCACGCTACAGTAAATCGTGGCCACGACATAAATTATTTTTCTCCCAATGGCCACTCCCGGGCTCCGTAGACTGAAGCCCAGTGAAAGAGATAAGAAACTAGCCATACTAGCCTATAGCTCTCTAGGTAAGCTAGTTAGCTAGCTGCTGACCTTCCAACATCATGAATAGCATGGTCATGAATGAATGAAAAAACAAGTAATTGCCATTTCTCCTTTTTAGTTCCTTTTTGTCATTCAAGCTAAATTGCGCTTTAAGGTTTAACTCAACCAATGAGATCATTTCTGCCTCCAGAGCAGCTCTGCCTCTGAGAAATGTTTGTAGAACTAAAAGTCCAACCTGTATACCGCAAACAACAAAACATGTCCACACAGTGTGAGCAGTAAGCGTGTGAGTAGCGTGTGCATGATTCTGGACAGCAAACAGAGACGGCTCCTGACCTTTAGCCCCAGTCAGACACTGTGTCCTCTGTTGCCTCTTACTCAGAGACCAAAGTGACATTACTGGGCGACGCAACGCTCCACACACCAAGTGGCATTTGGAAACTGTGAGATTAAGATTACATAAATCACATTTCCAACTGTGGGGTGCACAGCTTTCTATTCTATTCAGTTTTCACGTTTTACTTTTCATGTTAGGCATTTTGCTGATGCTCTTATCCAAAGCAACTTACAAATAGTGCAGCAGAAGAATGAGCTTAAATTCCTTTATCAGCAACATTAAAAGCAGTCATATGTAAGGAATTCAATGGACAAAACCGCAGCGATAATATGTGTAATAAATATATTCAGAGACAGAAAGAAAGAACAAAAAAGATTAAGGGGGGAGGGAGATGGAGAGATCATTGACATCCATTTTGGAAGTGCAGCCTCTTCATGCATTAACAAATGACAGTGGCTCATTAAAAGCCCAATAAAACGACTATTGCTTAAAGCTGTAGAGAGCATCACTTTCCAAATTGCTCTCTGGCAGAGTGGCATTCACACTCCCTCTCCCCCCGCACTCTTTGGTGCAATGAGCACAAAGTTCACCATGGGTTCAGACTCTGAGCAAAGAGAGGGACGGCTCTAATTGGAAACAGTCATTTGGATTGTCCCAGTGTTAAGCTGTTCGACTACACAAGTGCGCGTACATGCACAAGCAGGCAAACGCACACACACACACACACACACATGCCCTTTGAGCAAACAACAGTGTTGGCGCACACTCACACACAAACACACACCATCAACTATCAACAGTTCTCTCTTACATCATGTTTACTTTTAGGTTCATGTTACTTTGTAGCAGGAGGCAGTTTAACGGTTCAAAGACATTTCTCCTGATTTTCTCCAGATCTTCTTCTTCTGCACCAGAAATAATGTCCACTCTGATTTCTATGGGAAAAGAGGGGGTTTTGGCACACTGAGCCGCAGTTATGTCCTGCACGATATGAGCAGCAAGCAGTTTTTTATTCTCTTGACACACACACACACACACACACACACACACAGAGAGCAGCAGGGGTGGAGAGAGTACCAAAATATCTTACTCAAGTAGAAGTGCTTTTACTTGCCAAATGTTTTACTTGATTAGAAGTTAAATTACTGGTGTAAAATCTACTTAAGTAAAAGTATTTTCAATATAAAAGCCACAGCTACTTAAAAAAACAGACATTGTTACAAGATCTTTCCCATCCAATGCAAAAACAGCACAAGGACAGAGTTCAATATGTGATATTGTACGTCTAGACTATGTTGACTGATTTTTGAAATTCATTCCATTATTCGATCTATGATTAAAAAAAAAGTATGTTTCTTTTGCAAACCAATAATACTGTAGCTGGATGGATGTCAACTAAGCTGCTATATTGGATAAATTTGGGCATTTAATGTTACAGTTAACATTTCCTCCACATGCTTGTGCAGGTCTGTTGCAGATGTTTTTCACGATTAGCCAGTTTCTAATGCAATGCTGCAATGCAAACTACTAAATTTGTGCTCTGTAATAGATGCAATTTAAAATGTAGTAAAGTACAATACTTAAGTCAAAACATACTTTCAGATAATTAAAATGACTGATTTCAAAAAGGTAGAGGTAAAGGTAGTACACAAAAAAGCTACTCAATTACAGTAACATGAGTAATTGTAATTCATATCTTCCACCCTTAGAGCAGTAAAAGCACAGCGTGGGAATACTGTATGTGTGAATATAAAGCGCTCGCTCCAGTCTAAGACCTGGCTCAGTGACAGAGTGTCAATCTGTCGTCTCCCTCCCCTGCAGGACCATACGCGAGTGGTCAGCCCCATTATAGACGTCATCAGCCTGGACAACTTCGCCTACTTGGCTGCCTCGGCCGACTTGAGAGGAGGTCAGTGCACCAGCAACACACCACACACAACAATAACACATAACAGATTGCTGCTGCTGTCAAGGAAAACCCCTCTTTATGTTCACGCAGTCCTTTTTTAGGAGACTGCGTTTCATCATGATCCGAGGGCCTATCAAACCAATTCAAAACCTCATGATAAGAATTCAAAAATGGATGGAAGTCATTCTGAATATAAAGTTGTCTTTTCTACATGCCTGAAAAGGTGACTTTCAGTGAGTTATAATAAGATATTCAGTATGATTAATAGGCTCCATTATAAGGTGAACCCATGGATGTAAGTTACAGTAGTTTTGTTGATGTGCAGTTCAGCCAAGATCAGCAAGATGCTCACTGCCGTCCTCTGGGCTTCCTTGGACTGATATCCAGACCGTATAAAAGTACATTTAAGTGCTCAATCTGAATTTCTCTCTCCTTCTCTCTCTCTCTCTCTCTCCCTCGTAGGGTTTGACTGGAGTCTGCACTTCAAATGGGAGCAGATTCCTATCGAGCAGAAAATGGCAAGGAGCGACCCCACGCAGCCAATCAGGTACGTCTAATTCATCTTCCTCTTTGATGTTAGGACCCACACTAGCTCTGTGATGATTCCAATGATGATGCGTATATTATTTATATCTTTGAAATGTTATGTATTATAGATATGCATTAATTTATCACTGTACACATTATAACAAGGAAGCAAAAACATAGTGTAGTACATACAAAACATAATACATGCATGTCTAAATACAAAATACACCTAATTACACCACACATTTGTACCAACACTTCAGAGATTACTAGACTACAAATAGCGGGATTCAAAAAGGTTCAGTTATGCTCACTCCAAATTGGGTCATTGCTTATGTTGCATTCCTTACTATTGCTCATAATGTTGCAACGTAGGAGTTTAAGCTTATTCTTATACACTGTTGCAGTCATTGCAATTCGCCCCTGGATAAGAGTGTGAGTTACATGCAGAAACTGTGAACGACTCCTCTGCTGTCTGGTCTGCAGGACTCCGGTCATCGCTGGCGGGATCTTCGTCATGGACAAGAGCTGGTTCAACCACCTGGGCCAGTATGACACCCACATGGACATCTGGGGAGGGGAGAACTTCGGTGAGCTTTCTTTAGATAGAAACAAACATTTTTATTGGCGTTCCTCTTCGGTCGTAAGTTCAATTCCCGCGGCAGCCGATGTGTTCATCCCTCTCAAAATGTCCTGAAGCAAGATACAGAATCAATACACCATGCAGGCTGCACTCTGACCCCTCTGGCAAAGTTCTTACATGGACTTTAAGACTTTATTATAATCTAGTTTTTTAATCTATTATAGACTATAAGACTTTATTCATCGCTGTGGGGAAATTTGAGTGCAATGTGATACATTTATGCAAAGAAATACATTCCTAATTCCACTGTGTGTAATATGCCGATTGAAACGCTCTTAAAAGACCAGATAAAAAGCATTTCATTTCATATTCTTAGACTTCGGTGCTTGCTAATAAACTTGAAATTTGAATTTTGAATCTTAAAGTTCCCCAGAGGAGGTAAGAAGACGAGAACAAGTAGAAGAAGGGAGTAAATAAATAAAGAGAGTTCTGTGTTCACCGTGACGAATATCAGTTTTTGAACACAAATAATTTATCTGTAAAAAGTACGTTTATTCAGGAATGAAGAAAAGAATGCTTATTTTCTCACTGACTGCCATGTGTAACCCTTCCATCAACGGCTCGTATTATGTATACTGTTGTTCTTACAGTACTACACCAATATGCATTTGGTGAAAACGATGAAAGAGACATTCCAGTGAAATAAACATGTCTAGGAGAAATTATGATCCTCTCAAAAGTGCATAGAAGGCCTAGATTTACCTTTATAATATATATTAAATCAACCTGGACAATCTAGATGGATAAATGTTTAGAAACATGTAAAGACACACAATTAGAGAATGAGTCAAATAACTCTCCACCAGTATATCACTTTTCATTTGGATGTGTATTGAAGGAATATGCAAGGAATAAATCAGGCAGGTTGCACATACACATCCAGTGTTTCCCCTTCTTTCAATACAAAACATTTCAAAATAGATTTTACGGAATTAGGCCTGTTCACTTAAACCTGGGTGCACCCTTAATAGTCTTATTGCAAGCTTGCAGAAGTTTGTTGGCGCGCAAAATCGTTGGAGCTCAAAAAAACAAGATGGACGGAGAGGCGAAACTGTCCTTGTCTACTGAAACAGCTTACTCACAGTACATGAAGCACTTCCCTGTTGCTGATAAAATCCAAGACTGTTGCAGAAAACACACCGGAATCCCACACCGCAAGGAAATGTCCACCGGACAATCCACAGTTCACTCCCGAATCCGCTGCACGTTGTCCTCATGACAACTCTTCATCAGAAGAACTTGTTATCAACACGACATGCTGACTTCTCTTGAACTCTGTAGTCAATCTCACAACCAAGCAACGAGTAACTACTGTTTTCATCGACTAAATAATGTAATAACTTCATTAACTAAACATTGTAAAATAAAAAACGACAGCTCTCCGACATTTCCTCTCTCTGCATTTCTCCCTTCTCCAACTTTCTCAAAATAATGAGTTAGTATCTCAAAATAATGAGAAACTTTCTCAAAATAATGAGTTAGTATCTCAAAATAATGAGTTAGTATCTCAAAATAATGAGACACTTTCTCAAAATAATGAGAAACTTTCTCAAAATAATGAGTTAGTATCTCAAAATAATGAGTTAGTATCTCAAAATAATGAGACACTTTCTCAAAATAATGAGAAACTTTCTCAAAATAATGAGAAACTTTCTCAAAATAATGAGTTAGTATCTTTGAGATACTAACTCATTATTTTGAGATACTAAGTCATTATTTTGAGATACTAAGTCATTATTTTGAGAAAGTTTCTCATTATAATGACTTACAGGATCTTTTTTTTTTCATCACACTGGCAATTGGAAATGGGCTTCCATAGAGAAGACCTAAATTCCAAGTAATAGAAATTACCAGAGTAATGTAGGAACTCAACACTTTGTTTAGAATGTTCACAAACCTTAAAATGTACTGTGCAGAGAAAATAAGAAAATACCTAATGCATTACATTACATTATATAAAATGGTTAACATGTACTGATGACAGTAATAAATGTATGATACATTTCACTGCATTAAACCCAAATACTCACAGCAAAAGGCTGTAATGTAAAAAAACAAAAAACAATAGATGGTTATAAAACCAGGGTATTACACATGTATTGTGGAAAAGACAGAATGCAAGGGTATAAATCTCATCTCAACACATAAATAACGATATCAAATTTCATTTCAAATAAGAAAAAGAAGAACGTCTTCTTTTTCTATGACAGTGACGATATCCTTTAGCCCTGTTTTGGCTCGCCTGCCTCTGGACGACTGCAGATGCTGTCAGATGCTGCGTTGGTCCAGCAGCTCGCTCTCTGATGATTTGCCACATGTGTCCTTGGAATCCGCAAGCCAGCCGAGCGTTAAATTATTCGCTACAACTGCTTTCATACTGCGGATTAACAGCGTATAGACATCTGGTGCATAAAACAGTGTAGCAGGTGAACATGGCCAGTGCAATATTGAGATGATACAGATCAGACTGAGAGAGAGAGGGGGGTGGGGTGGGGAGAATAGATAGATAGATAGATAGATAGATAGATAGATAGATAGATAGATAGATAGATAGAGAGAGACCAGAGCATATCAACCAAAATAGGCAATAAACCCTGTCCATGTCTTTCCAAATTTAAAATGAATGCTAAGGAGTTTCTTAACCCCTTGCACCCTCAGTGTAGCTTAAAAGTTAGAAAAAAACATTGTTTTCCATACAGTATGACAATGTCACATACATATTCTGTATCTGCTCATTCCAATGCATCATTGAAGCTAAAGCACACCTATACTGAGTGAAATATTCAAACACAAGACGCAGTTTTTTTATTGCTGCACAATTACATCAAATCAAAAAAATCGACATATGTTGTGCATCATTTTATACACATTTCCCCGTAATTCAGAATGACATATTTGGTATCTTTGTAAACTTTGGGATCTTGACTAGAATTGAAAATAAAGTTCTGTGGGTTTAAACAAAGTTTGAGCAAAGTTTGTAACGACTGACCCACCGGCGGGACCGGCAGGGTGGAAGGATCAGCACAGATGTAGATCTATCTGCAGTATGAGCTGTATGCTCTACCCTTCAACATCCATTTGACTAATCAAAGCTCAGACGTTTGAGGATTTTTACATGTTATACACGAGTAATACCTTAAAGGAAATAAATGCAGGTGGACCAGGCGGAGAGAAACGTATCTTTTGAAAATTTTTAGATAGGTGGGAAAAAGTCGAGTCAACATCCAGTAGTGGCCGAAGACGGAGACGAGTCTGAATCAAAATAGACATGAGACGTCAGAAACATGTTCTGGAGACTAGAGTCCTGCGTACCCTGTCTGATGAGCTCTTATAATGTCGCCCTGCAGAGCTTTCTTTCCGGGTGTGGATGTGCGGAGGAAGCCTGGAGATTCTGCCCTGCAGCCGCGTGGGTCACGTCTTCAGGAAGCGGCACCCCTACGACTTCCCAGAGGGCAACGCTCTCACCTACATCAAGTGAGTGGGCTGAGACCAGGCATCTGTCTGCTGCACTGTATCCATTACACAAGTGTTTTAATCTTGTACCGAGCCCTAAATCTTATCGTATTCATTTTCTCACCCCGTTGATTCAATATAATTCAGCTGGTTTCAAGACGTTTCTACAGACAAAGTGACCATTGAGTGAAGTTATATGCTTTTTTTTTCATTTCACTGCCACACTGTGGTGAGATAACTGCTTGATTTAAAATTTGAGGGACTTCATTGCCCAGAAATCATTAAATGTGACGTCAGTAAACTACGCACTCCTACATGTCTTCTTCGTAGTGTCTGGTAGGGCTGGAGATGGTGAGAAAGATCTTTTCTGGACAGAGCGCTCGCTTGCAGCTGTTTTTTTGTGTTTCAGTTTTACAATTCGATTTGTCACTTCCTCTGCAAGGAGAAGATTTCCCGCTAGTGTACACACCCGACACCAGAGCTTTATCTACAGCAGCATCTCAATTAGTGGGGAAGGGATGCTCTTCTCTGTTGCAGCCCCAATTTGTGATTTTTAAGCCTGTTAATACAACTGTAAGCCTCGTGCAGCTTTAAGACTTCTATCTAGTTAACTCTTGAAACGAGCTGAATTGTATTGAAACAAGTGACATTATCTCACCCTATCGGCCCAAAATTGTATTCGATGCAAAGAAAACTAGGATTTTAAGACTCAGTGCAAGATGAAATGTCTGAGATGGTTTTTTTTTTGCAGTGTGGAGCTGATGTCTCCGGGCTCCGGTCTGCAGCACTGTGTCATTACAGCTGATGCTGACTGTAGGAATGCTTGCAGCACTGTCATTACCGTGTCTGACAGGTGTTGTGTCTGTGTCTGTGCAGGAACACGCGGCGGGCTGCGGAGGTCTGGATGGACGAGTATAAACAGTACTACTACTCTGCAAGGCCCTCAGCCCAGGGCAAGGCCTTCGGCAGGTTAGTCCACAATACGGTCCCCTCTCTCTCAGACAGTAGACTAGATACAGGGTTAGGTTAGGTTACATTATAGATTATAGATTTATTGACTTTTCTCTTTTCCATGTCTCGCTTCACTTTCTTACCCTATGTTTAAAACAATAGCACATAACGCATTATATACATGTTATGTATCGTTTCAGTCAAGCAATCTGATGAAAGACACGTTCCAACCCTGCTGGTAATTCCCATAACACATGGCTAGCAATGTTTTATTGGTTGCCATACCAACTGCTGTTTTCTCTTCTTATGTACGCTACACTGAAGAACATTTTCATTCTGTGCACATGCATTGGTAACCAAGATGTCTGTGATTGTGGATTATGACAAAATGCCTTCTCTGCTATTAACAGAATGAGATTAGAGAGTTATTGCTGGTTCAACATTATTAATATGCTCCCCATTAGTTGAGCCTGTAGTTGCAGCTAAGTTCTCTTTGCCCACATCAGCAAGATGCTGACTGCTGTCCTCTGGGCTTCCTTCAGGCTGACTTCTAGTTTACTGTGTGGAAGTAAATCTCTCTATTTAGTGTCTGGCTCTCTCTCTCTCCCCCTCTCTCATACGCTCTCTTGCTCTCTCTCTCTCTCTATCTATCCCTCCTTTTCCCTCCATTTCTCGCTACTTAATCTCCCTATCTCTGTCTCGTTCTTTCTCTTTCTCTTTCTCGTTTTCTCTCCCTCTCTCTCCCTCTCTCTCTCTCTCTCTCCACCCGCATATGTTTTCCTTATGTAGCATTGCAGACCGTTTGACGCTGCGACGGAAGCTGAACTGCAAGCCTTTCCGTTGGTACATGGAGAACGTTTACCCTGAGCTGAGGTACGATGTTCAAACTAAACAGCAATCACTGTCATGCTGCATCTCCAACCAGACTGATTCATACTGTCTTAAGGAAGCTTGTTGCAGAAGCTTGAAGTATAGATACATGCAGGACATCCAGGGACTTGTGGGGTATAGCTAACCGGCCGATTGGCATTATGAAGTTTTTAATGCTTACTATTTTGCCGTCTGTGGACAGCGAAGACAGCAAAAGTTGACTTCACTAACATCATGACAGGCTAACAAAGATAGAAAATAGATAATTTTGTTCACCAATGATCTAAACCAGTGACTTGTGAACCTTTATAACGAAGCACTACTCCTGACCCCCATCACAGTCTGCAGAGTGGTGAACAGTTCAGCCAAAGAATGATTTTCAGTTTTCAGGTCCTTTCATTTGATTAATTATCAGAGGAGGCCTGGAGGCTGAAAACTATTCAGCATTTCACAAGAAAAAAGCAAAAATTCAACAAAAATCATAAAAAAAATAGACATGATAATAAATCTGTGTAGTAGAAATATGTTTTTTTTCCTATCCCATAAATCATTTCGCAACCCCCCAAAATGATCTCGCAACCCCCAGGGGGGTCCTGACCCCCGGGTTGAGAACCACTAATCTAAACATGTGATTTGGATGCTTGTTTCACAAACTAAGCCCCGCCTCTCTGGGTGAAACTGTAATATGGCCTCCAATTAACTGAAGGCACAGTTTTCTAAATATGCGTCGTGGCTGTTGTAAGGTGTGTGTTACCTTACCGCGTTACCTAGCAGCGCAACTCAATTACTCGATAGAGCAACCAGTCGATTCAGTCCATCTGTTCTTTATTGTTGTAACAACCTGTTTCCTCTCTGTCAATGGCTCCCCCAGGATCCCGGAGCAGGAGGCGGTGTCCAGTGTGCTGAAACAAGGCGGGTTGTGTCTGGAGACCCATGGGACGGACAGCCTGGGCCTGGTGGAGTGCAGGGGCGCCGGAGCCAACAGGCCGCAGTCGCAGGTCAGGACCATACCACTAGGGGGGAGACTGTAGGAACGCACTCAGAGTCAGAATTACTTCCAGCAAATGCAGTAAATGTATAGGAATTTGTCCTGATGACACTGGTATACATGATGCAGGGACAATGGCTCACACAAAGGTGGTGATGTGAATGTCAAACCTGTGAACGCTTACATGGTTCTTTGTTTGCTGAGAAAATGTAATGACCCTCCTTCTCTCCCATGAATTCATTTGGGTGTTGGTTGCAGAGTTTAAAATACTTCTGGGAGATATGATATTTTCAATCCGGCGGCGGTGACATGTTAATCCCAGGATTCTTCAGTCTTTGACCCAAATGAGAATTTTATTTCTCACGCTGGGTTGCAGAGCTAATAAACACATGTTACTACTCATCACATAAGGACCCATGGCCCATATTGAATGCCAAACCACAGTTTAAGAAACATTGCATTAGTCAGTGGTGCCATTTTACCACCATATTAAATAGGGTGGTAACTAGGCTGGATAATACAATGCTTAGTCAGTGGTATGTTTGTAGCCTGTAACTGTGGTTGAGATGAAGGAAGGCAAGCGATAGAAAGATATTAAAGTCTCCAACATGGATAATGAGCTCCGGATCTACGTGGTTCAAACTAATGAACTGCTTGGCCCAGCTGCTCTCTTTCTAGGAAGTAAACCTAGCCGCGCTTTTGATTTAAAACGACATCTCTGCAAATAGTTTGGACAGAATCATAGTGGTTTGGAATGTAGATATTGTAGAAATGTGTAATCCAATAAAAGTATAATGTCCCGCACACAGCTGTAACTTTTTGAGGTACTGGCATGAAGCCGGGAACCAGTCTGTCTATAAAAAAAACTGCTGGATCGCTGCACATTTAATCCTTCATAGTAAAAAGGATAAGCAAACCTGAAAAGCCGCTGTGTTAAATGCCATCTTTGCTCCCGCATTTTTATGTACAATATGAAAAATAAATGACAAAAGATGAAAAATTTAAACAAGTGGATAAGTGATTAAGTGTAGCAAACCTACAATTTCACAAAACTTCTTTTGACAATCAGATGACCTGATCTGGTTTCCTCCGTGTTTTTGAACAAACTTAATTAGGTTTTCCACACCCTAGATGACAGCAGTGATAAAGGCACTTATAATTATCGATGCGTTCTCCTGTTTTTTGCAGAGATGGGAACTAGTGGAGCCGTTGATCCGGCAGCAGGACCTCTGCCTGGCCATCACAGCCTTCACAGCAGGGTCAAAGGTCAAGATGGAGCCCTGCAGTGCGAAAGAGCCCAGACAGGTAAGAGTGTCCTGAAAAAAAAAGCCTTGTATTTTCACAAAATTCCTCTGCTCCCAAGTTTACAAAACAGACTAATTTCAATATTGACGCTCACTGACCTTTGATATTGACATTTTGAAAGACTTTTCAAGGCTTAGATTAAGAGTTCTATTCCAAAATGCTTTATTTCCATGTTGAAAAAAACATTCAGTTCAATGCTCTCATATATAGAGGAGTCGGTCTGTAAAATTGTTATAATTTTGTCAACCAAAGGTTAGCCTGCTAGCCTTTAAAAAGTAGATAAAGACAGCAAAAAGATGTCTGCGCGCTAAAAGTAGTCTTTGAATAGATTTACTCCAGGTGCGTTGGTTCCAAAAACAGATAAGGGTGAAGTCACAGAAACTCGCACACTAATCAAAAGTGGAAAAAACAAGACGCCGACTGTCTTTTTCGCATGGGATTTTTCGCAAGGATAAAACGAAAAAGAGGCCAACTGATGCGAAAAAGACAGTTGGCCTCTTCTTCTTTCATTTTATCCTTTAAAAAGTACCATATTTTCTTCTAATCTTGCGCTATCACTCATTTTAAGGGTAAGTGTCAGTTTGTCCAAATGGCTCTCGTTCTCATTCTGGAATGAAAGCGGCCATTTGTCCTTCACGTGCCACTCACGGTATCAGAGTGAGACATGAGCAGTGAGGAGGTGAGAGATGCTTCCAGGACAGACGATGAGCAGCCCGCCTGCTGATGACACCGGGGGGGGGGGGCGGAGAGACTCGCCGAGCCTCGTTGTGCTGACGCAGCTCTCGCCAAAGGAAGAAGGGTTGATTTTATAGACCCAGTAAAACAAGCGCTCCCATAACTTCGGACCCCACCCTGTTCCTTCCTCATGCTCTCCTTTGTGAATGTTGAACACTCTCGTCCCCGCTGGACCCGCGCTGGCTCCGCGGTTGATTTATGGCATTGAAGAGGGGAGTTTTAACTCAAACCATGTGCGTGAGTGCGTGGGACTCCTGCCAGCCCACCCTCTCATCTCTCCGCAGGCCCATCTCAGTCCTTTGAGAGTTGTTTGGGAGTCTGCCCATCAACAAGCAATCTATTTTGCTGTGGGAGACATTTGGCCTTGAGCGTTGAATCCACCAGGGAGAAAAATTAGCTTGTTTTTTTGACCTTCCTCTCTAAATGAAGAGTAGTAATATCACATTTAACCCTTTGAGCAGCGACTGATTGGTGGTACCTGTTGTAAAAGTTTGGATTTCATTAGTCTGGGTTTCAATGGAGAGTTTTAGTGTCCCATGATGGTCTAAATGCTGTTTCAGAGGCTTAAAAATAGTCAAATTTATTGGTATTGAAAATCGGCACAAAATATCAGCTCTCAGCAGCTTCAATAAAAAAATATTGGTAACTATATGGGCCTTCAAAAACCATATCGTTCAAACATTATGTAAGCTATTAGGCATTAGAGTGTGGTTTATGTTGCACAAAACACAAACAAAAATCACTGTCACTAAATTCTGTACGTTGTGAACTTTTGCACTCTGATACAACACTTCCTCCTTCTCTCACTCTCTCTGTCACAAGCATACACACACTTTAAGGCACACACACACCCACATATGCACACACACAACCTTTCCCCCCTCCAGGAGATTAAGATTAACCCCTCATTCACCTCTACACTTTGATAAGCCTCCGTCTGGCTCCAGGAGGCTCTGCTTGCCGCTCTGACGCTCTGTTGTTGCTTTAAGTTCTGCTCTAACTATTTAATCATCGAGCTAATAAACCGAAGCGTTTATACCTAGTGATTTATAGACGGCCTGTTTATAGGGAACACAGTTTCTGCTTGCTCTCTTTACTTCGGTCTCAAGTTTCTTGTAGAACTTGCTCTTGCACTCATATCCGTGCCTGGGCCCTTGGGAGTATCCATTAAAAAGATTATTAGATTTATGTGGCATCAAAGGAGTCGAGTTTCCTCGTTACTTATTGGAAACTAAGGTACACAAAGTAGTTATTTTATGTCTTGGTAAGCAAGAAGTAATTACAGTTTCTCTGGCTCAGAATTGCCTGTGTAGTGTGTGACCAGGCGGTGATTTGAGGAGAGGATAAAGGAGTGTGGCGTTGACAAATGATTCAATGTTTTTTACCACCCTACCATGTGATTTTTAACCTTTATTTATCCAGGAAGGGTTTTCGGAGCACAGTTGCTCATTTTCAGCGACGCCCTGCATCATTTTCATACAGTTATACTGTATTGCTCATTCACTTTCTCCACCCAGATTTTCCCAGCTGGTCTGAGGATTTGAACTTGTGACCTTCTGCTGACAAGCCTGCTTCTCTAACCTGTAGGCTACAGTCTAATGTATCTGTACAATGTTACTGAACCCAATACGATATAACAACTAGGATACAGACAAAGCAAAAATTCAGTTTTATCAGCAAAAACAAATTGTTTCTTTTTTCTTTTGTGAGGCAGCAGGCTGCCATTCACTGCAGCTGGCTGTACTACGATTTTTCCACTCTAAATACAGCAAGTCAATCATTCATGTGATTACTGTAATCCAGGTCTGACTCAGTCCATTACTCACCACTAACTTGAGCCTCCTGCGCCGATGCACATCGTTTATGAGGGAGAAATAATACAAACCAGACGATGTGCGAGCGCTTTTCTGCCGTCTGTAAAACTAGAAAGAGATGAACTCGTGTTCTGACCTCCTTCCTCTTGCTCTCTGTCCACCAATTCCACTTGCAGAAATGGAAGCCAAAAGGCACGGCGCTGCAGCACATGGTCAGCGGCCTCTGCCTGGACAGCCAGCCCCCCGCAGGCCCTCCGGCCATCACTCAGTGTCGCCCCCAGATGGCCAGCCAGTCCTGGGAGCCGCAGCTAATCACCTGAACCAGAGCAGATGGGGCGAGGGAGAGGGAGAGGGAGAGGGAGAGGGAGAGGGAGAGGGAGGAGAGCAGATCCTGGCCCCGGCCTGCAGAAGACATCTGCACACTGTCTGTCGCCTCGCGGAGGGATGAAAGGCGTGAGGCTGAGAACTGTATTTTTGTGATGTCTACTGCAAGCTCCTGTCGGATGTCTGGGTGACCAGAGCGTCAATCGAAACATTTGAAGGCCTTGTTGAGCGAAACATCGGAGGTCTTACCTTTTCTGTACAGCGCTTCGTCCTTTAAGGATGCTGCGATTCTTCTAGGTAATCTAAGCTTTTCACTGAAAACTGTTGCACATTTCACTTTTTATTTTCTGTATCTATCCTGGTCAACAAATTGCTTAAAATTGGACTGGTGAGGATTGCCTCGAAACAAATGAGTGCATATTGTACTGTAGCAAATGTGTTGAGGTGCACCTAACCTACTCTGCCTCAAAGTCACTGCTTGTCTTTTTGCCTAGTCTTAGGTTGGGGCATGTCTGATGACTGTGGACCAGGGCAGCTTTATGTATAGCCAACCGAGATCTGAGCTTTTTTAAAAATGCTGAATAGCAGTCTTGAAAGTACCATGCAAAGCATTGTCAGGAACATTATTTATTGTTTTGCATGGTCAGACCCAAAGATTGTTTTTTTTTTTTTCTGTCTCTTCAAGATTTTATGTAAATATTTGAAGCAGATAACAGCTTGGATTTTGTGTAAAGTACCCTATATGTTGTTTGAAAAATAAAATGTGCTAACAAAGAAATTGTGTCTGTAATTATTGGTTTGTATACTAAGTTGTAAAATGATGCCGTTTGCTCTTGAAGCTGATTTTGATGCACAATAATATTGCAAAGAGGAGTACATATCCCATGTACAATATCATGTGTCTTGCTGTTTTTGATGCCTTTGGTGTTTGTGTCTATATACAGTACATGTGTATTGTTTATGCTCTTGAAACTATGTGAGTCTTTGTAATTGTGTATGTGGAGCAGGGCGCTGCTGGAAAACAGCATCCATGCTCAGCCAAGCTGCCCTGGGTAAATAAAGGTTCAATAAAATAAAAGAAATAAAACATGTGAGGCTGCAATAACAGTAGTTTCACACTGTAAACTACAAAAATGCTTTAGGTATAATAGTGTCACCTTTGCTTGCTGAAACTTGTTTACCATTGAAACTGCCTAGAAATGAAGCTTACTCTACTGCTGTGCTCATTCTAAGTCACTATAGATATGAGTGCCAAGTAAATGTCAAACATATAGGTGTAAACAGATTTCCTTGTCATATATATATCCAGTAACCGGTTAGGATCCACCTCCAGTGACCTATTCAACAATTTGAGACATTATAAAGAGGCCATGCAAGTAAAACATTGGTTTTACAGGGAAAAGTGTGAGTAAGCTAATTCCAATTCATTGAAACAAAAGCCCCACCCACCCATACACCCACTCACCCCACCTTGTTTCACCTGAAGCTGATCTTGATTTGGATTGTGACTGGCTAAGAGATCATCATACATCACTTTTAGAGATGAACCACATTTGGGTGAAGCAATTGACTCAGTGTAGGTGGGATTTCATTTAAGAAACTGACAACAAATGTCTCCACTGGAAATGACCACTAGATGGAGCAACCATGTAATATTTTAAAAAAATGCACCGCAGATTTTTATCTACTACACTGTACCTTATGAAGAAAAGCCATGCATGCCAAATGAGCTACTGCAAGGAGCTATAAGAGCTTATTGAACACCTTGAAAGTATATTACATTACTGCAACTTACACATAGTGACCACAAGGGGGCAGAATAACCTCAGAGATCCAGCAGTGTTTTATGACTATTGCTTGACCTTGACGGGTCGATGGATGAAAGCTTGTTGTAAAAAAAAATATATATATAAGTAATAAAGTAAATTGGGTTTAAGATAAGGAATGTGAGGGAAATAAAAAATGAAAGAGAGAAGGAGAGAGAAAGAGAAAGAGAGAGAGACCCTATGTGTGTATATGTGAGAGAGAGATTGTCTTGCCGCTCATACAGAGTGCATAGGCAGATAAAGACATGACATTCATAACAGGCTTGACAACTCTGTCAAACAAGCTTTTTTTTTTTTCCTCACTTCCTTGATTTTGCAATCTTCAAAGCCACAAAACACACTAGTCTGCAGCTCAGTAGGGTTTCGGCCCTAACCATAGCTATGTGAGGAATGCTGGCTAATACTGATAAACTACTGGCCTTGTGGAGGGGCCCAGGTTTCATCATCAGGAGAGGATGGAGTGGAGGCGGGCATGGCAAAAGCTGAATGATGATCTCTTTGCTTCAAAATGCCCAGACAATATGAGTTCAGCAGCGTGAAAACCCAGATGTTCTCAGCCACAGGAACTAGATAAACTACTGAGTCACGCTCTGGGAGAAAACCTCATTAAAACATATTCCAAATTTTGTCCCAGAAGAAACATGCCAACATTTCAAGTCCTGACAAATAGCGTAAGAAACAGAGAGGGTACATGGGAGGTATTACTGTAAGAATGCTGTGTTTTCCAGATGGACTTTGAATCTATGTGGTTTCAAAAGTCCCTTCACTGACAAGGCTGTATGTTAACCAGATGGAGGATATTTAATGAGGAATGTGTCAACTCACTGACAGCTGCTGGACTTCTGCTTGCTGTCTGGTCTCTGCCCCTTCCATTTCCTGATTTGTCCACCTGTCCACTCCACACACACATTGCAAGGGATTACATGATATTCTGTGTAGTCTGGTATCAAATACAGACAAGAGTCCAGTCCAACTGCTGAGAATAACCCCCTTGACGTGATTAGTATGCGGATAACAGGTGCTGGAATGCTTACTACATTAAATATTTTGTAAGAAATGCACTGACAGTCATCTTCATTCCAGAGCACACTATCATCAATCGATCACCTTGAATCTGCCCGCATCCTCCAATGAGCGCGCGCAGGGGCGGTCCGTTGCTAAGGGGGAAGTTTGGTTGAGTCTCCGAGTAGCAGCCATTCAGCAGCAGTGGTTGAAGCGATTGGACTGCGAGCGTCTCTCCCAACACTTTCTGTGGAATTTGAATTATTTTGGCACGGTTGGTGAGAAATAGGTGACAGCACTGACCGAACATCTTCTGGGACGCAACGCTGATCACAGGTAAGTTGAATAGGTGCTGCGTTATTTAATTAGCCCGCCGGTAAACCCTGTTAGCTAGCCAAGCTAAGTAACATTAGCTGTGTTTCTTGGACGCGGCTCAGAATAAACCGCACGCAGCTAATGTTAGCTACACGGCTAATGTTAGCTACTCTCCTCTGCTTTCTTGGTTGCCAGCCACGTAATGCGGAACCTCTAGGACCCAATTACATGTTATTTAGCTCGCTTGCTAACCCACCTAGACAACGAGATCAAAGCGTTGCAAAGGGACTAAAATTAAAGGTGTGAGGCTTTCTACCATCCTCCGCAGGTGTAGGAAAAGCTCTGCCCCTGCCCTGTCGAAGGGGCTAAGGCGTTAGCCGGCTAGCTAGTTAGTTAAGTAGCTAACGTTGCTCAACATACCTGGTTAGGAGGTTACTCAGCAAAATAATGGACCCGGATCGGACTGAAATGATGGGGCAAAGTTATCAGCCGTCTGACATTTTAGATTGCTGAATAGATCATTCATGTAACATCATCGTTAGTGATCTAGGTTAGCAAGAAGAGGGTGCATTTGCCAAGATGCAGCTAAGTTTAGTGACTTAGTTTGTAAATGTGTCATCGACAGCCGAAGCCGCTGGTTGAAAAGGCAGCTTTTCAACTTGGACCTCCACCCAGCTTGAACCCAGCCATTAGACAGGTTGCTAGCCTTGGACAGAAACTGTGACTCAGAGTCTGACAGGATTTTTGTGTAGTGTGATAATGTGCCCTCAGTTAGATTCTCTTATATGGTAATCATATCAGTTCCAGACCTTTAGTTTGTATGGGAGTTTCATCTTGGAATAACCACACAGCAGACATTTCCATTCTTGTCCGCCGGCCGTGGTTAGATAAACATCAGTGGTTACGTTAACATTCACATGCAGACTTTACAGAGATAGCTCTCTAATAGACTGTCCGATTGACAAAGCAGCACAAGTAACCCATCCATTCAGATGAAACATCCTGTTCATTGGTCAGTACAACCAAATTCGGATGCCCTAATTAGCCATGATTGTTCAATCGTTGCTATTTTGTTGGTAGTGGGGAGAGGAGTTGTGTGACTTGAATTTGTAGACGCTGAGATAGGCCTACTTATTTTGGACTGATCTAATTTCCAGCCTTGGGTGTGTTTAGCTCTGATGCCACTCTCTTTATATGGGAGAGAGCGTCACATCAAACTCCATGGTGAAATTTGTCAGTTAAATGTTGACAAAAGTGCTGCTGCTTGGTGTATCATATGTATGCCGAGGTTATCAGTAAGCCCTAACTATTTGGAAAAGGTCTTGAGTCACGTTCTACAAGGTTTGTTTGTTTACTGATAAGCAAGTCAACATTTAGGCCTACCTGCCAGTTTTCGCCACCTGTCGGGGCAAGTGTGTGTTATGCTTTGTGATTTGAGGTGAATTTCTTCAAAATTTCAAACACATCTTCCATGTAGAGCTCTTGCCTGAGTTCATCTCTTGAGAACAGTATGAGGGAGGCGAGATTGGCTATCTGCCATCAAACCTAATGTACCAGTCTGTCAGCTGTTTGAGAGAGGAGGAGAATGCAATAGCGAGTCTCTGTCCGAACCTTTGTGATGCACTATGTGGGTGAAACTAACTTTACTCTTGGTATCTCGGTCTACTCTCAAAGGAGAGGCCCTTTCTTGGCAGTGAGCTGTCCATGTGACTGCTGAACAGTGATGCAACACGGGTAGATAAAGTAGCTGTACAATGACAGTGCATTCAAAGCGCTTCACTTTCTGCAGTCTCACTCTCTCCTGATGGCAGCCAGATAGTCTAGCTTCTTGCCTCGAATGGTGGATGTGATGTGAGCTTCGTTGCCAGTCAGCTTCCGGCCCAATGTTAATTGAATCGATCTGAGATGACAAGAAGGAGAGATATGCCTCTGTTTTTCTATTCTTCTTTTTCAACATCAGACTGTCTGGATCAGGGCAGGTTGTCTGCCTGACTGCTCGCCTCTCCTGTTTATCTGTCATGTTAATCCTTTCTTCAGGCTGCAGTTTTGATGCAGGCCCTTGAATGTGCTGGCTGATCGTGTCAAACACAACTTGTGCTTGATGTCTACATCACTGGTACACTAGGTACCAAGCATGTTTATTCAAACTCTGAAATGTTTACTCCTTCAGTCCAGTTTGTTTGTGGGCAGGTGAGAACAGTGCCATTTGAACTCTGAGACGCCTGAAATGAGGTGTGCCGCCGTATCATTAGGAGTGAGAATGTAATCTGAATCTGTGTGTAAGGAGACAGATGTTGACACCTGATAGCCAGCAGTTTCTCACCCTTGGAAAGTCTATCAAGTCCATCATGCTTAGTTACAGGGACTTGGGTTTGTTTTGACTCCCTCCACCACTAAAATCTCTAGCCTCACAGGATGACAGGTTACCAAACATCTGTCCAATAAATGAGCTACTTGTGAGTCCATGTGAGTTTTGTTTACAAGCCGTGGTTCACTTGTAATTTGGCAGTTTGAACCTAAACGAACCAAATAGAAAAATGCAACAAAGCAAACTTCCTGTTTAGGTGTGATCACACCTTGAAGTTGAAAAAGTTTGTCTAGTGATAATTTAAGAGGACAAATCTCCTAGTAAGCATCAGTAACGTCCAGGGCCATGTGGCAATTAGTAGGCTACATTTGCATCATTAGGAAGAAGGCATACCATCTGCACGTGTTAGATTTACGCACAGCCCCATATTCTGAGCTGATTGGGACAGGATCCAGCAGAGAGACTCTCTGAGAAGATTCAACCAGAGGGGAGATATTAGAATCAGGATCTCAAATGTGCTGGTGACCCCATTTCAACATAAGTAGCCTAAAATAGGTCCTGTGAAACTGCAGCGTTAGTTTGAACTTATGTCTTTGCTGTGTACATTAGTAAGCAGTGTCATCCTTTACCACCGAGGCAAAAGGTTATTGGTCATCAACTTGTTCACGCAAATCAATGACTTTGTAGAATGTTGTCTTTCACAAACTGATTGTACACAAAACCGAGGCTAAGGAGTGTATTTTATCCAAGCCACTGTTTGTCTCTATAGGCTGTTTCTTACAAGCTGCTAATTGACGCAAATTTGGCTGCGTCAGCACCCATTTAAAACGGTGTCTGTGTTGATGTTCCTCAGGTTTTATCACTTTGAACACAAAGTTCTTTGACTGTCCCCATTTGGGACAATATCTTCAGCTCTTAATTAGGTCCAGTGGGCTTTGAGCTCCTCTTTTTGCCCTGGCTGTTAAGGCTGTGGATTAGGGCTGGTGGGGGGGAGTCACTGTATGCAAGGAGTTGTCTTTCAGGTTTGCCTCTCTATCTCTCTCTCCTCTCTGTGCATGGTATGGGGTTCAGAGACTCCTTTGTCTCTCACCACCACCCCTGGGCCCCTATATAGAGCGATACCTGAGCCTCCTGGGCTGGAACAGCTCATGCTTTATTCAGCCCTCTGATCTCTGCTTTAATTACGAGTGACCCAGGATGGGAGTGACTGGTGGTGTATCTCAGAGGGTGGGAACTTAGTACCAGCTACCAGTGCCAGCCAAAGTGCTTGAAGCCTAAGCCTTTTGGCTGTGGTGTGTACATTTGTCACCTCACCCAGAGCCGTTTATTTAGAAAGACATTCAACTTCCAAACCAGAGGAATTACCACGCTAAAGTCACTAATAGATTACAGAGCCATTGGATTAGATATAAAAATAGGGAAGCAGCTCTTTCTGCTCTCTACTCTATTAGCCACTGCAGTGTGTTAACTGCCACTGGTCAGTGGATGCATTTTTGGATTCAAGGAGTTTGGCTTGTGAACAAAAAAAAGTTAGTTTCCCACCCCTCCTTGTGTAGCAGTCAGGCTGCCGTTCTCTGGGTGTATCTGTCCCTCCATCTGTCTGGCTTCTCAGTTCCACTTTAAGGGCTGATGAGAGCATCTCCAAGTGCGGTTGCCGTAATAACTCCCTGTCCATAACCTAAGTGACCTGTGTGTGTGCATGGGCATGTGTGCTGGTTGTGTCTAATAACTCCCTGTCCATAGCATGGGCCACAGTGACATCATTCCCTCGCACTGTGCACAATTTCCATGTACCTGGCTGAGTTGACAGTCGGCATGCTGCCTCTGATATAGCTCTGTCTAATCTGCAGTACAGTCGCGGCCTTTCTGCTTCTGGGCCCTGCTGTCGTCACTCTGGACACGCATCGATGTTGCCGTGGCTCCTGTTCCCTGGTAACCGCAGCGGTTGCTGGGTGATGCGGTGATAAGAACATTATGACCCAATGGCGCACAGAACGAAATGCCCAGAGAGTTGATCCCCCCCCCCCATCAAAACCACCAGTCATCTCCCCTCAGCTGATTGTGGCTAGGAATGCACTGATACTAGGCCTAACACTGTGCCAGGTAGATGAAAAAAGACTCAGGTTTTACGTTTTTGCACCATAATTTTTGAGGCAGAAAAGCATGCAGAAAACATTCAAATCAGATCCACAATCCTTAAAATGTTTATAACATCTTATTTATTATTCATTACATTTTTCCCATTTGATTTGAACAGGAATTATTTCCACTTATTGACGAACTAGCATTTGAGATTGAAATAGTTAACATAAACTTAAACTTAAAGCTTAAATGTTTACATGTTTTCCGAATATCGCCCCACACCTCACAGTGTGATTGTATGTGTGCGGACTGTGTCAAGTGGTGACTGCAAAGAGAGAATACGGTTACGTTTGCTGACAGTGTCCCCATTTAGACTATGATTGGAAATTTGATTGTTGACTGACAGCCAATTCGGGATTTATGACAACCGTGTCTTTGTTATCAACCGAATAACATAATCGTGTATTGGCTGTCAGTCATCCAGTGCTATATGCAATCGTAGAAGCGCAGTATGTTTTGTTTTGAAAAACCACCTGCCAATGAGGCGGGTGAGAAAATAAGCATGTAGAATATCGGAAATCAAAGCAAAGTGGCTTCATTTATCTGCTTTTCACACGCATTAAGTGGTAGATCTGTCTAATGGATGATAATGGTTTACATCTTAATCATTTTTTGTGCAGTGACCTCAGAGTCTTGTCTGAGTCTGCAGAATTGCCAGTCTGAATTGGGTTGTTATCAGTCAATACCTAATGTTCTTTTCTTGGAATTGGTATCAGAAGTGAAAAAGTGGTCTCGGTGTGTCTGTAATTATGGCATAAACCACTACATTCCCCACACTCTGAGCATGTGGTTATGTTGTTATCAAATCGGCCTAGTAAATAGACTCTTATTCCCCTAGCGTAATATCTCTCTTCTCCCCGGGCCTCGCTGTTATGAGATCAGACTCATCTGCTGACTCGTGGTTTACTGGGAAGCTCCTTCTGGCCCATATGGGTCTACTTGGACCGGCACTCGCTGTTGTGTAACAGGAAAGTGTCTGATCCAAAGTCCGCTGGCTACTGTGGTGCTGTTAGATAACTGTATATGATATGAGTAGGCACAAGACTCAGTAATGATCGGAGATACTCAGGTTTGGTAATATAGTTGTGTTGTTTGCTGCTCGCGGTAGTGACTGATAGGTCATCTATTGTCGAAGTTTGAGGAACTGTTTGGGGTCAGTGTGTTGTTGAGAATGGAGGGAGAGGCAGCGCAGCATAGCAGCCTAGCCTAATCGATGACGAACGCTCACCACCACAAGAAAAATATGTAAATTATTAATGAGCTGAGTATCATGTTCTGCCTCAAGTAGTGAGGCCTAGTGTTTGTTTTTTATCGTTGCTGCTAGCTTGCATTTGTGCTAGACAGATGCAGCCACCAGATTGTTGGTGAGAAAACGAGAGGGGAGACGCATCATTCATATTCGAGAGCGCAGACACATATTTACTGTGCTTTGTCAGTCCACACTCCTTCAGATAAGGTAAAGTAAGGTAGAAAGAATGTAGATGCATTTTTCCTGGGTAGGAGGGGGTTGTCAGTGGAGGGTGGAGGAGTGTGTTTTCTGTGTGTTGCATCAGTGTGCAGCAAGTGCTGCCTTCAGCACTGCAGCTTTTTATCACACAATTACAGGGACAGAGGTGTGTGCATGCGTGTGTATACACATTTGCGTTCATGTTGCATGCGTGCAGAAGAGAGAGAGATAGTGTGAGAAAGCCCTAAAGATATGCCTAGCATGTTCCCTCACTCCACACCATCCCACCACTCCTCCACCACCAAGCGGTCTGGGGAGAGGGACGGCTGGCTTGTGAGAGTGCCACTGTGCTGAGTCGACAGGAGGGGAACAATGGCTTCGCTGTGCTGCTTGTCCGTTTGGCCGCCTTCATGCAGCATTTCAGCGAGGGGCACCGTCTGCTTTTGGCTCGGTGAGCCCTGTTGACCAGGCCTTTGCCTGCTGGTCACTGACCCGTTGTGCCCGCACTGCCTGCAGCTCGTCAGGCCTCTGAGGGCCGCCGATTATCCCACAGTAATTGGTGCCTGGGCTCTGGCTGATCAAAGGAGCCCAGCTGATTGTGGAGGCCTGGTAATTTTCCATTCTCTGATGCTCTGCAGTCCCTGCCTGCTTGCCTGTCCGTCTGTCTGCCTGCCTGCCTGCCTGGCTGGACCCCGTCTTTGGCTGGGGAGGAAAAGGCTTAATATCTGCTGGCTGTGTCGTTCCTGCTCTTCTCATAAGGGATGACATGGCATGGCTGTCTTTCACTTGTCTTGTCCAGAAATTACTCCTGCCTAGTTAAGCAAGTTTAGGTATATGGAAAGATGAGTTGAACTCAGTTTCTCACAATCAATACAGTTAGGGTAGCCTCGTGATTACAGACACTGTCCTGTAATTGAAAGGTGATAAGTTCAATCCCTGCAGCCACAGTGCGTCCATCAACAGCCATGTGACTCGGCAAAGTGTCCTTGAGCAAGACACTGACTGAACCCTTCAATGCTCGCTCATGGCAAGTTGCTCTGGATAAGAGTATCAGTATAATTTCTAAAATGTAAAATGGCTTCATTGCCTGCCTGAGTCCCGTCTCTGGCTGCAGAGGGAGAGGCCTAACTGGCTGTCTGGCTGTCTGGCTGCTTGGCTGTACGAATGGATGTGGTGAAATCACTTCCTCTGTTCATACTACAGCTCTCCACTCCACCAAAAAGACTTATCCACCATGTGGAAAAAAATGACACCTACTCTGACAAAATGATTGCTGGCATGTAAAGAAAGCACATTATGGCATACTATCGAAGTTATGAGTCATTTTGAGACCTTTGCTTACAAAGTCCTCTTTTTGCGGTTAGAATCATCTGTTTTTGAAATGTTGATTGCGTTTGGAAATTGGAATAAAACCCTTCATATTATGAGCTCATTCTCACTCACGTTCCTAGAGTCCATAGTCCGGCTTCACACCTACACAGGCGCTTTCCAGCCTGGCTTCCACAAATTACCTCCACCCCATAGCCATATTTAGGAAGAGTTATTTGCCTATATACTTATGAAATTGGCAAAGATCCAAAAGTTCCCTATACTTCCTGATGCAGTGTTCACTAAGCTAATGTACCCATGCAACAAACACAATTCCAGCCATTAAGCGGGGCTTTGGCTGATATTGCTTAGCAACAAATTGTAGTCCCAGGAAATTTAAAAAAAAAACCTTGGAGGCTTAAAATGGTTCTGGACCCCCTCAGTGTCTCAAGTCTTCTAGGTATAAGGCTTTGCTCCAACACTGACTGGGCTGCATCATAAGTCTGCTGGGTAAATATCCAGGTAGGCTTGCAGTTCGGCTTAATCATTTGCGTAACTTTGTACTCTGCAGTCATCCTCACCTCCAAGCAACTTAACAAATAGCCCAACCAGGAGACAAAGAAAGGAGCCCAGGTACGTGGAAAGCATTCCTCAAGTGAGTTAGCGGCTCGGCAGCTGCAGTGAATACCACGGCCCCATTTGCATTCATGCTAGCAGGACCAGTTTGGTTGGCTGATGCCTGACGTCAATACGACCTGCCTTGTCTCATGTGGACTCGTATTACCATCTGACTTGAGCTCCTTTTTCACTTTGGAGGTGAATGGAGAATAATTTCTGGAAGATCATTGTGTTTCCTAGATGGTAGACTCTAATAAACAGTGTGTGGTCACAGAAATATTTTTTATTCTTCAAGTCAAGTCAGCATGTTTCAAAAATCTCAGTAGTTTTTCTGTGTCCTGGCTTCCAGGTGAGGCAAGTTAGGAAATAGTGTGTTTGTGCGTGTGCGTGCGTGTGCGTGTGTGTGTGTGTGTGTGTGTGTGTGTGTGTGTGTGTGTGTGTGTGTGTGTGTGTGTATCTGTGGCATGGCCAGGTCAGAGGAGCAGCGTAGCATTCGCATGTCTGTTCGCTCTGCAGGAAGTTCCTGTTCCACTCTATCCTCTCATCACTCCTGCTGCTAGACAAATAATGCTACCGATACACACACACACACACACACAGTAAGTACCACTGACTGCGGGTCCATTTACCAATAGTGTTGTTGGGGTGAAAAGTTGTGTTATTGACAACACACTGACCCAGCAGATGGAACCATGGAGTGTGTTCTTTGGGTGGTATTGATTCCTCTGTTAGTATTTTTCCATGTAATCTCTTTTCCCTCTCTTTTTCACCATCTCCCTCTCCTTTTTTTTACATCTCTCTCACACTGCCATTCATTCTCTCTTCCTCCCTCTTTCACCCTTTCTCACATTGACCTCCCTTGTATACATCTCCATCTCTGCTTCTCTGCCGTTATTTTTCTCTTTCACTTGTTTGTGTTGCCCTTTTGAGTCTTGCTTTTCCCATGTGCCCGTGTTTGTGTGTATCTGTGTGACACGTGTGTTTTTCAAGTGCATGTGTGATGCGTCACAATGTGTCAAAGAGTATTTGTGTGTGAATGGCAGAAGCCAGCAGTGCAGCGTGTAAGGGCCCGGTAGAATAAATTTCCCCTGCAGCCATCTCCAGATGATGATGATGGGGAGAGCAGTGAGGAGTGACAGGTCTTCATCACTCAGTGAACACAGTGAACACACATACTGACACCGTTCCACACAGGGAATTCCTCGCCTCTTAAACGCTTAGGTAGCCTGCCTAAATGTTCTTTGTGCCCACCTAAATAAAAATGTGAAAAGTACTGTTAATGTCATTTATAGCGTTTTCTCACATAAGATGTCTGACAGAGTGAAGAAAAGCCTGCTAGTTTGCAGTTTGTTTAAAATCGAAAAGGGCGGATGCCATTTTCCATTATTTTCCCCTGGAGCAACATTTCACATTGCTGGAGCATTTACTGCTTTTTAGAATTAGGGCTTGCATGATTATGGCTGAAATGATAATCCTGATTATTTTGCTAGATGCTGCAGTCGTCACTATAAATCAGGATTATTAGTCTTGATTATTTGAGGAACAAAATTATTTACTGCACTTTTTGCATCTTATATCAACATCATGACTAGCATTCAACCTTTAACTCTAACAATAATGGCACACAGGCAACTGGCTCTTTTGCATTGTAGGTAATGGCACTGCAGCTAAATGAATGTAAAGAAAACATACACTGTCACAGTGAAATGTTGGTGCTTCAAAATCTATGATTACCAAGGGGAGGGAATGTAATAATTTGTGATAATTACAAAAAACAGCCCGCCTTTATTAATCCTGAAGTTGTCCCCTGATATTACCACCACATGAAAGGATATTGGGACCCCCCCCCCCCCCCCCCCCCAACCACCACTGACAGCCCTATTTAACTCTCCCTTCCCATATCAGCACCACACACAGGGCAGAAAAATTAGCCCTATGCAGCTTAATTCTGCCTAGATTGGTTCAGAAGCTCATTCAGGGAGCAGGTTAATTGGCTCTGATCATTTTTCTTAATTTGTGGGTTTCCTTTGATGACTAAACCATCTCACTTTCCTTTTGAATTTGCGACCGTGTGAGAGTAGCCACCTCCATTAGAAAAACGTTACTCTGAGCGTTTGCCTGTGGCTGTCAAGCCGGTGACATTGCTTGCAGTCAGTGCCCCATAATCATCTTTTAGGAGCCAAAGCCATTTGGCAGCTGCAGGGCGGACATCTCCTCTGGGTTGCCTTAACACAAGGACAGGGAGCAGGATGAGAGCACTGGAGGGGAGGAGGAGAGGCAGAGAGGAGGTTAGAGAGGAGAGGAGAGTAGGGAATGCAGAGGGGGGACTGGTGTTTCGCCATGGAAGAAACTCACATAAGTAGGGATGGGACGATACGATTCTGTACGCGATATGGGGTTCACGATTCGATACAACCACGATATAATATAATAAATAAACGTTCAATGACAATAAAGTATGACTGTGCAGAATTAGGCCTGTGTTTACACAAATCTTTCTAGCAATCATAAACAACAATTTAAAAAATGTCATTACAAAGTACAAATAATATAATTTGGATGGAGAGCTTGTTAAATTGTGATGGGCGAGCTGTATCATTTGTGATTACTACAGCAGAATAAAACGGAGCTGGAACACATGCATTTGACTGCTGTTTTAGGTCAGCGGGGGGCAAATGTAACAGCCGTTATTTTGCAGGGTGTTACTGCACACTAGTTGTTTTCAAAATTGGCTTGAGGACCAACATGGGTCCTGTAGAGGTTTCTCACGCGGTCTCAAGCAAAATGAAGGGTGGTTGAATTTCATTGTCATTTCATTTAGGTTTTACAGGACTTCAATTAATCTAGATTATTGAGATGAGGTATTCTGGTCATCGGTTTCACCCCACCTCTAGACACACTAACCAAGGATGTATTACTATTACATCCTTGCTTTCTATTACTGTTGTTTCTTGCTTTTTCCTGTGCTTTTCATGCTCCTGACCACTTCTTTAAGTACTACACCATGCTTTGAATTAATGGGGAGAATAAATCAAAAATTGACAGCATTTTCACAGAGGAGAGAGAGGAGGGGTGCCAGGCTCTGTGTGTGTGTGTGTGTGTGTGTGTGTGTGTGTGTGTGTGTGTTAGCAGTAATGAAAGTGTTTAAAAACCCAGCTATAGACAGTGCGACTTGCTCTGCAGCAGTTAAATCAGAAATGACGATGCTGTCAGTGCAGATGAGCTGATGGCTATCAGCGAGGTCTTTAGCTGCTGATTGCCGAGGACTGAACCAATGCATGCTGTGTGCGTAGCTGCCAGACTGCCTGAGCACGTCACCAAACTACCGGTAACGTCACCGCAAGGTTTTTTTTTCGCTTCTGTATCAGCAACTCAGCAGGAAGTACAGTCTGGTGCCTCTGCCTGCCTATTTGTACATGCCTGCCCTGCATGCTAACTGGCTCACACCGGGACAACCAGACCTGTTTAACTTGACAGAACACTGCGTCTGTCTGAACAATATTGGATACGATGTGACACAGGCTAAGCTGTCGTTCTTGGGGAAATGGGCTGACACTTGGTGGTTAAATCCTCAGCTTTAGTTAAGCACAGCAAAGGTTCTAACTTCGCATTTTGATTTTGTTTTCAGGTGTGATGTTTTTTATCTCCCCTTTACAAATTAGTCATTATCTTTTCTTTGTGTGTTTTTTTTTTTTTATACGTAGTGACTGTTTTGTTCTTTTTGCTTCTGCGTGCAGATAAACTGAACTGCAGTAGTACTATTATTGTAGTAAATGCTTCAAAAAAAGATGAATTAATGCCTCCTAGGAAATCTAATGAGAGCACTCAACTTGAGATTCAGAATACGGATGTTATTTTTACAAATCATGCTTGGAATTTTGTTTTTCCCGCGTCTATGTAGCCTTACCCACTGTCGTTTCACAGATTGTGAATTTCATATTGCTCAGCCACTGTCACTGTACATCAAATTGAACATCAGCCGATCAGATGTTACTAACACCCATAGGGAAATTCTTTTTTTGCCCTCCTCCACACGGTTTGGCTCCAGAACAGCATCCCTGGAGCAGGTAGGGATTCAGTGCCTTGCTCAAGGACACTTCAGCAGGGCAGCTTCTTGCTGACATGTTTTTTTTTTTTTAACTCAAGTCCTCTCATTAAAGGACAGTCTCTCTGCTTACTCACTAATCCACCCTGCTGGTCCAAACTGTAGCAAATCCATAACACCACTCACAGTAGGATTGCAGCTCTAGGAATGGTCACCTACCAGTTTTAGGTGAGCAGAAGTGCTGATGGATCCGTTTTTTTTTAATGAGTAAGGTAACATCCCAGGGACTTGAGCTGTGACCCTGGATCAGCATTCCTGCTCCGAGACTCAATATAAATATGTGCTAATGCTGTCGTTTTTGTTAGGAGTCGACCATGAGTAGGAGTAATAGATCATGTATTAACTGCGCTGTGCTGAGGCCTGGTGAATATGTAACAGTGGCTGTGTTTCCTCGGGTCAGTGAGGAGATTTGGGAGAGTGCCTGTCGTATAGTATTCCCCCTGATTCGCCCACCTTGGCATGGCTCGTGTAATGGCACTTTGTTTTCTTCCCCCAAGAACACCAAAGTGTAATAAAAGAGCCATTATAGCTCTGGGGCCTTGAGAAGCGGTAGTCGTCCGTCTCATTTGTGTGTATGTGAGAGAGAGTGTGTGTGTGTGTGTGTGTGTGTATGTAAGAGAGAGAGTGTGCATTTTTGAGTGTGTTTGCATTTGTGGGTATATGAGCAGGTGTGGGTATATGCGAGTGTGTGTGTGTGTGTGTGCATCTATTTGTGAACTCTTTTTTTTGCATGTGTGTGTGTGTAATGCAAGTGATGTCAAGGGAAAAAAGTAAACATGGTTTCTATGAGTAGCTTTTTGGCTCCGAGATTTACACAAAGTTTCCCAGCAGAGTTCACTTCCAGAGTCAAGGACAATGTGTAGCCAGCCACTCTGAGTGATCGCCTCTGAGGAGATTAAGCCTCTGTCCCACAGTTTGTACAACGCTGGTCTCCCCAAGGAAGAAACACTCACAAAAATAGTCATTCTCCTCAGATGAAGAGTAAGGAACAGGCTGGCTGTTTTAGGTCAGTCGGGGTGCAAACTAACAGCCACTTTGTTAAGACGTCTTCCCAGCGCTGCCACATGAGTGGGTACCTATTGTGTTACCAGCCGCAGTGTGCCGTAAAGAGGGACCGGGATTGATGGAGTTGGGGCACTCAGTCCACTACATCTAACCCCTTCTAGCAGGACAGTGCATTCAAGTCAGCAGCCCTTCTCCACAGCAGGGCTATAGTGTTTACAGCTCTATTCATTTAATTGAAACTCCACCCTAGTTGGCAAATCGTCTCCCCTGGCAACAATTTGTGAAAAAACAATCACAGAAATGCGTTTTTGGGGCATAAACAAGGGACATAAATCTCAAGGAAGCCCTCTCGTTGCCCCGTTTGACTCTGTGGTGGAAACCAGGCCGGGTCTATTGATTCAGTGTATGAGTCATAGCCAGGGTACGCCTGGGGGGAGACGATGTAGTGACAGTGATTTGCCTCTCCCCAGTGCCAGGGTGCTGCCCTGGCCATTTTAATCTGGCCTCAGCTGTTCCCTAAAGTGATCTGTGATTCTCCATGCTGAATGGCCGGCTGGCTGGTTGACTTGCTGCTGGGCTGGGCTCCCCAATGCCATGCCTGGCTGCTTTTAGACGCACACACACACACACGCAAAAGCACGGGCACACAGATACTCGCCATTACACACCCACAAATACCAAATACACAGATACAGACGGATGGATACGCACACACACACAGTGAATGACAGAAGGAGGGAGGGTGGAGAGAAGAGCAACACAATATCCCCTAAGCAGCAGTCTGGGCCCTATTTTCTTTCTCTGCCTGATCCCTAACCCCACTCAGTCACGCAGTATGCTCAGGAAACGGGGGTCATCCACTCTCGCAGGGGGCAGGGAGCAGATTGAGGGACTCGGCAGTGATTCAGTGGCAGACAGGCAGGCAGGGAGACAGGGAGGGAGCGAGCGCTGCACACAGTAGCAAACACTCCTATTCCCACCATTTCCTTCCTCTCTGGAGTACCACCCATTTGCACCGAGTCCTCATCTTTCTCTCTCTGGCTCTCTTCCTCTCTCCTTGCGTCTGACTAGTAGTCAGCTTTTTGGGACTTGAAAAATTAGTTCATTTTCCCGCTGACCTATGCACGTTTTTGATATTTTACAATGTGTTCTCAGTAGTTTGGCTTGGTCCCAAGATCGTAAAAGATTTTCTACATTTGGAGGACAGTTACAGCTTTGGACTATGGCAAAAAGAAACCGTCAAATTGCAGGTAGAAAGATTGCAGTCTACTGTCTGTAGTTTGTCTTGCGCTGTTCCTTGTCTCTGCATCCATGTTTGCACCATGGGTGTCAGTATGTGAAATCCTTTAAGGTGTCACTGTCTGTGTGACAATGTCACCAAGACGCATTCCTGTACTTGGCGAATAAAGTGCTTCTGCTTATTGTGGTGACAGTGACGATGTAAAGCATTCAGATCATCGAGCAGAGCGAGGGAGGTGCTGAGCAGGAGCAGCTGGCAATGAGTTAGACTTGTTTACTGACAGTCTCTCTCTCCACCAGCTCATGCAGGCTGCTGCTGTTTTGTTGTTGTTGTGATGTGATGTTTTTTTTTTTTTCCCTCACCACTGTTTCTGTGTTGCTCAGCCTTTTGAAGTCAATTACAGTAATTGGCTGTAATGAAGAGAGGAGTGATGCTGATGCTGAGGTCACAGCTGCATCAAAACCAAATTGCTATTGTAACTTGAAATTTCATAATGCTTGGGCTCATGAAACACTTTCAGAAGTCATTATATAATGTCAAAAATGTATTTCGGACAATCAAAAACGAAGGCTGTTTTTCTTCGTCCCTGATAAGTTGACATTTTGGAGATATAAGGTTTTTACCCGACAGCAGCAAAAAGTTTGTGTCTGACTTCAGTTGAGTTTGTATAACTTATCCCCACTTGTCACAAAGTGAGAGTATTTTTTCTGTCTTCACTTACAGGTGTGTTATTTTTCCATTAATAAAGACCAAGCTTTTCAATAGCTGTCCTGTCTATGTCAGGTTGATGGCTGGGTGAGTGTGTGCATAAGTCTGAGACCATGAAACCAACTCTTTAAGCCACCAGCCACAATGGCTGATGGATTCCAAAATTTACCAGCCACTTTGACTTTTAAACCACGTTCAAGCTATTTTGCCAATCCAAACCAGTTTTACCAAAGAGTCTGGGAAGACACTTTAATATAGGCAGCAACTTGAGCCCGTAACGAGGAGATTGATTTTACTCTGATGGGAGCGCCTGCTTTTTGGCTTGAGCAATCGCAGGTTACGTTAGTTTGTATCTTTCGAGCTAAATTATTCCTCCTGAGGAGTGGACTGCACCGACTGCCATCGTTACCATTCAAATTGTATACTAATCGATGAGGCCCAGCGCTCAAGGTTTGAGCAGAATATGATTGGACAAAATAATATATCAATTTGCTCCTTGCCATAACTAACCCAAATGAAGTCTAGCTTACTGGGCTATGAAAAATACCCCTTTTAACATTATTTTGAAGGCATTTCTGCTCTAGTAGATAGCATGCAGTACAGTGTGACAGGAAAGATGAGAGGTAGGGGGGATGACACGTTCCAAAGGTCATGATACAGATTCAAACCCACGCTGTTATGAGCACATGGTACATGCCTTAGTCCACTGAACCACCAAGATGCCAAAAAAAAAAGCATATTTCTATCCATGGAAGGGGAAAGCTGTACTGTGATCTACCTCTGGGGAACCAGTCCTGTAGACTCAGCTCTACCTCTTATCACTCTACCAGCTCCAGCCTGACCGACTGTGACCTCCTGACCCTTGACCCCAGTCCCATGCTTTCCCCTGGTCATTGTAGTTCTCTCAGCGTTTCCCTTGTATGCCCAGCCCGGCTTTCCTTTTTATGCAGCATCCAGATTTCCTCCTTGTTTTTTTTGTTTTTTTCTCTTCTTCCTTTTTTTTTTACATAACCATGCCAAGCCACAAACCGGGGCCTGGAAAATTGGATTACCACGGTAACAGCATTTTTCAGATTCTCCGGTCGTACGGCTGTTTGGGAGCAAATACGGAGGCGCTATCACCTCAAGTCGGCGGCCTCCCAGATAACAGGGCTCAGCCGATACGCAAGGCATGCTTCACATTACGGATGGCTGGCCTTATTGATTGATGTGCCCCCTATCTCATTGTCGCTCTCCAGCTATCAACTCAGTCCGAACAGAGGGAACGCTGTGAAATGCCTTGAATAGAATAGTATAAAATAGGATGAAGGATATTGGCTGGCACGGTGGTGGGGCGAGTCATGAAAGGGGACGGCGGGTCCTTTTTCTCTTGAATCGCTGCCCATTTTCTCTCTCTCTCTCTCTCTTGCTCTCTCACGCTCTCTCGCTCTCCTACCCTCTCTCTCCCTCCTCTTTGAAAACCCCACCACTGTACTCATCCCTAGGATCCTTCTGCAAGGATTAATCAGTTTTCCATTCCTGGAGAGATTATTCAAATACTGTTACATCTACAGCCAGCAGCGGCAGTCCCTCCCTCCCTCTCTCCCTCCCTCCCTCCCTTCCTTCATCCCGGCAGCACAGCGCTGACTGAGGGAAAAGTCTCACTCTTTCTCTCCTCTCTTTTTCTCTCTAAGCCTATTTCCTTGTTGCTCTCTTTCTCCCTCTGTTTCTGTCTCTCTTTCTGTCTGTCTCAATGTATTTCTGTCATTCTCCATTTCCGTCTCTCCCTGCCTTTGTCTGTATGTTTCTCTGTTTGTCTTTCCTCCTCTGTATTTCTGTCTCCACTTTCTGCCTCTCTATTTCCATCGTTCTCACTGTCTGTCTGTATTTGTACTTGCTCTCTCACACACCCTCTCTGCGATTACCATCAGTGTTGACCGTGTGTGAGCGCTTATGCCCATAATTGTCCAGTGAGCGAGTTGATGATATTGTACATGAGAGTCTTTTGAGTGGTCCATGCTTTTTCTCATTCACTGTTGTTTCTCTCTGTGTATATAGACTCACAGAGAATCTAAATGGTCCTTGTGTAATCGTACTCATTAGGGCTGGCAGGAGAAAGGCCAGGGCTCCTCACGGCACCAGACTATAGGGGCTGTGACAGCTCCTGCGGCGTTCAGATCCTGCTTTCTCCAATCCTCCAAAGCCTTCACCTCCCCACCCTCCCTTTCCCTCTGTTCCCCCCCTCCCTTTCCCACTCCCCTCCCTCCCTCCCTCCCTCCTTCCGTCCTTCATTCGCTCCCTCTGCTGTTCGCCCAGGTAAATTAACAACTGCCGAAGTAAAGTTTTATTTTGGGCGCTGTGATGCAAAAAGCTGGCCTTCAAACCTGTTGTTTCTTTTCAACGTCGTTTGCAAAAACATTTTGAATTGTTGTCAAGCACTGAAAGCGTGTTAGTGAGCTATAATGGCCTTTTATTGCAGCTACGCAGCGCATGGTATTGGGCATTTACTGTTCTTAAAGGAAAATATGCCTTGCATTTCTGGACTCGTTTTGTTGTTTGGTGTATTTTTCTTTTCTCATGGATAACTGGTAGATGGCATCATGCCAATATTTCCAGCGCAGCTACAATGGAGTTTGATTGCAGACAATTTTTCAGCTATCTAAAACATCAATAGTAATCATGTTCAACAATCATACAGGGAGAAATCCATCCTTGAAGAGGATGAGATACCAGCGTGTTGAGTAAGGGGCGTGACTCACTTTTCCCGACTCGGAAAAACTCGCTTTGTTATTGCTCTCTCCACCTACACCTACAACCAACAGATAAATGTAGGAGGTAACCCATTTATAGTTAGCAGCTGTCATACTTGCTTCACTCAAATAGCCATAATCAGATGGGAGTATCATAGTCAGCTAATGTTGCTGTAGCAACTTAGCTAATGCTAGCCTCATCAGTTTATACCAGAGTGACATTTAGACTTTAGTGCCTGGAAAGAATATGAAACACCGGGCTTGCTAAATGAAATATCAATAAAATGTCTAAAATAAAGTGCAAACCTAGGGAAACGGTGCTGCTTCATCTCTTTTTACCTCTGTTCCTCCTTCCCCCTCTCTTTCCTATTCCCTACCTCTCCTCTCTACTTCTCTCCCTCCTTCCCTCCTCTCTCCCTCCATCCTTACTGTATGCTCTTTTCCCTCTCCCCACCTTTCTTTTCCCTCCCATCCTCCCTCTCTTGCTTTGCCGTTCTATCGTTTTCTCTCCCACCTTCCCTCCCTCCTGCCTTCTCTTCTCCTTCGCTCCCTCTTTCTGTCCCATGGCCAAGCCACCCTGCTGGTCTGGGGCTAAAGCCGCCTCACATGACATGCCCCCCCCACCCCAACACCCCCCCCCCCCCCACCCCACCCCCCCTCTCAGCACCAGGCCAACACAGCCAGACTTTCCCCCTCACTGCTCATTCGCTGCTCTGTTCCCTCTGGCCCACAACTGCTGGCTGCCTGGCCTGCATCTCTATCACTGCTCACCTCCCTGCCAACACTACACACACACACACACACACACACACACACACACACACACACACACACACACACAATAGAGTTACCTACTGCTAGGGGTGCCGCTAGTAAGGGGGAGACGGGGGAGTACTTGTGAGGGAGCCTCAAGCTGGAGTGGCCCTACAGAGAGGAGAGGTGTGACATCTTGTCAGGGGGATTTCTAGCAGAGCTTCAGCCTACCGCCTTTCATTTGGCAGCACCACCCTTATCATGCACGCACATGGATGCAGGTGCATATACTTCCATGAACACATACACCATTCACCAAGTGCACACACACACAAACACATCAAACACACACACTCTCTTTCACACACACACACATACACACAAATGTATGTGCTTTCATGTATATATTCCCTCCCTTTCTCTCTCTATGGCTCTCTCTTACACACTGCAGAAAGCAGGAGGGAAAGTGTGTGGGTTGTAAGCTGGCAGTAGGACAAGTGTTAAGTGTTTTAGGAGGTGAGTTTAGTAAGGCGCTGTGAGAGGAGGCAAAAACCCACGGTGCCATAATGGGCCAACATAAGCCTGTAGGGCTGAAGAATGAATACCCCCAGACTCTGTTCCCGGGGCGGATTCAAAGAGACTCTTTCCAAAATGAGATCCCCTGGCAGGAAATGTTTTTTTTGTCCACCGGCCTCTCAATGGCTCCCAGAATTCACCAGCAACCATTTTGGAGGTTTTTCACAGTGACACCTCAGTTAAAGCCTGCTTTAAAAGAAAAAAGAAATGTAAAAAAAACCCAACAAGAACTAACCAAAAGAAAATACAATGTTGGAAATGGCAAATTGGGATGAAACTAGATTTGAAAAAACAAAAACAAAGATATTTTAGGAAAAAGGGTAGGGTCTAAACAGCTGTGGGTTTTGACAGATCAGGGATGAAGGTAAAGACGACATGACTGGAGCAGGAAACAAAATTTCTAGTCCAAAGGCCAAAGAAGATGGTCGTAATTCACCAGGCGCTTTCACTATTGTCTATACCAAACTGATCGATTTTTTTTTTTTAGAACAGAACAGGATCTATAAATGATGGCTGGTTTCCTGCTGAAAGCGTCTGGTAGAGTAGACAAACTTATTAGCCAGAGCCAAAATGTAGCAGCATTTTCTTGGTGGCTGGCGTTGGAAAGATCCATCATCTGGAAAAAAAACAAAAACACGACGCCTACTTTAAAAAAGATTGCTTACCTGAAAGTAAAACCCTTTGTTGAGTTATAGTTTTCTTGGAGATGTGTCTAAAAAACATGGTGTCATTTATCTATTCAGAATATGAAGAATGAATTCAAGGTGACAGCGTTTACTTATGTTTACTAATGGGTATATAGCATTTTGGACTCAAAGCACCTCCATTTGTTGCGCCAGAGAAGAAGAGGTGCGGCATACACTTGTGAGAGCAGAAGAGTCTGTGTTTTCTTTTCCTCCTCCTCCTCCTCCTCCTCTTCACTCTGCAGGCTGGAGGCAGGCTGCCTGTCACTGGCACTGCAGTGAGCCCAAACATGATATGACCTAAATAAACGAGTGTGTTAAGAGAGAGAGAGGGAGAGTGTGTGTGTGAGAGAGAGAGAGTGCAAGAGAGAGAGAGGGATGAAGCAGTATATCTCACTCTCTTACTCGTTGTCTTGTTTTCAAACACTTTAGTTTTTCAGTCACTCTTCTGCAGGCTACTACCTGTGCGTGTGTGTATGCGCACAGACAGAAGCGTACACACACACACTGTAGACGCACCGGGTGTGTTTATAACGTGACACCTGCAGGGGTCTTTGGCTCCGATTACAATTATGCACGCGTGTACGCACCGGCATTATGCCCCATTAGTCTGTGTCTCTGCCTGATTTTCAGACAGCGCACCATTTGAATTCACATCTCAATCTGTGGCCGAGGGGGGTTGTGGTTGTGTTTCAGTGAGTGATACTGTGGACCGTAGATAAAAGGGAAAACAGGCGTTAGCTGTGCCACACAAGGGCCGGAGTTGCCAGTATAAAACGTGGGAACGGGGTGGGAAATACACACCAGCCACAGCCAAAACTTTCTGGCATCAGGCTGGTGGCTGGCAAGCTTGCCCACGTTACCAGCCATATGGGCAAGTGGCCAACCGTCATTTTAGAAGTCTTATTCTGTTCAAAATATGTAGTTTGCTTGTAAAATTGTTAACGCGGCAGGTGAATTTTGGGATTGAAAAAGTTTCCTGCGTTTTGTGAGAGCAGTCGGTCATCGGCGGAGGCTTTTTGAATATAAAGCGAGCGAAATATGCCACCGCGCCTCGCAGATTCGGGCTCTTGTGACGTTCCGTGACGCCGCTGTCCACTCCTGGTTCCTCCGTTTAGCGGCAGTAGGAGGTTTGATATGCGTGCGTGCGTCCGCGGCCTGGTCAGGGCTGAAAGCTTCATTGTGTGCTGCCCACAGAGCTGCAGCCTGGCAGAGACAGATAAGAGAGCCTCACCTCAGACAGACTTTCTACCCCCAGCCATTACCGGCTCACAGGACAGGTTTCATTATGCAAACAGACAGCTCAGCCTTGTGTTCGTCTGTGTGTGTGCGTACGTGTGCGTGCGCGTATTTAAGTAGGTGGATGTGTGTGTGTTTGTACGGTCGCTCATGTGCGTGCGTGTGAGTGTACGTGCGTGTTTCCGTGCGTGGATGTGGACAGTCAGTTCTCCTGGATTAAAGGCCTCTAATCCCACCAGATCCTCATCAGCTCAGAAGTTAGTCGGTACAACTTGTTAGTCAAGGAGCATGCTCAGCTCACATGTTTAGAGTCGGAATTGCATGGCCGAGCAAATTTGGGTCCCCAATTATGAGGGTGAGGTTTAAGGTGAGGTGAGCCAGGCTTTCCTTGGTGGATGCTCCGCTCAGCTCTGGTGTGGAGCAGCAGTGTCTGGTTGGGTCTCTGCGTTCCTGTGCCTCCTAACCTCCTAGAACCAGTGTTTCCTCTAGACTAAGATGTAGCAGCACAGCAGGAACTCTACTGCCAAAGCTAAAGAAAAGGTGCTATTAAGAAAACATTAGCAATTAGTTCTGTTTTACTCTGAAAGTGCAAAAAGGTATACATGTGGTGTATCAACATGGTGCTATTAGCATAATAAATTGCACAATTTGAGAAGAATTTATGCTGTAACCTACATTAAAGCTAAAACTGGGATTAAACGAGGACAAATTTTACTCCCAACCACCACTGGTGCATGAATTTCACAGCTGAGCAATTAATTGTGTACAATTGAACATCACAATTTTACTTTTCACAATTTATAATCCTAGAATTTGGAAACGTAAGGATTTCATTTTATTTAATTGGTTATTAATTATTAATTAGGTGCCTGTAAGTGGAAATGGTCAAGATGTTAATTGAAGACGACAAAAGCACAATAAACCAATTTTGCTCCCCAAATCGTCTAGGTTAGTAATCGTATTTAATAATTGTGATCACACTGTCTAGTGAAATAATGTGGATTATCATTTCAGCTGTAATCTTGCAGCGTTAGTACATGTAGCAGGTAAAAAGTACATCGGCTCTCTGGGTAACAGCAGGCTGGCCTGTCTGCCCTCTTCTCCCTTTTAATCAGGCTGTTGTGACTCCCAGCCATGCAGAGACTCAGGCTCCAGTTCTCTCATCTCTCCTTGTGTGCCAGTGAGACAACAGCTTACTGCGTTGCTACACTGATGTCAGTGTTCATAGCATTCCTATTTACAGGCACATTACTGTAGCTCTGACAGCAGTGGTCTGGCACTGCGACACTGCACACCATCGATGCCATACTTCCCGTCCATTATCTTCTGCCTTCCTCTTGCCTGTCCTTATTTTTTCTTCTTTTGTATATGAAAGTTGACTTATTTACATGTTGACATATTGGCAGCATTAGTCAATTTACCAGAGTTGCAAACTTTCTGTTTATTTTTACTTTATATTTTCAGTATTGCTTCTTTATACTTTTTGTCTGATGCACTTTTTTTAATCTCTATATCTTCGCAGTGCTGCACCTTTTTATTATGCTGCTGATGACACCTCCAGTTTTCACCCTCTCTCTCTTTCTCTTTCTCTCTCTCTCACCACTCGCAGGGGGCTCAGCGATGAATAAGCTACGGCAGAGCTTCCGCCGGAAGAAAGATGTGTACGTGCCGGAGTCGAGCCGGCCGCACCAGTGGCAGACAGACGAGGAGGCGGTCCGCAGTGGCAAATGCAGCTTCGCCGTCAAGGTGACTCTCCCCTCTCTCCCTCGCACACAAACACACCTGCTCATACACAACCCTCATACACACTTTCACAGACACTCATACCCAAAGTCTCTCTCTTACACACACTCTCACACTCACTCACGGTGCTGGGCTAACCTCACTGTGGCACACTCATACCTCTTTGAGAAACTCGCACACTGCCTGGCTCCCCAAGGACGCTACTTGTGATTAATCATAAGCGTTCAGAGACCGTGAGTGCAGCTTTTATCTAGGTTGCAAGATAATGTGCTGTACCAAGCTGCTGCCCATCCAAACCTGCAAGATGATCTGTGAAAACGTCTGCTCAACTTTTGACCTGTAACCTCAGGGAGTAAATCAGAATCACTTTAATTCCCAAATACAATGAATGTACAGGATGTTTTCTTTGCGACTTATTGACAGATAACATAATTAATTATGTTATCTAATTCAAGTGCACATTGGCACAAATGGCACAAGGACAGCAGGACCTTACATTCAAGTGCAAGGGGGCAGTGCAAGACACACAACAGACAGTAGACTATACATATCGCTCTGCATTCAATACTCAATACTAATTGGACAGGATGAACAGGACCAGCCAAGGTGCAGCTGATGGACACAGGAGTGGAGAGTTCACTGTATTGTGGCAACAAAACCCTCCACTTTTGCCAACAGAAGCGCAACGGTACGCTTCCCCTACTCACGTGGGGCCAGACGCTGACCTTAAGACAGAAAGGGAATTGAGAACTTGTTCAGGAAGGGATTCGAGAAAGTGAGGTTTGACTTGGAACAGATGGAGTTCATGGTGGGTCAAGGGGTGTGCGCGTAGACGGGTGTATGGGTTTTATGGTTTTATGTTGTGTGTGTGTATACTCTGTCCTGCTTGTTTCCTTAGCGCTAGAAAGGGGAATTGAAAATGCCTTCAGTGGAGGGAGGTGAAAGTAACTATCATGAGATTTTCTAATTTTAAGGTGGATAGATAGAGACTTGTGGTGGAGATAGGTGTGTGTGTCATTAGATGGTGGGGGGGGATGTAAGACTGTCGTAAGTTTCCAGATGGAGACTTGATGTAGGGCGTGTGTGTGTCGGTGTGTCGGTTTATGGTTTCAAGACGCGTGTGCACGCTCCAGCCAGCGTGTGGGACGCCCTAGATTCCATCTCTCCCCTAAGTTGTCTTCCACACACGTCTTGACAACCCCACCCCCCCTATACACACACACACACACATAAACATACACCTTCCCTCCCCCACCTGCTCCCCATAAATTACCTCCCTCCGCTGCACTCGAAACTGGATTTGTTTATGAGCGACTAGCCTACTCCTTCAGCACCCTTCTTTAAATGTGCTGATGACCTCAGCCTCCTCAGGTTTACTTTTTGTTTACCACGGTCTCTTCAAGGATACACATCGTCTTTGATCTTTTTTTTTAAAGAGATTTTTGGAAATTGTTTGTTCAAGCTCGAGAGGTTTCATTAAAGTTATTTGCTGATTTTGCTTTCCTCTGTCTGCTTAACTTTTTAAGTGTGTGAAAACAACACAAGAGCAAAGCTAAAGATAATCATGCCCTTTAGGGTTGGTAACTAGCCTATAACCAGCCAGTGAGCAAACACTAATAAATTCTCTACTCTACCAGCCAGTTTGGCAGGTAACTGACCCTTGTTGAGGTGTCCTACACCAGTAAGGTGTTGTTGGCTGATAAAATGCTGAAAGTGGCCAGTGAATTTCGGAATCGACCAGCCAATGAGGCCTGTGGACAAAGAAAAGTTTAGTTTTCTGCCCTGATTGTCATGCTTTCCTTCTGGCACTTTTGAAGCCACACATACCTCTCCTGTGTAATACCTTCAACCGTTTTCTTTTTTTTTTTTTTTTCCTCCTCGCTCTCTGCACTGGCTCTCACCGTGCTGGTGCAACCTACCGTGCTACTCCTGCGTATCCCTCCTCCCCCTCCCGCTCCCTCTCTCCCGCTCTCGGTGCCTCAGAGGAACCCAGTTCTTGTGTGTGGGTTGGAATAGTTGCAGTGAGATTATCACCGGCGCGCTAAAGAGTGAGAGTTGAAGGAGGAGAGGAGGTGGAGGGGGAGAAGGGGGAGAGAATAAAGGCTGCTTTAGGTGGTGAGAGGGGAGAGGGAGGGGGGGGGGGGGGGGGGGGGGCTTAAGAGGGTGAAATGAGCATTCACTGTTGTGGCCCGGGGCTTCCTCCTTATAAACAGACGGTGACTTGAGAGAGCAGAGGAAAAGCCCAATTCTCCTCTCATGATCAGGCTCAAGCTCTGCCCTCTGACTGCACACAGCCTGCCAGTGGTGTGTCACGTTAAGGCATGTTTGTGTTTATTTGCTTGTATTTATTTGCGTGTTGTTTGCAAGCTAAAATCGCTTAGACAGACAATAATTCATGTGACTCAAGGTCAGGATTTTCAATGCCATAAAAATGTAGACTGTTGCTTTTTTTTTTATGGAAATGTCAGCTGTATAAGGCTACTGATGTCCAGAGACAAAGACAGTTATTCAGTTGACGCAAGGTAATCTTCAGTGCCGTAAATACATAGACTTATTTGTATGGAAATGTGGGGCTTATAAGGCTACTAATGGCTGTAGACTTGTGTGTGTGCGCATGTGCATGTGTGAATGTGTGTTGTCTGAAATTAAAACAAATATTCACACAACATAAAAGGACTTTCAGTACCATAAATATGCACACTGTTGCTGTTTTTTGTATGGAAAGTAGGGGTTTGTAAGGCTGCTGACAGCATGTTTCACTGAAATTGATGCATGGCCCATACTCTGAATTAATTCCTGGAATGCATCTGGATTACTTCCAGGGGACTTACACAAAGCCAACTCCAGTTCTGATTTGTATACTGTACGATAGATAAACCCTGAATATTTAAACAAAACAGGAGTGTTTATTACTGTCTGGGTTTGTTGTTTTGGCCCCTGCCCTCCTTATCAGTAGCTGCTTGTAATGTTGGTGTTGATCCATGAATTGAAGCTCATCCTACTGTTGCAGTGTTTCCTTTACTTTAAATTAGCTGTGGCGCTTCAACAGCTGGAAAATTGCCCTCGCAGCTAGAAAAATGTAAATACAAATCATCATCTTGCCATATTCCTCAACCTGCAGAAAAAAAATAACATTTGCAATTAGAGCACAATTGTACAAATGCAGTATAAGTATCCAAACAAGAGCCATTCCTAAATTGCTATTTATCCTGGCCCACTCCAGGATTAGTTCCAAGTAGAACTAATCCTGGAGTGGGCAAACCTGGGTCTCAGAACCAAAATAACCTCCACATGTAAATATTTTTGCAGGAAATATTGGTTGCATTTGTTTGAAGTCGCTCCGGTTAAGAACATCTGCTAAATGTGAATGTTTCAGCCCCCAGACTGTTGCTGCCAGTGAGTTCCTCACAGGACGGAGTAGGACACTACAATGAAGCATCTGTTGTGACAGTTTGAGCCTCCCATGCGGTTACTCATCTCACCTAAGCCACGTCTCCTGGCTGATCCCCCATTAGTAGCGCTACTGCTTCCCCTGTCCTCACTGCCCACAGCTGCCTCCTTGCATCAGTATTCCCCTCAGGACACATGCATGCTTGTGTGTGCGTCTGTGTGTGTTTAGGTGTGTGTGTTTGTACACGTGTGTATGCTAGTAGGCCGACCGTGTGAGTCACAGTTGCGACGTCATGCTCTCAAAATAGCAGGGCCTGGGGGTGGCGGGTGATGGGCGGGGGTCAGTGTCGCTTGCAGTGTGTGTGTGTGTGTGTGTGTGTGTGTGTGTATGTTCAGTAAGGAAAAGGGTAAGGACTTCCTCTCCAGTCCTGCACGCACAATGGCTGACTGCCTCGCGCCGCTGACCCCCGGAGGCCGCTGGATCGGTCAGGGTTACGACTCCAGAGTGACACACAGCAGGGTGTGATGCTGCTTCAGGTCCGGGAGTCAGGGAGGATGGGAGGATAGGGTCGGAGGGGGCAGCCTTTTCCGTTCATTCAGTCACAGTCAAACCCACTCACAAAGTATTTTCGAATAATTCCTGCCGTTTGTTTTAACCCTGTTGGAGTACCAGATGGGTGGGGTTTGCCATGTTGCACGATGTCGTACAATGCGTGCTAGAAGGTTCAAACAATCGCCGGAAATTACTTTAAAGTCAGTTTTCTGTGAATGACAACGTTACGTGACCCTGATCTGAATTGTCTTGTTGCGATGAGCCCCACCCACCTGGGACAGGAGCACACAGGAGTGTGCGGCATGCTGACCGTGCTGAGGGTCTGGAGGGGAAGCAGGAAAGCGTAGTAAAGTTACACTCATGTCGTCCCTGCTCCTCCTTGTATTTGCTTTTATATTCTCATGTATTTACTCACAGGCTCACACACTTTTGCTCTCGCATCCACGTACGTGCCCGTTTGTATTTGTCAGGGATGCGTTTTTTGTATTTTTTCCAGATTTTTTTGTTTTTTTGTTTTAGACCTGCTACTCCCACTCATTTTTTTATGTCCCCAGTGACAAATCTGCTCTCACCCTCCGCCGATCCAAGTTTCTACGTTGCCACTCACCGTAGTTAAATGGCACCTGGGATAGTTACAGCAGATCCTGTGCATTGGTAAATTGGAGATTAGTGTTTTCCTGCTTTCTCCCACAGCTCTATTGCTACAGCACAATGGGAATCAAGAGCCAAATTTAGACATGTCAGTCAGGGGTGTAACTCTTCTTTATACCTGTATGCTATCAAATTTTGTCACAGTTTACAGCCCTTGAGAAAATAATTTTCCGACAAATCATGTCTTATTTAGAGTATCTAATAAATAAAAGATATGAAAGTTGTATTATTGTGAAAAATTAACTAGAATCTTCGCATCTTGGCTGCAACTTTTGACACAACTCCCTTAATCTTCATCTCATATGCAAATAAATTTCACATGATGTCGCACGACATGAGAATTTCCTTCATTGCTATAATTGTACATGGACCGCTGCAGTGCAGTGACATATGTAGCTAAATGTTTACGATCGTTATACAACAGATAATCTGGCATTTTATATTAAAGTGCATTGTTGTATAAGCAGTGCTTCTATGTAAAAAATGAAATATGGTGTAAGCTATGTTCACTAATGGTTCAGTTTTGAATGTTAACAAGCAAGGCAGGTAGTCTAACGTTACTATGTCCTCCATGGATAAGATCAGGCAGCTTATCAACTAGGGAGCCATAGAACAGAGATTACACTCAAACTGCTAGTTAATTAGGTCTATACTTCACCACCAATGTATCATGGGACTGTACAGAATCTGAACTCATTTAAATCCCTGATCTCATGCCAGATTGTTTGGAGTTAGTTATTGTAGCCTAACTTTAACTTGAATAAACTAAGGGTTGTCACAGCATCACTCAGATTCTCTCTCTCTCTCTTGTCTCTCTATCTGTCTCTCTCTTCTTTCTTTCTGATCCCTCCTGCAGTACCTGGGCCACGTGGAGGTGGAGGAGTCCCGGGGCATGCACATCTGTGAGGACGCTGTGAAGCGGCTGAAGACGGTAGGTTCTCACTAGACAGCCTCACTGTACTCCTAGGAACAAGTCTTAAGGCCGGACGCTGCAAAGTTAGCAGACGTCCCTTTGCCCTCCTTTCTCTTCTTTCTCCTTCCCTTCCCTCCGCTACCTCCTTCTCTAGGGTATCTCCATTTTCTCATCCTACTGACTTTTATTGACATTTCCTCTTATCACGGCAGCCCTCCCTCATCTGTCATCTTGCGGCTTGTAGATTTGTTCTTTCGTAGCGCTGCTGCTGCTGCTGTGTTTATTCCTGCCCAGTTTTCTCTGTACTTAGAGGCCTGAGTATGGCTGAATCTTGCCGTTTCTCACTGAGGGTCTCCTCCCAGCGTGGCCCTCAGACAACCTCCGTCCGTCCGTTGTCTCAGAGCAGATAGGCCGACATGTACTTCCTGCTGCAGTAGATTCCGGCAGTTACGCAAAAGAGCAAATTCCAGTGTTGGGGGGGCGGGGGGGGGGGAAATGGGGAAACTGTGTAGCGATTGCTTTTCCATGTTGTTAGTTGTTTGCCGAGGCCCCACCCAGGTCATAAACTCCTATGGATGAATGTGACTGACACTGTGTGAGTCGGAGCCCAACCTGAGGTCGCAGGCCTGTTTGTGGTGGGTCCCTGTGTGTGTATAGAGTACCAGTCTGTTCAGGAGGATTAGCGTGTCATGTCTGAGTCCCGGGACAAGACTAAATTAGACTCCGGTGCTGATAAAGTCTAACAATCCCCGCTTTAAATGTCTGCTGAGTGACTTCAGCTTCAATTTGAGATGACTCAAGCTAGTTGAAAATTAATTCTTGTTTTCATAAAGTAACATATCCCCTTTAGTGCGGGCTTTTATCTAAAGCACCTTACAATACCATGAGTGCGTATATTTTTAGTATGGGCGGCACCAGCAGGATCTGAAACTGTACAGCTCTAGTTGTTTGAGTGGCATGCTCTGCTTGTTGAGCTATTGAGAAGCATTTATGTTTGAGTATGATTAATGCTGTAGCACATGCTACAGAATAATTTCATATTATGAGCATCAGCTCTCTCTTTATGAAATTCCATGACTCATACACACACACACACATACACAGTCTTACAGCACTCATACAGAAGCACAACACGTATGCAAACACATACCGGTACCAGACATACACACGTAGAGCTAATACACACACACACACACACACGCGCTCTCTCTCTCTCTCTCTCTCTCTCTCTCTCTCTCTCTCTCTCTCTCTCTCTCTCTCTCTCTCTCTCTCTCTCTCTCTCTCTCTCTCTCTCTCTCTCTCTCTCTCTCTCTCTCTCTCTCTCTCTCCCTCCCTCTTATAAGGCAGAACTAGGGCACACAGAAGTGGAACACACATATGCATACAGAATCAAAACACACGCACACACACACACTCTTGCAATACACACACAGAAGCACAACACACATGCAGACACACAGGTATAACACATACATACATTAGGAGCTCATATACACACACACACACACACACACAGTTAGGGCACACAGGGGCATATTTTACATACACAGTGGCACAACAAGCGCACCTAGAGGCTAAGCACACAGACACACTCATACACACTCTTATAAGACACATACACATAAGTACAACACACACACGCTCTCTTGCAGCACTTATACAGAGGCACGACACACACAAACACACACAGAGGTACAACACATACACACAAATAGAGCGTGCACACAGAGGCATAATTTAGGGCGCACACAATTGCACAGCAAGCTCACCCAGAGGTACAATGAATACACAACACAGGCACATACACACAAGTAAAAACACACACACAAGGCACGACAAGTGCACCCAGAGGCACAAGACACAGACCACTTGTACACACACACACACACACACACACAGGCCGTCTTGCAGCACTTACAAAAGCACAACATACATGCAGACACACAGAGGTACAACACACACACGCACGTAGAGCTCATACGCTCATATACACACACAGTACACACAGAGCCGAAACACACCCATACAGACACACAGCTCACAGAAGCACCATGCACGTACGTAAACACAAGTACAAAACACACACATACAGGCACAACATACACACAGAGGTCACATGGTGTGCACAGAGCCTGAGGCGGTGGGGTCTTATTGAGTTACAGTCGTCGTAACACGGAGCACGAGACGGAGCCCGACTCAAACGGAGAGACGGGGTGCTTCTGCCTCCTGTCCTCCTGCGGGCCGCGACTCCCTGACCTCCTCGCCCTAATGACATTTCTTCCTCTTTCCCCTCCGTTACTTCGCTCCCTCTCTCCCTGCCCGCCCAGAGGCCTTATCTGTACTCTAGTGCAGGCATGGCTTTATTGATCCGTGTTTATGAGCAGGGTGGGAAATTAACACCAGCCAACAATGAAATCCTTGTCACTTCTGGCTGCGGCTGGCAAGTTTGACAACACTACTGTACCTGCCACCATGTGAAGGTCCTGTCCGCTTAACAATCTATTTGGACGGTGAAATTGTGAAATCGGTTGTTGATTTTTGGGATGAAACAACTGCCGTGGTTGGTGGACAAAAACAAGTTAGATTCCTGCCGTGTTTATAAGTGACCGTCATCCAGTTACTCTATTCCGGCCAATGTCAACATACTACAATGGCCACGTGACCGTGCTGAACCCTGGCCAGGTACGTGGCATTTTACCTGCATGCCTGATAGGCTCACCTGACAGGAAGTGCCAGAAAACCTTCACAGGCCATTGGTACACAGTATGACTGCCCCCTGGTGACAGTTATCCATATCAGAACTAGACTCTCAGGCCAGACCAGCCATCTTCCTGGAAACGGATACACAATTCAATCAGCTAGGCCCTGATAGTTCCCAGTTCATCCTCATCGACTGTTCAATAAGCTAAGTGTTGCCAGGCAACAAATACAGTTCCAACCAGTGAACAGAATGTGGGCTAATATTGCTTAGCAACAAACTCATGCTCCAGGAATTAATGGCTGAATCACTGAGAAAACAAGGCCCCACACCCATCAACACTGCATAACTGGTGTAGGCCGATGAAGGGAGGCTGTTCTCTGAAAATCCGCTAACAGCAGTCAGGCAGCAGCCACAACACCAACTCCTCAGTCTGGCAGCATCAGCAGCTACTGTCTTGAGGCGGGGGGGGGGGGGGGGGACAAGCAGCAACAGAGAGCTGATGCTCCCTGTGGCGTGAGCAGGGAGAGCATGGAAATAACACTAATCTCTGTATGTGCATTGTGCAGGAGGTTGTGTTGGTGGTCTAGCTGTCCGACTGGATATGTCTATCTGTTTGTGTGTGTGTGTGAAGGCTGTGGCTGGATACACCGCTCTGAGCTGGCTCCATTGTATTCCCAGCAGCCTTTGGGACGGTAATGAGAGTTTTCTCACAGCTCTGTGACCCGTGACTCAGAGGGGAGGGTGGAGGCGGTGGAGGAGGAGGCTGCACTGCGGCACCATCAACCTCCAAGCTGCCCTTTTTACGTTTTCATCATGATGTCACTTCCTGCTGGCGCTGGCCCGTGGCCCAGGGTCGGAGGTGTATTCGGTGTTCTGGCGGTGGGAATGTTTTTGCTCAGTAGCCAGTAGCGAGCGGGAGGGTTTCTCCTGTATAGACTGGGTGGGCCGCTGACATGCTAAAAGAATTTCACTTCATATTTGTACAACACCGAATGGCCCAGCATCACTGACTCTGTGTCCAAGCGTACCACAAGGTGGATATATAAACTGTTTCTTTTATATTGGTTTCAAAACACTGTCACATGTTGTGAAATGCTGTCTCAGAGGCCTTTCCACCCACACCGGAGACATTTCTTGAGTAATCACTGAATGTGGACATGTACACAGCAAAAACCTCAGTGTTCATTTAATTCTGAGAGTATTAACATCAAAACAGTGCCAGTGTTTATCAGTCCATACCCATCAGAGTTAATTTAACATTTTGTTAGCTAATTTTGTCAAATCGAATTAATTGCCATTGAAAAGTCAGCACTTATTAAAGCTGCTATAGGCAACTTTGGAGAAATTAGCAAGAATTATACACCGCAAAATATATTTTTTGTCACACATAGATTAGTTACCGCAGTTGCGAAGCCATAGCTACCTAACACCGGTTGACATTCCCGATGAACAGGTCTTGTGCTGTGGGGAAAACAACTGGCTTCCTTACACAAATACATGGCTTCCTTACACTTCCTTCCAGTCCCAGTATTCAGTTTGGATTATCTCTTCTGTGGACATATCTGTCTTCTCTCTGCAGTTTGCAGGGAGGTCAGCACTAGACTGAGCTATGTGTGAGTGATTGACAGGCAGTAGGGGACGCCTCCTCGCAGAGAGCTGTCCTGATTGGTTGAGGCCTGCCGGGAGCAGTGAGATTTGTGAGCCTGAAAACAGAGCCAGGGGCGATCAGAGAGGCCTGATCTTCTGTCAGATCATCTGAATTACTCATAGCTGAAAAGGTGTTAGGAAATTATTGCCAAATAATGCAAAAATAAAGTTGCTTAGCCCAGCTTTAACACCAGATAATTTGCTGTGTAGGCAAACTTCCCCCTCCTCTCTACAAGCACCGTGCAGGATAGTGGCTTAGGATTCTTGGACAGCCTGTCAGGCAAAATAAGGTTTTGCTGTCCAGGATAAGCTACTCTTCCTAAAGCAGAGATGTTTCTGACATGTGATTAAGATGAATGTTGTAAGGCGTTGCACAAAGTAGACCTGTGACAGATGTTGCACAAGCTATGTCAGTTGTCGTTGCACATTCTGCTGTTTGTTACGGTTATTTTCAGGGAGGGAAATTACTGTCAGCCACCCGCTGGTAGTAACACTGGTAATTTTTGACAGTGACCGGTGTGTCTCCTCTACCAGCCAGTTTGGCAGGTAACTTATTTTCATTCGGTGACCCTATTCTAAATATCTTGTGGCTGGTAAAATCTGAAAGTTGTCAGTGAGTTTTGTGATTGGCTTGTAGGCTAGAAAGTTGTTTTCCTGCATTTAGTTTCTACCCTTTAGGCTTCATCTGTCAAAACCCACGGCTGTTCCCTTAGAACCTGTCCTTTCTCCCCAAAGAGCTTTTTTCCCCACTCTAGTTTCATCCCAGTTCACACCTGAATTTGATACTTGAATATTGTATTTTCTTTTTGTTACTTTTTGTTGGTTTTATACATTTCTTTTGTCTTTTTGAGCAGGTTTTTATTGTGGTGTCGCTGAGAAAAGCCTCCAAATATCCCCTCACCTCCTTCCCATTCTAGCTATCTCAACCCTATAGAGATTTCTTCTTACCCATAACATACTAACACTGGCTGTGTAGGCTCTGCCTTCGTCTGCATGTCTGTGGTTCACACACACACACACTCACACTAACAAGCGCTTACTCATTTCGTGTGAATCCCCAGTGCTGGTAACACGTTAAATCATGCATTAACACGGTGCTCTGAGTGCCGTCTCCACCACGGCTGTGTAACAGGAGCGGAGTGGCACTCCTTTTCACAGCCTGTGGGGAGGAGAGGAGTTCTGGGGGCGGTGCAGCGAGGGAGGATTAAGGCTAGCTCGGGTTTGATTGTTGGCCGCTTATGTGACGCGCGGCGGCCTAAACTTGACCCCTGACTCTCGCTGACCAGCGGCCAGTCACTTGGCTCGACTCAGAGGTCAAACCGCCGTCTGTGGGAATCTGTTTATGTCTGCTGAACAACCATGGAATGACCACGTCTTGGTCTTAGGCATCAGAGGAAAAAGAATAAAATGGGATTTAGGATTATCCCCTCCACACACACCTGAAGCTCTGCCAGCCTTATCTCCCCTGTCCAGGCGGCTTGGTATGATGTCTTCACTGCGGGACTGCCGTAGACTTGTATCGCCTTGTAGGGTTGTTTATTCAAATCCTCTCAGGACGGCTACAGGGGAACCTACTGGTTCCCGATATCAGCAGGGAGACATGCTGGGGCGTGAGCTTACCACTTCCTGGTGCCTGGGCTCTGCTGCGAAGCGTAACATGGTTCACTGGCTTCCTGTGTGGTAGCACTAACACTGATCATAATGACAATAACTACCATAATATCACCCAGGCCATCACTACACCTATCAATATAGAATCATGTGGACCGACCCGATCCATTGCTCCGCTCACTCACTCACACTCATAACTCAGCTTCACCTCCATAAAAAAACAAAAGCAAAAACAAACCAAATCCCTTCCTGTGGGCTCCAGACAATTTGTAGACCTCATCGGTAACATTTTCATGCCTTGTTCCTCCCTCCATCTCCCCCACCCCTCTCACCCACCCTCCCTTTACCAATACCACTTCCAGGACAGGAAATTCTTCAAGGGATTCTTTACAAAAGTAAGTTCTGCTTTGTGTGTCTGAGTGCGTGCCTCTTTGTTTATTATAATTTTATTTGTTTTTTTCTCCCCTCACGTAACACTTCACTCTTTGATCACGTCTGAAGGCTGGCAGAAACACACAGGGGGGAATCTGTCTGGACTGAGACAAACACGATGATGCATGTGTCTGTGACCGGGTGGGGCGGGGCACTTTTTCGTGTTTTGGTGTGTGTGTTTGTTTGTCTGAACGGGCGTGCCTTCTCTCCCATCAGCTCCTCTTCCATGAAGCAAGAAGGGAACAATGAGCAGTTTGTGTGAATGAGTGTTGTCTCTTTGTTTGCACACACACAAATCTTTTATTGTTGTTATTCTAACCAATGGGCCACCATTGTTGACTGCCTTATCACACCTATTCTCATATCATGTTTCTTTTATAAAAATTTCGGGTACTATTGCACAACACGCAGAACGCTTGACTTCTGTCTTCTCTTCTGTCTTTGAAAGTCTCCTACCTGGTGCCTTCTCTTTATTTCCAGGTGGTGTGTGTGGTTTGTGTTTGCTTACTGAAGTTTTATGTGGATTTTATGCATAGGTTTCAAGGAATGGTATGAGGGGATGTGATCTGCGGGGCGTGGAGAGACTGAAAAGTTGTCTTGTTTCTTACTTGTTCCTGTCCCCCCTTGTGTTTCGTTGGCAGGCTGGGAAGAAGGCGGTACGCGCGGTGCTGTGGGTGTCGGCGGACGGTCTTCGTGTCGTAGACGACAAAACAAAGGTAATGAGTCCCTTCAGGCCGCTACCACAGGCTCTAAAATACCTTGATCAAAAAGACAGAGCCGCCAGAGGAAATGCATGTGGCTGTTTGGGCTCTGAAAGAGGAAACACTGGTAGTTAAGGCTCTATCCTTGTGGTCTAGTGACCTCCAGAAGGTCCTCTTTGGAAATATGTACTCACTGCACCTGCAAGAGTAGATGTGAGTTGAGCAAATTCAGTACGTCCGTTTTAAATTTTAGGTTACAGTGCCACCTGCTGGAAGGCATTTGGTACTACATCAGGTACTACCTTGCATTTGTAGGTTCTGAGAGCACCCAGGAACCTCTAAAAGAGCTGGACTCTGTGGGATCGTCAGTACTGCTGGGGTCTGTCGGGGTGTGCTCGCACTTTACTGTAACGCTTCATGTCAACCGTTGGCTATGAAAACGGAAAAAAGTGCTCCATCTAGTAGGATGAGTAGGCTAAGTAATATTAAAGTAGTCAAAAGGACATGAGGAAGTTTCTTTTACATTACTTTCAATCCCAATCCAATTTGTAACACTCAGTTGATCCCTGAAGGAGAAATTCTCTTTTCACTTTCACCCCTTAGCCGCAGCTCGGCGCTCCTGCAGCTGGTAGCAGTTCAGTTGAACTCAGGCCTTCCTTTGAAGTACTACTTACTGCGCCACCCTCCTGCCCATGTATTGATTAGACTGAACTGAAACTCATTTAACCCTGACCTTAGTTTGAAGCTTACGGTAATGAGCTAATTGTGTTGCGCTCCAATTGCAGGACCTGATTCTGGACCAGACAATAGAGAAGGTATCGTTCTGCGCTCCGGACCGGAACTTCGAGCGGGCGTTCTCTTACATCTGCAGGGACGGCACCACGCGACGCTGGATCTGCCATTGTTTCATGGCCATCAAGGACTCAGTAAGAACTTGTTACAAAGCCTGAACCACCTCAGTGTGTGTAAAGACAAGGGCATCTATTTACAATAGAACTTGATCTACACAGTGTGGGCTACTGTCTTTGGCCTCAACTGGAATACCAAACAGACAGCAGCACATAATGCATAATAAAACTTAATTTACGCGAAAAGCATCATAATGGCACACAGGATTCTATTCTTATATGTCTTGATAGCTCTTTACAATACTATTCTCTTGATTGATTATCTTAACTTACTGAAAGATATGATGTACAAATGTTGGAGTACATGTCATGTGGAAATTAGGCTGATGATTGCACGTTGAATTAAAATAGTCCTATAGACGTCCGTAGTTGGTTAACACTGGTTAGTATTTTAGAGGAATATTTGTCTATTATTTGAATTTCATGTTTTCTCTATCAATGGTGGCGAACACCGAGGAGACCCTGGATCCCAGAAGAAGACCGTAACATTATTTATCGTTCTCTTCTCCAGGGAGAGCGCCTCAGCCATGCTGTGGGTTGTGCGTTCGCCGCCTGTCTGGAGCGAAAACAGAAACGGGAGAAGGAGTGCGGCGTCACGGCGACCTTCGACGCCAACAGAACCACCTTCACCCGCGAGGGCTCGTTTCGCGTTACCACGGCGACAGAGGCGGCAGAGCGGGAGGAGGTCATGAGGCAGCTACAGGACGCCAAGAAAGGTCTGTATTTGTAGTCCCGTTCCCTGATCTGGGAAATCTTATTTTACCCATACATTATCTGAGTAAAGGTCAGTGTTTGTGTTCGTACTCAAACTTCCAGGTAATGTTATTGTTTAACTTGGTTGGCATATTTCACGTGTGGAACAGCCAAGAGAGATCTATTTCAGGAGTTTCGTACTAAAATGAGATATCTGCCGTTTGGGGGGAAAAAGTGACTCTGACAAAACAATTGATCATCAAAGTAAAACTCAAAGTGGAAAAACATTTGTTATTGGCTATTTCAAGACCATTGCCTACAAAATACTAACATTTTTGAGGATTTTATCTTTCCTATTCTTGAAATATTTAATGATGAAATTCAGGGAGCAACGTCTTCTGCAAATGAATTTATAGTGTTTTGCAATGAAACCCTTCATTTGGGTTTACTTGCAATTTCTGGACAAAGCTGTTCTTTTCCTTGGTGGATTATTGTTTGAACTTCCCCCCCTTTCTCCCACAGCGGAGACAGATGTGAAGGCTGCGGTTCCTGTGAGCTCGGCCACCTGTGCGACAAACTCCTGCGCCCCCCAGACGGGAGGATCCCCGTCCCCTTCGTCCTCCCCGCCCCTCTCTGCGGCCACCCTGGGGCCCCAGGCCATACCGCGCAGACACGCGCCGGCAGAGGCCCTGGCCAGGCAGGGCTCCTTCAGAGGCTTCCCGGCCCTCAGCCAGAAGACTTCTCCCTTCAAACGACAGCTGTCCCTGCGCATGAACGAGCTACCCTCCACCATGCAGCGCAAGTCTGACTTCCCTAGCAAAAACACAGGTGAGTCGGGACTCCTGGCCTAACCATATACTCAACTCTTTTGTTTTCCATCCATCTCACTGACGCCTTAAAGGAAAAATCCACCCTAAAACACTTTAAAACTAACTCTGTTAAAAAAAAACAACTACTGGTGATGTACCTTAAATTTCTTGGCCCATTTTGTTGTTTGGTGGTGTATTTTTCTTATTGCCACCGATAAATGTAGATGCCGTGATGTAACGTCAAACATCATTTTCAGTGCAGCTACAATATAAAATATCTAGTATCTAGAGATCTAAAACATCAGCGGTAAACGTCAGGTTTTGGTGTCAGTCCCTCAGAGTCAAAGAGCGAGGGCTTTTCTCCAGAGCCGCCATTTGCAACCAACATTCAACAATCATAGAACAATCGTAGAAGAGGAGAGAGACCAATTTCTCACCTGACAGTAGCGTCACGATGCAATGTAGCCACAGCTTGCATCTTTGGTAGCGAGTAAAATACAACAGCTGCTGCTTCAATGGCTTTCTTGTAATTTTAACAACCGGCACACAACACTTGAGGCATTGTTCTCTCTCCACTCTCACTTTTTCTCCACTGAAAAAACGAACTAATACCACACTATTCCTATCGCTGTTGTTCTCTCCACCTACATGTATGACCTACAGCTGAATGCAACAAGATCACGCCTGTTCTCTGGCGGGTGTTGAAAGTCATTCTGGGAAATGTAGGAAATCACTAACTGAAGTAGAAGTAGGCAAGGCGTGTTGAGTGAAAGTGGGTTCACCCAAAAAAGTAAATTACATTGAACATCACAAATGGATGATATCTAACAGGGTAAGAGAGTTAGAGTGGATTTTTCCTTTAACACTTTAAATTTCAAAAACTAAATGTCAATGCACAGCCAGTGAAGAAGGCAGCAGGCTGAAACATCTAGCTATGCCACAAGACATCTTGATGAAATTAATCAAATTGAATAGTTGAATTATCCTGAGTGCGGTCAGGATAATTTTTGAAATCCATTTAGAGTTTTTGGGATCGGCACCATTTTTGCAGTCTTTGAAACAAGGAACTGTTCTTGCATGAGCCCATTGCCTACATAATTCCATTATGTGTGCTCGCGCTGTCACGGCTTTTATTTTATTTAACTGATGTTTGCTTCATAGAAGTTTCCTCTGGTGTTCCCCCTCCAGTCCCAGAGGTAGAAGGAGAGAGCGACAGCATCAGTTCGCTGTGCACTCAGATCACCACAGCGTTCAGCGGGCCCCCGGAGGACCCCTTCTCCTCGGCCCCGATGCCCAAACCCGCCTCCTCCCCACAGTCTCCCGTCGCGCCAGGTAACCACGCCGTAAACCTCTGCTGATAGCCTTCATTATGTAATGTGTGTAACGGGGCGTTCACACTGCGAGCAGCTTGGTTGATGGGTCGCTTTATTCAGACAAATTTTGGGTGGTGCGAGAGGCTCAGATTGTGGTATCGTGCAAATACAGTTTTGAAGAGGCGGATTGTGTATTTTTGCTTCTCTAGTATTGCCGTCTTAACCTTATGTCTAGGCTAATTAAGTAGCATTAATTGAAAATAAACAGAAAAAACACAACAAAATTACCTTCAAGCTTACCATCGACCCCAACGATGGCTGCAACTGTTCTCCAAGCGTCGTTTTTGAGACATTTATTCCTGTAGTCTTTCAAAATAAATGTTTTAGAGAACTGGGAAGCTTTGAATGGCTGTAATCAACTTTTCGGCCATTTTGCACTTGGCAGGAGTAAATATCGTCCATAGAACTAAATCACATCAGTAGGGAAACAAGGAAGCACGCAAATTGGATTGGCTGTTGACGGCCAGTGACTGCAAAAAGTTCAGCTCTGGACAACTGTTCTCGGCTGACAAACCGTCCACACGTCGGTTTCCCTGGTCGCTCAGCTCTATAGGAGATGAATGGATGAAATAAATGAATTGAAATTAATTTGGTGATTTGTTTGATTGTGTTGCTCGCAGTCTGAACGCAGTCAGAGAGTATGTGCCTGCGTACGTTTTTCTCATACCGTAGTTTTAATCGGAGCATTTATTTTGTAGGTGTGATTAACACATGTAAAGACTGTTAATTAATTGCACGGGGATGTTCTGCATGTCTAACATTAGCTCAGGCTACGTCATCCACTTCACAAGCTTGCCTGTACTAGCTTCTATCTCTTATCTGCTGTAGTGAACGGCACAGCTCCCGCCTTCTCTGTTGCTGCTGCTACTGCTAACCCCCCAGTTCTGCCCCCTCCTCTGCCTGCTCGAGACACTAACCCCTGGGCTAAGACCCCAGCGGGGGCCCCCGCCTCGGCCCAGCCAGGTAAGCAACTCTGAAGGGAGGCTCAAGTGTCAGGTTTGCGTGTCACAGGATGCGCTGAGAGTACACTATTGAGATGAAAAATAAGTGATATGGATACTCCACTGTCCAAAGTTTGTCTTGCACTGTCTCTTTGAGCTACTGTATATGTGTGAGGTTCTGTTGTCCTTGTATCATTTGTGTCAGTACTGGGAGACTCAATAATTTGATTCAGTAAGTTGTCATTGTTACCAAGACGATTGTACTTGCTGGTTTAGGTGGTTCTGACTCTGAATCATTATTTTGCAATAGCTATAACCCGGGATGATGAGTGTTAGCTGCAAACTTATTGAACTTGAAGTTCATCAGGATTTGTCTCTGTCTCAGTGAAATGCTGTCCGTTGTACTCCATGTTAACTCGTATTTGCTTGATGTGTAGTCACTCGCTCATTTTACCCACTCTCTCCCAGCAGGAGACTGGTCATCCCCCACTCCGGTGATAGTAGTCCCCCCCACGTCTTCCCCAGCCATGCCCTCCCACAGACGCACGCCATCGGAGGCGGATCGGTGGTTGGAGGAAGTGTCCAAGTCTGTCCGAGCCCCGCAGGCCAATCCGATCATGGCAGCAGCCTCGCCTCCCACCCAGCCGTTCGCTGCCCCCATGCCTATGCCTGTGCCGTCTGTTACCCCGGTGGCCTTCATGTCCTCGCTGCCCTCTGCGGTGCCCATGTTGCCCCCCCGCCAGCCGGCCTACCACGCTCAGCCTCCAGCCTCCTACCCGATGTCCAACGGGCTGCCGTTCGGCCAGCCCAGCGTGCCCGTGGTCGGCATCACTCCTTCGCAGATGGTGGCGAACGTGTTCGGCTCGGCCACGCAACCCCAGCCGTTCCCCATCCCGGCCTCCACGATACCCCAGTACGACGCCCAGGCCGTCGGTAACGTCAGCCCGTTCAGCAAGCCCCCGCAGCCCGCCGCCGCGAACCCCGCTCCCCTCCACCCATCCAACGGTAGCGTAACCTTTAACGGGGCGGATAGCTGGGCCGCTCCCCCCCAGCCCGCTCCGTCCTCCCCGGCCCCGCAGCCCCAGCCGCAGGCAGACGCCTTCGAGGCCCAGTGGGCAGCGCTGGAGAGCCGCTCGCGCCAGCGCACCACGCCCTCGCCCACGAATCCCTTCTCCACTGAGCTGCACAAGACCTTTGAGATCCAGCTCTGAAGGCTGGTGGTGTTTGGGAGAATTAAAGATCAGAAAGGACCGGATAATGTGGAGGCTATTTGGTTGATTGAGCAGACGGGGAAAAGACTGGAGAGGAGAGGGGAATGTCCTCCTGCCTCTCTCCCTCTCTCTGCTCCAGTGGACAAGCTGAGCAGGGTGGAAAGGAACCGGGGGACGATGGAGAGCAATGGGTGAATCAACAGGGAGCAGAACTCTGCACAGCAGTGGAAAAAATACAGGTTGTTGTTAACAAGGGTGCAGCTCACCAGGCATTTCATTAGCATTGTCTGTATTGTTTTGTTCTTGCTTCGGGGCGGTGTGGTCGTCATTACCCTGTGGAATAGCGGTGCCGAGCCGCACCCAGCCCCCCCTCTGAGCCCTGCCATCCCCTGCCACCCATCCAGGTGTGACGGTTCCTGCCCCCATCCCCCTCCCCCCCCCTCCGCTTGGTCCAGCTCCCAGCTCCCCCCCCTGCTGGCAGGAGACGAGACCTCCCTCACCCGGCAGAGGGACTGCAGCACTGAGAGAACTAAGCTTCCAGACGAGAAGTTCTCATTAATAACTTCACAATCAGAAGAATAAAGTGAGAGAATGCCAAAATCTTTATTTTTATGCATTAAGTATATTTTAAATAGCTTTGGAATCTAACAGAAGAGTTGTAAGTAATCTTGCCAAAGGCACAGGCTAGCTACAATGAGATGAGTGGATGTGCGTGTATACAAGAAATGACCGTATATATTATACATAAATATATATAAATATATCTATAAAGAATCTATACTGTACACACAGCTCACGGCAGTGCTAATTTTTAATGTGATGTAAAGAGAGATTGTGTGAAGGGACAGCTGCTTTACTTTTGTGTTTTTGTTTTTTGTTTTGTTTTTTCTTTTTTGTTTGTTTTTTTGAAGAAAAATCTCTTTATTGCCGTCTATTGCATCCTGTGATTGGATGTGCAGCATCTCACTGTAAATAGGGTTTCATTGCAGCAACAATCAACATGGACCCAGCAATGGTGGTGGTGCCCGACTGGTTGCCTCTCCTACCAGTGCTTTCTCTTAAACTATCAGTTTTTAATAGTTTAGTACTCATCAGTCCTTAACATTTTACTTCCTCTGTCTTCACTGTCATTCTTTTTTTTTTTTTTTTTGTGGTAACATTCATGTTTTTTTTTATTTTAACACAATGGGTAGTGTTCTCTCCCGTTTCTCCACCTCTTGTATTATTTTTTTTTTAAGTAGTTGATTTCTAAATTTTTATTTTGCACAAGCACTAAAGTAGATTATTTGACCTCACAGGTGACTATGATCACCAGTTGATGCTGGTGATCTTAGTCAGTCTTGGCTGCAGTAACTGAGAAGCTGTGGCCTAAAGCCGGGGTTTCCTGCCCGGACCTCCGTTAACCTGCTGCGGTTCTGACGGTTTGGTCTGCTGTTCACAGCGGAAAACGACGGGGAGATTAATTCGTTTCCTCTCTCATTGTCTGATTTCTCTCTGTCATGTTTTTATTTTATTTTTAAATCAAACCTGTGAATACGATCTGTTCTCTGATCTATTTTTTTTTTTTCCATTTTGTAATTATTTCATTACTTTATTCCACTTCTTTCCAGAAATATTGAAGCTAAAAGATTGAATAAATTGATGGTGGTAGAGGAAAAGGTGGTTTGTGTGTTCTTTTCTGAATACTGTCATATTTTGTATCTATACAACATACTGTGAAATCTGCTTTACAATCTGTTTATTTTTGATAAAACGAGTGGCCAAGTTGGTGGCACCAGCACCTGATATACTAACACTCTAAAATTGCAAAAGGATCAATGTCAGAGAAAATGTTGTATGGGGAAAGTCTACAAATAATAGCCTGTGATCACTTTGAATTAAATTGAGAATACATGGTAAATTCCAATTGAGTTCACTTCTTAGAAAGATTGTATTGACTTGCTAAACATAAATCAAACATTACGAATCAAATAATACAGTTAAACAAATCAAATACATTCAATCATTCAATACATCATAAAATGTTAAAGGTACCTTTCAGGTGGTATTTTATGATATTTTCAGTATTGATAATATATAACACTACGTGTAATCTCATATGTGGTAAGAAAAAAAAACATGGAGTTTCATTTAATTTCATTGACCTAAATTCAACTTCATGAAATTCCAATTAAATTCCCATTCTGTTTCCTGTAGCTTTTTTCAAATTCCAATTCCTCAGTTGAATTGCACTAGATGAGTTCATTCATGAACTGACCCAGACCCTGCTGTGCACCTGATAATGATCTTTCCTCTAGATGCTGAGGAAGTATGTTGTTATGTCTCCTCATCCGTTCAATGGGCGGCGCTAGCTGGAAAACTGCGTCCCGGTCCAGCAGCATCATTATAAATAGAGGCCGGAAGAAATGGATCAGATCAGCAATGAGAAACAAGTGTGCATGTGTATGAAAGCGGCGTTGTGGTGTTGGTGTAACACGTAAAGGTAAGACTCGAAATGCATCTATAAGTAAGCAAACGGACTGCGTTGCTAAAATGCAATAATGCCACCAATGCAGTCCAAATCATTAAAGAGCCGAGGAAGTTCAAGCTGCTACAAGCTGACTGGAGCTGTAGGAGTTGTAGCAGCAGCTAGCTAGCCTAGCTTGCCCTCGTAGTGAGTGCAGAAGCTTCGCATTAACGATTTGTCAAGCCAGCCAGTAGATAGACAGAATAATAGCGGAAGTTTGGCGATTTACCTTCAAAATAAAACCTTACCTGTAATGTTTATCACGTGAAGAAAAGTATACTAGGCAATGCATTGAGGTGTACATAGCCCCGATGCGTTCCGTTCTTTGTTGCATGGAGAGACCCGGCAGGCAAAAGCCATACCAAAAATTGACAATTAAATTCTGCCTTGCTTGTATGCACCTCTTGAAACATAACTTAAGACTGTTTTATGAGCCGATAGCGTCCTTTATTCAATTCGGTATGCGTCCAATACTCCAAGAAACACATATATCAGTAAAATATTAAGTTTTGTATCTGGTTCACCTGGCAACTCCTCCACAATCTTCCTCCAAAATAAGCCGCAGTGGTATCGAGCAGAGTGAGTTGAAAAGTTGAAATTTTATTGAAGTAACTTTAGCTTGGTGGGACACTTGTATGCCGAATTTACCAGAAAACTGTAATCATTGAGAAAAAGTTACGTCTTTTTCTGCGAGGTGTGCAACACTCTCCGATAAGCAATAAGTTACAACATTAAATTACAAGATATTTGAATTGAGTTTGGTGTGATGTTCTCTCAGTACAAGGGAACGGGATGTATCGGGGCCAGGGTTTACATAATTCCAAACCGTATCAAATTACTTACTGACATCATCACGCCTTAAGAGGAACACTTAAACACAAAAAAACATACCAGAAGACGGCAAGCCGATATTGGTTTTATTGTGGAAAAACTTTACCGGAAGTACTGTCTTTTATTGTGGCTGGCTTGACTGGTGCATCAACGCTAGTCCAAGTTGGCACACATTCAACTGATAACAAGCTTGCGTGACAGCACAGACCAAAGCTGTATGCTGGATTTAATCTGATCGTCACTTCATTCTAGACATGTCCTCAGCCCAACGAGCATTGCAGTCTATTAATACTATAACATACTAACGTTAGCTAGCCAGCGTTAGCAAGCTAGCTATCTAGCTAACGTGAGATAACTTGGCCAGCAAGCCCAGGTTGGTTGAGGTGAAGGTGGTCAATGCATTTCTGGCTTTGTCGTGAGAGTTAGTGAGTGTTATCTGGGCATGACGATGATATCTATGTCAAGGACTGCATTTTTCTTTTATCCAGCATATTGTTTTTAAAGTAGCCTACTGTCCCAATACTGGTAAGTTTGGCAATCGGGTATGAATGGCGCATTGATGGTGTAAATTTACCTACTGACTGGCAACCTGTTTCCCAGAGGGATGCGGTGCCTGTCCACATCACAGAAGCAGAGCCAGGTTTACAAGGCAGCCCACTGACACAGGAAAGGTAACGTTATTACTCTTGAGTAGAAAAACTGTTCAGTACACCTTGATCTGGGCACTGAAGGCAACTGGGCTCATGTGTGTTTCGACTCCAGGTTTGCACTTTTCAGCCCACTACAAGCCAAGATGTCTCACCGAGGGCCTCTAACTGCTGTCCTAACAACAGTCCTGGGGGCAACACTAGGAGGGCTGCTCGTATGGCGAGTCTACCGCTCGCACAGGAAGAGGCTGCCTTCCACTCAGAAGGTAGCCGATCCTGTGGAAGCTCCACATCCTGTGAAGGAGGACTTCACGGCGGTGGAGTGTCAACACGCACAACCGCCACATCTCGCCGAGAAGGACTTTAAGGCTGTGGAGAGTCGGACCGCACAGCTGCCCCGTCCTGTGCAGATACCCTCCGCTGAACAGCTGCTGGGGGTGAAGCCGGTGATGGTGAGCTGTGAAGAGGAGTGGCAGCAGCTGTGGCCCTCGCTGCAGAAGGAGCTGTCAGTCTTCCCTGTACTGGGGCTCGACTGTGAATGGGTAAAGACCAACGGCGTAAGAAATACCTTTTGCATGTTCTCATATACTTGGAGGAAAAATCCACCCTAAAACACTTGAACGCTGTTACGGTGTATTGTTCTTAAGTAAATTACAACACCTGATCATAAAGTAACGCCTTGACTACACTGAATATCGCAGATTGATGACATATGAGTGTAAGGGTATCGGAGGGTGGAATTTTCCTTTTTTTAAAACATCATTAGTTTTGCAAGTGTCTTTCTCCTGTCTGACCTGGCTGCCGTTTCCTGACCCAGGTGTCGGTGAAGGGCCGAGCCTCTGCCGTCTCCCTGCTGCAGATGGCGTCTTACTCGGGGCTGTGTGTCCTGGTGAGGCTGCTGCCGTTCCGCAGCGGGCAGCAGCCGTTCCCCCTGAGCCTAATGGAAGTCCTGCGCGACCCCCACATTTTGAAAGTTGGCGTCGGCTGCTATGAAGACGGCAAACGTCTGACTCGCGACTACGGCCTGCCGCTGGGATGCACAGTCGACCTGCGCTATCTTGCCTTAAGACAGAGGTACGGCTGGGTTGTTGCTCTTTCAAGCCTTTCTTTGTTTTGTTCCTAATCACATTATGATCATTTAAAGCTGTGTAAATTGCTGATCTCCTTCTCCACAATTCTGCTGACATTTTTAGGCAAGCTACGGTGAATAATGGCCTTAGTCTGAAGTCCCTGGCAGCAGATCTGTTGAATGTATCTCTAGACAAATCCCTGGAGCTGCGCTGCAGTGACTGGGAGGCCGATCAGCTGACACTGGAGCAGGTGACGATTCAAAATGCATTGCCGTTTTAACGTAGGCTGCTTGAAATCGGAATATCTTCGTTTGCCAAGTGCAATAAATGTACAGGGAATTTATCTTGGTGATGTCTGACACCTTGTATAAGAACAACAGGACCTCACATACAGAACAAAGGGAAAATGAAAGACGTACTATGGACAGTAGACTACAGTATTCAGCAGCTTAGTGTGATTTTATTTGCTTTTTTATTAGTTTTCAGCTTAAAAACAATGTAGTGAAATGATCAACAGTTCAAATGAGGTATGCTGTTGAGTTTTTCCTCTAAATCTCCCCGGTCCTCTCGCTCCAGATGTCCTACGCTGCCAGAGACGCCCAGGTTTCCATCGCTCTGTTCTTCCACCTCCTCGACCTCCGCTCCGAAACCAGCCCCGCCTCTTCCGGCGGGAGCAGCTACTCCGAGCTGTCCGCCCGCTGCCAGGGCCTGGTGGACGTGCCCTTCAGGGGCCGAGCCGGAGGCGACGGAGAGGAGAAGGCCGCGGACGGAGAGAAGAGACGACGGACCAGGAAGCAGCCCACCTACGAAAGCCCAGAGTCTGGAGATCAGCAAGTCCCAGACCCTCGGAAAAATAACAAGAGAAAACCACTGGGTGTGGGCTATTCTGCCAGGTGAGCGCCCAGGCAGACCAGGAAACTGACATTTCCATCCAATGGCATTCCAAAATACACCAGTCACTTTCACTAGTTAACCAGCCGTATGTTTATAATGGAAAGAGAAACCGTACACCAGTGGTTTTCATACATATGCCATCAAAAGTATCACGGTTTTCATTCTGCCCTAACATCACAGCAGCTCATTTCACTGATTAGTTCCTCCTCTCTGTGCTAATCAGTGAAATCAGCTGCTGTAGTGTTTGGTTTGGTGTAAAAACCTGCAGACTCTTGGGTGTCCATGGCACATGCTTGAAAACCACTGTTCTGGGTGGCTACCTGCCAGTGTGGCTGGTACAGCGGACCGACTTTCCCACCACAGCCGACATTTACCAGCATGTGTCTGGTGGTTGGTTTTCCATTACGGTCCTGCTTGCCTGTCCAATGTTCTTCCATTGTGGAACATGAATGATGTTGACCCGAAAGCCACTTGTTGAAAGTTAAATGGGTTGTAGGGATTTGAAGAGCTTGGATCAGCAGCCTCTCCCTCTCTCTGTTCCAGGAAGTCTCCTCTCTATGATAACTGCTTCCTCCATGCACCAGATGGCCAGCCTCTGTGTACCTGCGACAAGAAGAAAGCCAAATGGTACCTAGACAAAGGAATAGGAGGTAAACCAATAACTCAAATGTGTAAAATTAAAACGCATTTAATATCATTTATCTTGCTTCTCTTACTCATAACTAAGGGCTGCTTTTTAATGTTGGCAAATGCCTAAAAATATAATGCTATGTGCATCTCTCATCCTGACCCAGAGCTTCAGAGTGAGGAGCCTTTCATAGTGAAGCTGCTGTTTGAGCCGTCGGGACGTCCCGACTCGCAGCAGGACTACTATCTCACCGCTAAGGAGAACCTCTGTGTGGTCTGCGGCAAAGCAGATTCCTACATTAGGTTTGGCACACTTTACGTTAATTTTGTTTTTATTTATTTCATCTGCAATTGGAAGTCTGGTGTTCCAAAATGCTGTATATGTTTTAGGGAAAAAAAATACATATACATACTATAAATACTAATATTTCTAGAATTTATTGAGGGTCTATTGTGTAAATGTGTGATAATTTTGTCAACCAAGGACTTCAGTTGCTGACAATGCTTTAATAACATTTTTTGCACTCAGTTACGTTTTTTCATTATGGAGTGACATTTTTCTCTTCACAAATGTGATTTAACTCGTAATCTCCTCGGGTCGCGCAGGAAAAACATCGTCCCGCACGAGTACAGGCGACATTTCCCCACAGAGATGAAGGACCACAACTCCCACGACATCCTGCTGCTCTGCACCGCCTGCCACGCCGCCTCCAACGTGCACGACTGCTTCCTGAAGCAGCAGTTGGCCGACGAGTTCGCCGCGCCCCAGGGCTGCGAGGAGGGCGTGCGCCTGCTGGAGGACTCGGACCGGCGGCGGGTGCGGTCGGCGGCCCGGGCGCTCGTCAGCGCCGGGGACGGCCTGCCGGAGCAGCGGCGGGACGAGCTGCAGGCGTTCATGAAGAGCTTCCTCAGCGTGAACGAGGAGCAGGAGCTGACGGCCGAGGCTCTGCAGCGGGCCGCCAGTTTGGAGACCAGGTGAGAGTCCGGATCCTAGGGGTGGGGTTTCTTTTGTCCGGAACACAGTGGATACGTTTATAATTTGCGTTTTTGTATTTGGTAAGTTGATGGTTGGTTACTAAAGGTTAGTAAAATGGAGCTAATCCTATGAAACTCACAGGTAGCTTGTTTATTCATAGTGTTCCCATGAGGTCACATGCATTTCCTCCTATTTTCGCTGTAAATATGTGCTTTACCATATTTACAGCTCATTGGCTGTGGCTGTCATTTGGATTTTGATGAGGTGCCTGCTGTATTCTTCATAGAAGTGATGAAGGCAGCTGATGAACTAGGGAGCTGACATCACATTTAAACAAACTAATAATTAGATCTGTGTCATTGCTATGAATGTGCCGTGGGACTGTGCAGAACTTGTCTTCTCACTGCTCGTCTCTCCTCTGCAGGATCTTCAACGAGGCCTACGTGCCTCACGGGCTCAAGGTGGTGCGCGCCCACGCTGAGCTCGGCCTGCGGGGGCTGATGGACCTGGAGCGCCGCTGGAGGCAGCACTTCCTCACCGCCATGCAGCCGCGCCACCTGCCTCCCCTCTGGTCCGTCGACCACAACCACAGCAAGTTCCTCCGCAAGTACGGAGAGGACCTTCCCATCCAGCTCAACTGACCCGCCGCTCCCCCCTGCAGGGAGAACGACGAGCAGAACGCCAACCAGGGCAGGAAACCGAACTTTCTCACCCACCGGTCAAAGTGCCGAACGGAATTCAAAGTTCCGCAGCCACTTTCAGTCATTTTATAAGCCAAATTGCTTTTTTTAGAGTAGAGACCGGTGGTTTACCTGTGTGGTTGAGTACACAATCTTACCAGCGACGATTGAAATGCACCAGCATGTGGCTGGTGTCGAGTTCCCACCCTGGTGTCAGCGGGGCCATGATGGGGCCGGGGGGGTGTGTGCGTGTGTATGTGTGTGTGTGTGTGTGTGCGCGTCGATGCACTGGGTCTGTGGTGGCTGAAGGAGGGCGTTTCACTCTGATCCTGTGGTGCCAAGTATGTGAGAGCCAGTGAGCCGCTGCTAGTCTGCCACCCAGACCCTGAATGAACTAAATGAACTAGAGCAGAGACTGGCCGCAGTCCCAGAACAGTCTGCCTGTGGAGAAGAAAGCCAGCACTGAATCTGAAGAACACTAACTCCACAACGCCATGGTGGAGGTCATGCGATTGCATATGGACACTTGTTTTTTTTATGGAAAATGATTCTTTTAGAATAAGCTGTAACCTGCTCTTAATTTCCTCCTAAAATTACTTAATATCCCCCCCTGCAGGTTAGCAGCTCTTATTACCTCTGTCAGTTCAAAATTGTTTGCTTTGCAGAGAGAGGGTCATTTTAACATGACCTAATACTAAAATGATGTATGGAGCTCCCCCACTTAATTTTCAGCCTATTGTCTGTCTTCAGTCAATAGATCAAGGATGGGTTTCCCAAAAGAATCTTGAAGTGAAGTTCATCTTTACTCTATTCCCTTACAATAATGAGCTTGGTCTCGAGATGCTTTTGGACCAGTATGAATTCATCCCAGATGGTGACCATCCATTCTCAGGGTTTTCTTTTTTTTTTGTTTTGTTTTTGGAGGGGGAGAGAAACGCTAAGCAGAGAGAAGTTGGCTCATTGACTGGATCTTGCAAACTCCTGATGTTCCCATGTCCTGGCACTGTTTCTCCTGACGGTTGGGACACCTCCATGGCTCATGTTTTAATGTGCCTCTTAATCCCCTAACTTGACTGGAGACTTGTCACAGTATCAAGACATGGACTCGCTCCAATTCGCAGCGCTTTCATTCCAGCGTCGCTTCACCACAACCCACGATGAGAGAAAAGGTGCCAACTTTGATGTATTTGTTTCCTGAGAGTGATGAACTAGATGGGTTATGAAGATGGCCTTAAAGACAAACCACCCTTTGCAAAGCATAGATTTTCATCTTTTGAGTATGATGAATGAATTTATTTATATCAAACTAAATTATGAAGCCGGCTTAGTCTTTTATTTGCATTTGCCCAGATGTAACCCCTGAAGCTGTTTTTGTTTCCCTAAATTGTAAATGGTAAAAAAATAAAAGTCTTGTTTGTATTTTGCTTTGTTGTGTTTGTCTGGTATCAGTTATCAGTCGAGGTGAACATGTGCTTTCACATCCAGCCCCTGCTTAAAAAGACGTGACCACATTCACTGTTTTCAGTTTTTTATTTCTTACAAAATCACAGTTTAATAAATAGTCTGTAAAAATGAGTACAAAAGCGGTTTTCTTAACATTTCATATATGAATCACTCGTGACTTTCAGGTCAAAGGAGTCTTTAGTTGGATTTCGTCAGGAATGACATTTTTTTTACAATCTAGTTTTGCTGAATTAAGGCCTCTTGATTTTGGCATCAGAACAATCTGTCAGTCAAATGTTTTGTATCTGAAGTTGAATTAGTGTAGGATGTGAGCTCCCCTGGTTTCACAGTTCAGTCAGGAAAAAAATAACATTACAAATAAATAATACCAAATGGCTTAACATGCAGATGTAATCCCTTTCTCCTAAATGCTGTCAAAACTAAAGTACAAGCATATTTCTAATGGTCAGTGTTACACACTGCAGACATATGCAAGAACAACAATGGCACATGAGGCTGCTTCATTTAAGGGGAATTCCATTAAAGTTGACTTGGGTTGTCGTCCTTCAGTCTGATAATGTCATGGGACTGACTTTTTCCTTAACAAATTTCCTGTTCACAAATCAAAACATTAGAAAATGGGAAGAGTTTTTAGTCAACTTTAGGAAATATTTTGTCAGAATAAAAACCCGCAAGTAAATTTTGGTGGAATTCCCCTTGAAGAAGTTTAGCGGTGACAAGGAGTGCAATCCCGTGTTGTGAACGACACTCTGACATCTTTACTGCATTACAGCGAAACCTCCGTCAGGGTGGAGGCACACCTAAAGATTTATTCATCTAAACTCCCAGCTTTGCTCCAGTTTTACTTGGGACTAGTTCTGGTCAGAATCCTCTAGTGTGTGTCCACCCTTAACTACTGCAGAGGTTTTAACATTTTTCAACACTATATTACTGCATATTATAACGACTCCTTTTGTTCATTCCAGCAAAAGACAATTTTTACATAGAAAAAATAATAATGTAATTCAAGAAATGAGAAGGCCTGTTTTGATTTAGCCCCTAATCTCTTAGAGGCTAGAAGGGTTTTTGAAGGGACAGGTTGGCATTACTTTCACATTTCAAAACGTTTTTTAAAACTTCACATTAATTAGTCTTGTTTCTTTGCAGTTTCCAGTTCCTTAAAGGTACGCTGAATTAAAATAAGGCATATTCTAAACATTTCCAATTTGCAGTCAAACCTTGACCCCTAACAATATCTCCAAAAGCTAAATTTGAAGCACATTTTCAATTTATATTACATAAATTAAGAGACATAATTCGTAGCTTTTACATTGACCTTCAAGATGAATTCCATTTACAAAGAGCAATTCTTACACGTGTCATAAGGGAGAGTGGTATAACCAATACAAATCATCTTTATCGTTTCGTTATGACCTTGCTCTCTTACGTATGCGTCATTTCATGTGAACAGAATTCACATTTCCCACACAGACCAATAGATTGTCACATTAACATAAGATGTCGCTAAATCATATTGCTCCACAATGGCGGCTCGAAAATAAATCTTCAGCTTAGTACAGTGGGCTACAAACCAATAATCCAATAAATAAATAAAAACACAACCTCCAAATGCGGGTTATGTGAAGCTGATGATTCCTCTAGTTTTTGGTCAAAGGCTGTTCGATGATGCAGTCGAAGTAGCGAGGCTCTAATGCTCAAGCTGTCGAGGAAAAAACAACACAACTGCAGTTTTGGTGTTTTTTTTTTCTTTCTTGAACTGAAAGTGTACATGGTCATGTATGTGTTGAGTGAGTTTCATGACCCCTTGAGCCCTTGAAACATGTTAGAAACACATTGTATGCTTTCTAAAATACACGGGCTTCGATGAGAAACTAAGAATCCTTCATTCCTGAAAGATAAACTTTGCAGATTTGTGTGTTTTTTTTTTGTATCCGACGACAGCGATAAGCAAGACAGGCAAAGATCTCCCTCCTTCTCACTGCACCACCACCGCTCCCAACAACCCTCTCTCCTCATTATTGCTTGCATGTTAACACATATGGGAACCGTTCTTGTCTTCGAAAAACAGACAGAAAACTAGGAATATTTCACAGTCGGACTCCAGCGCGAATGACGACAACAAGGGTCAAAACTGAAAAGCACGACTCTGTCAATCTTTTGCGCCCCCCGGGTTCTTCATCTGCTGTAATAAGGACAGGCTCCAGTGCACGTTTATTAGGGGAAGAGACACAACATCGACATTTGCTGGTGTATTCAGGATGTAGCAGGTCAACAAATTCTTTGGAGTTCATTCGATAAGCCGAGATGGAGCCTGCCAGATTTCATGTACCATCCAGTCGCAGGATGCAATGTTTCACATAAGCACTGACGCACTCGATCTCAACAAATGATCACCTCAAACGCACTATCTCCTTCTATCCAGGCAAACAAAGTCAAACAAATAAATTTCACGTACATACACTCGTCGCACGCTTGCAGCGCAGACACACAAACTTACTGCCTCTCTCGACTGGATCGACGCAACTCATCTTAAAACACGATTGGCACAGATTATCAAAATAAATACCCTGGAAGCTTGGCACTATGCAAAAGAAAATTCACATTTGAAAGGAATCTTATAAAAAACTATTGAATAATCTCAGTCTACTCCACATGTTTCGTTTTCCTCACTATTACTTATATACTATATGCTGATGAAGGTCACACCAGTGTGTCGTAAACCTCTGAATGACTTTAAACTACCACTGAAACAATATAGCTCCTATTCAAATAGATTTTTTTTTCCACAAACATGTACATCAAAATGAAGTATCTAACATCTATCGACTATAGATAGTGCTGTTGTCTGGTATGCATCTCTTTTTAGTGCCTCTTAATCTTTTTCTTCTCATCTTCCTCCCCTCCTCCTGTCACACAATCAGTTTCTTAAAAGTAATCTCTGAAACCCAGAACAAAATCTCTTTTAAATTGCTCGGACATTTGCCATTTTGGTTCTGGGAACAGAAAAGAAGTCAAGATTCCTGCTTACCAGGAAGTATGCCTTCCTTCGTTCAGTTTCAGCCGCCTCCACTTCTGGTTAGACCCATGTCAGGTGTAACTGCGGCCTGCTGACAGATGTTCGTATGGCGATGCGGACGTCTGTCAGGGCGGATGACCTCACAGCTGCCCCCCCAGGATGCTGGTGACAGCCTGGTCCAGTGAGGGGCCGGCCGGGGCCCGGGGCTGGGCCGCGGTGGGGCCCTGCAGGCGCTGCAGCTCCAGGATGCTGTCGATGGCACTCTGTAGATGTTCACTGAGCATGTTGTCCTCCTGGAGGGGCGGCGGCGGCGGCGGGCTGGACCGAGGCGGCGGATCCGGTCGGTAGCATTTCAGCTTGGGGGCGCTGACATCTTTAGGAGGCAACTCAAAGCAGGCAGCCTGTGGCTCTGGCATAGAAAGGGGATTTGGGGCTTTTATTTTGGAATCAGGTGCTGTCTGTGCTTCGGCGGCCCCGTCGCAGGATGGGATGTCCTCAGCGGCTTTAGCAGGCAGAACTCCATTGGAGATCTCCTCGCCGCGCTGAGGATGCCGGGGCTCGCCGTCCGGTGCCTGAGAGTTGCGCTCACTCACAGCACCGCCGCCGTTGGTCAGCTGGCCGGTGTGGTCCCTCTTCAGGCCCGGGTCGCAGGCCGAGTTGTGGACCACTTTGCGGGAGCCGGACTCCTGCTTGATGGTGAGCCTGAGAGCCCCCCGGGAGCTGGAGCGGTACGTCTTGAGTCCCGGAGGCCGGTCGGAGAGCCTGGTCCAGGCCGGGGGGGAGGAGGGGCTGATGGAGGAACACGGGTGGGAGGGGCCAGTGGCGTACGCACCATGAGGGGAAGACGCTGAAGTAGCCAAGGCCGTCATAAATGACTCTGGAATGAACAAACATGTGATTGACTGAACACCGTCACCCTTTTAAAACCCTTTTTGAACACATCACCTACTATTTCCCACTCTGGACCAGGCACAATTCATAACTTCACTCAATTTCTATACTTGTGTTGGACAACTTAATTCAACTCGAGTCCAAATATATTACAGCGTTCCTATTCATTCTCACTAATCAAAGTCTATTCTATTTCCAGGACTAATCCATGACATTCAGAGGCTTTTCCATTACCAATACCGATGTTCTAATTTTGTTAAATAGTTTGTTTGAGGGTTGCATGTTTTGTTTTGGCTAGCTCCAACTATCACTTGGGATTTACATAATCAGAAAATTAGATTTTGGGGTTATTATTATTCCTTCAGAGGTTCCCAGCAGCCAAGCCTATATTTAAAAATGTTTTCAAGACCATTCTGTCATTTTTCCAAGTTTTTCACTGATGTAGGAATCGCATATACTAGCTCTTAACCAGCCACATAACCTCTCATTTGTCATAACTTTGAACCTTTATATATTCTGAGCATGCATCGTCTTTTTCAGTGCCATCCTGCTTCACATTTACACAGACACATTCACACCTGGGAGCTGCGCTGGAGCAAATATGGAGGTTAAGTTCTTTGCTCAAAAGCCATGCAAAACTAGTTTGTGAGGAAATGGACAGTATTACTCATTCACTTTTCCTGCTCAGTCCAGGGATTCGAACCAGTAAGCGTCCAGTCAAAGCAGGCAGTCTGTCTAGAGGGTACAGAGGCCCCTGTTATCTGCTGGGACACTGACCTGGGTCTCTGCGGGCTCTCCGCCTGTCCTCCCCCAAAGCAAATCGCTCAGCCTGGAGGAAGAGACGCTCCAACATCACCATCTCTGCTGATGGACTCTCCTGCTGTGGAAACCAATAAGGTTGCGATCACACCTACAGTTCGTTTTCTTTGGTCTGAACCGTAGTGGAAAAGTTGACTTTGTTGCATTTTTGTATTGAGTTCGTTTAGAATCACACTTCATCCCACCAGGTTAGAGTCCAATTAGAGAGAGATTTGATTACAGCCGAGATAGATACAGATTTTACAAACATAGTGATGGAGAAAGATATGTGTCTTACCTGGGTTTCTCCAATCAGTAGCTGCCTGTATTTGTTGACCATGTCCTTGGTGCGTTTCAGCAGGAAACCTGACACAGTGTCAAACTCCTGGTCCACTGTGCAGAGGAGAGAAAGGATCATTACACTCAGAATAACAATGTTTCTGAAAGGATTAGACCCTAATGTGGGATCTGAAAGTTACAGAAGGGTTAAGGGTTAAAGCTATACTGTATATACCCATATGTTTGGATTGAAGCTGAACTGAAAGCTGATGTTTTCTGCAAATATTCAGTATCTTTAAATTTGACCCTTTTTGATGCCAAAAAATCCCTAAAGTACAAGTGTTTATTGTTTTCCCCAGAATTGTATTCCTGGTAGGATTTAGAGCATGGGACACTAAAACTCTCCACTGAATTACTGATCAATTTTACAATAAATATGAAATCAGACTGCATCCTATCCATCATATCGGAGGTGGACAACACTTACTGGCTGATATACGATTTTTAATAAAAGGTCCAATATATCCGCAAATTGACACAGTATATCAGTCTGACCATAATATCTACTTATTTACCTGAAGTTTGTCATTCAGTATCTCTAAAATATAGAGGGTCCACTTCTCATTTTGTCATTTTGGACTTAAGTAACCAGCTGCTGTCACTTTTTTTGAGATAGCATTTAGTTAGTTTGGGAACAAAACTCTTCAACTGATAAGCTCAGAAAAAACAATCTGATTAATTTGGTCTGTACATGTCAGTGGTGCAGACATCCGCCGATGCTCACTAACCTGAATTGAAGTCATCCTGAGTGGGCAGGGGACCGGCACAGGTGTGGTAGGGCAGCAGGCGCCTGACAGCGTCCTCCAGGGTGGAGAAGGGAGGGCCGGTGTGTGGACTCTGGACCGCTGCATGGTCCAGACAGAGCTGCTGCTGGAACCTGACGGACACAGTGAAGCTCTATGAGTACGGATGAAGCTCAGCCAGAACGCCTGCCTGTGCTGCTACATATAACAGCTTGAAGACTACAGGCTATTAAAGTAATAATCTGTGACGTTTTCATGTAAATAAATTTACATTTTGCTACTCTCTATTGCCGATTGATATAACACAATAGTGATTCAACCTATGCACAGTTCATGAAAGCTGTGACATCACAGTACAGTACAGTACAGAAAGTGCAGTGCAAAAACACTTCAGCAATGAGCACTTAGCACCAAAGGTGTCGCCAAAATAATGAACAAAAGAATCTTGCAGATTAACACTTTAAACACAAACACTTCAGGATAGGATAGATTGAGCGTAGTACACAGCACTATTACTGCTATTAGCACCCAGAGGAAACTCACACTAACACACAGAGAACATTCAGTAAAAGTAGCAGTAGAAGTAGTAGTAGCAGTAGTAGTAGTAGTAGTAGTAGTAGGAGTAGTAGTAAGAATAGTATTAGTAGTAGTAGTAGTAGTCCTAGAGGACTCAGATGAAAATATATTTAGTCTAGGATTAGGCTTAGGTCATGTCTGTGAAACTAGCCAATTGTTAATAAATTAATTAAATAACTGGCTAATTATTACTGAGGTATGAAACCTTCTCTCCAACACCTCATATCCACTACGACAATTAAAATCAAGCCAAGCTATCTCACTTAGTTAGAATAAAGAGTATCATCCCCTCTATGTTATGAAAACCACTGCTGCCACTGAGAAACCAAATCCAACTTCAGTGATTCTGAGGTTTTTACCTTTGAGGTTTAAGCTCTACGCTGTCCTGTACTCTCGTGACCTTCGGGACAATGACATCCATTCAAAACTCATGACAAAATATGAAAAACGCACCGTCGTCGGTCTGAAAAGAAGACCGTATTTTTCCTAAATTCGAGTGAAGTAACTTTCTGAAGGTTTCACCCAGCAGTACAGAGTAAAATCAACATTAGATGCGGTGCTCTGCCTCTTACCTGTGCCTCCGCATTGCTGGTGTGAGCCTCTCCTCTCTCTCCTGCTCCACAGGACCTGCCAGCTGGCATGTGGATAACATTTTGGATGACATCAAAGGATGGAAACAGGGGTGCATTTTAAAGTCATTAATAATAAGTTTGCTGTATTTAACAAATGATCAGTTCAAAGCCTGCAGCTGTCTCCATTTCAGGGCTGGAGCCAACTCAGTTTAGATTCACTCAATCCACAAAGGAAATTCCTTGACTCATTATAGAAACTTCAATCTCAGTTATTAAAAAAAAAAAAAAAAAAGGAAAAAAAAGGAAACATATAATAATAATACAAATAAGAAATAAAATATATAATAAAAATACAAATACAAAAGTAAATCAATAGTTTTTATAATATGTGTAATAATCATAATAATAATAATTGTCATAATAATAACCATAATAATCATAAAAGTTATAGACTGGATATAAGAACCTCTTTTTTGAATTTGGAAGAAAACATACTGTCCTTCTCAAATTAACTGGATTGAAAGTGAATTGACCTGAACCACGCTCACCTTGGTGCCGGTCTGCTGGCTCGTCTGGATGGGAGGCCCCTGCCCACGCTCCCTGGGAGCCGGGGGCCCGTGAGCCTGGACACCCTGGGGTGCAGGAGAGGGTGGATGGACATCGAGAGTAAACGCTTTACCCTCTACGGCCAAGGCAGCTGTTGGCTCTGATGATGAAAACACAGATGGGAATGTCGATGATGACAAAGGTGGTGATGATGATGATGACAGTGATGATGATGATGATGATGATGAGTGAGGATGATGATAATAACAAAAATGACAATAAGGATTATAGTGATGGTGACAGTAACAGCAACAACGAGGGAGAAAGAGTGAAAATAGTTAGAATTTCAACAAAAAGAACCTATTGTTGTGTTATATTTACATGGTGGGATCAGACTCACTGTTTTGTGTGTGCTGTTGGACAGCAGGGTCTTCTCCTCCGTTGGAGAGACTGGCAGACAGAGCCATGAGGTCAGGCTGCTGCTGAGGCACCGAGACGCTGACAGGCAGAGGGGAGGGGCTGCTATAGACTGAAGTCTGGACCTGGACCAAGGACTGGGACTGGGGCTGGGGAACTGAGACCTGGACCTGGGCCTGGACATGGGGAACTGAGGCCTGGACATGGACCTGGGACTGGGGAAATAAGGCCTGTGGGACCTGGACCTGATGATGGATCTGGGACTGAGCCTGGGACTGGACCTGATGATGGACCTGGGACTGGACTTGGGGATGGGAGACTGTAGCCTGGGGGACAGGATTCTCCGGTCCAGGCGTAGCCAACGGTGGCCCACTTGGTGGGGAGAAGCTTGCAGGAGCTACGCTCCCTGTGACCTGAATGGGAGGGGAGGAGCAGAGCAGGGGCGTGTCCTCGGGGTCTGAGGGGAGTGGAGAGGCCTCCACACATTGGTCTGCCATCACGGCGCGGGTGTCAGCCTGACCAATGACTGCATGCGTCTGCGGCTGGGCCTCTCTCTCATTGGCCACGGGGGAGGAGAGGGACTCCATTGGCACCACTGGCAGAGCTCCAACCAGTAGCTCAGATGACGTAATAGGAGAACTAAGTGCTTGCTGTGGTAAAAATGATGAAGAGAGAAACATAAATGGAGTTACATCAACAGTAAGAACCATCATTAGTGGATAGGAAAGACTTTTACATTATATGGATATAAATTAACTTCAGCATTTAGTCGCTAAATGGAGTCGCTAAATTAAAAAAAAATGCTACAGAGAGAAAATGATCATGAGTCATCTGAATACTGAAACACTGTAAACACAACCATCATTATTGTGGAGGCAGCACTTCCACAACAACATTCAAATGTAAATCAGCTCAAGCATTTTGCCACTAAGTGAAAATCCTGGTTTGCTGATGCTCTGACCTGTTGCAGATGTTGCATAAAGGCCTGGTTCTGGGTCAAGGAGTGGGTCAAGGAGTGGGTCACCTCCTCCACTACTTGGGTCAGGTCCGCGGGGGGCATCAGGAGTTTGGGCAGCTCCACGACTGGATCGGGGACCAGAGGAGGTTCTGGGGGCGGCTGTAGGACTGTCACTACAGGAGGAGAAGGGGACTGGAGCCCTGCAGCGGCGGGCTGCACAGAGACGTGCTGGAGAACGTGTCCGTACGGCTACAGGAGGAGACAACAGCTACAGTCAGAGAGCTCAGACCTGAGTCAAACACCAGTGGAAAATACCTTTTTTGGGTTGTTTTCACCTGGTTTGGTGCCAGAGGGATGGGGTTTGCCACTGAAGACAACACAGTGAGTACCAGCAAGTTTAGACAAGTGCAGCTAAGTCAATTTAATGTACTTTTCTATGATTGACCTGATACTATGTGAACTGTTCTGATGCAATAAACCCCAGCCATCAGGTTCTCCAAGCAGGTTAAAGCAAATGCTAAGAGTTATTTGCAACTAATATTTGACCCAGATCTGATATAGCCACTATTTTGAGTATGGGTTTTAAAAAAGACAGTACAACTACAGCATCAAATGGCTCATTTACATTTTAAATTTACACTCCTGGCTTTGAGTAGATCTCTAGCTGAAGCAGGACATCTATCTGGTTTCAAGTCTAGCTTTGGAATGCTAGCTCCAGAGACTGGAGTGGCTGCACCTCACCTGTGGGAGTTGGTGAAAAGTCTCTTCTGAGCTGGTCCTCTCTTCTGGGACAGCTCTCTCAGGCAGCAGCACCACAGACGCCTGCTGGAGGCTCAGCTGTCCCTCTGTCACTCCTGCCTGAGGACCCTGGGCCTGGGTGGCAAAAGGCAGCCCCTGTACTACCGGGGGGCCGTTCATGATAGAGATGGAAGTGAGATCTGGGGGCAGCACCCCAGAACTGTTGATCAAGGTAATGTGGTTCCCCAGGGCGGGACTGTGGACCAGGGTGGCTCGCTGCCCCTGCCCTCCCGGAGTGTAGGTTCCAGCCAGCTGCGCTGGCATCTGGAAGACAGTAGGGGGTGCTGACTGTAGCTGCAAAGGTCCTGAAAGCACAGTGGCCTGGCGGAGCGCTAGCTGCCCTGTAGGGGTGGTGAAGACGGGGCTGAAGTTCAGCTGTCTTTGGGGTACAGTAAGGATCTGAGAGCCGTCTACAAGGTGCCCAGCGGAGGGAGTCATGCTGTGGACCGACGGCCCATGATGACTGGTGGTGAGCAGCGGTCGAGCTGCACTGGCAGGCTGGGAGATCGTCACAGGGCACTGGCCCGGAAGAAGGAACTGGTTTTGGCCTTGGAAGAGTCCCTGAGGCTGAAGCACAAAGGAGCCGCCCTGGTTGACCAGCTGTAAGCTGACAGGCTTGTGGAGCTGCTGGGTCGGCTGCGGCTGTGGAGGTGGAGGCTTTGTGCCGGGAGGTTGGGACAGTAGAATATTTGACGAGGCAGTCCCAGGGACAAACGTAAGACCTGGGGCTGGTTTCTGCCCAGAAGGCTTGGGGCTAATTTGAACCAGTCTGGGCTGGATGCTGATGGGCAGCTTGGGCTGGATGGGCAGAGGGGCGCGCTGCAGGAGGATGCCCGGTGCTGCTGTTGTCGCTCTCAGGGTCGGGGCGAGAAGATGACGGCCCGTCACACTGGGCACCGCCTTGTGAATGATCATACTGGAGCCCTGGGCAGGACTCAGAGAGAAGGAGGTCTCAGGAGAAGGAGCGGGGAACACATTTCCAGGCAGGAGCCCCATCAGCTGAGGAGGGGCAGCGGGCTTCAGAGAAGGGCAGCCGGGCCCAACAGCCAGAAGGGAGGGCTGGGGAGGCTCCACCGCTGCCTGGGTGTCCCTGGGCAGAGCTGGGGTGATGGGCAAGGTCACTGATTTGGTGAGGAATGGTACAGTAGGTGGGGAGAGGAGAGGGGCCGGTGAGTACAGGGAGAGGCCGTCCCCAGGTTGGGCCAGGCCCGCCTCCAGAGCCATGGTCTGCTCAGTGATGTCAGCCTCCTGGAGGCTTTGCTGGAGGATATCACATGCCACCTCCTCCTCCTCCTCCTCTTCCTCCACTTCTGCCTCCTTCCCCTCACATCCCGCCTCCCCAGGCCCGCCCTGTGCCACCCGCGGGTCCTCTCCTCCCTCCGGCGATGACAGGAGGGCCTCCTCCAGGAAGGACAGATCCACACACCCTGGTGGAGGCGTGTCTGGGGAGTCCCTGTCATCTCCCAGCAGAGAGACAGGGCTCTGGGAGAGGGAGAGAGACAGTGGGAGACGGGGGGACACAGAGAGGGGGAGAAAGGAAAAGGAGGGGAAAGTCATGTTATTAGCAGGAGTTAACAGGAAGCAGTTACAGGCACAGACGGAGAGAGGAAATCATTCTCATGGGGGAAAATGCTGGTTGTTGTGACGCTGCTGGCTGTGGATCCAGACACTCACCGGGGCATCTGTGAAGAGGGAGGGCTCCCCAGAGGAGGAGTTAATGAGCAGGTCTTCAGTCTGCAGCTGGTGGGATGAAACGATTCAGTCGCTTTTTAGGCTGGGCTCGCATAGTCATGGTGAGAAACGCATGCGGTGTTACATTATAAATCCCTTTCACGCTGTTAGCTCTGCTCCACACATCCCGCAAGATTGTGCCAAGAAATATTTCAAGCTCTGAACATATCATTTACACTATTGATTTTTATTCGAGTCCCTCTCTATTTGAGACTGTTTTGTTACCTCATTGGTCCCATGAAGGAAGTCGTTCAGGGCTTGGGGGTCACTGTGAAAGACGAAGAGCGGGACGAGATTAGAATCAGAATCAAAATCACTTTAATGCTGGTGAAAATGGCACAGTGACATATTGACAACCTTGACTTTTGCAGTACATAGTACACAACAAAATATGATACGTCAACAGGATCTTACGTCCAGTGTCAAAGTGACCGTGCACGACATACTATGGGCATTAGACTACAGATGTCATTCTAGATATTAAACGTTATATAGCCAACAAAGCCCTGTTCAAATGATTTTATCATTCACTCTTGATGATCTACAGGATCATGTTCATTTCTGCTGCATAATACACCAAACCTGCGCAATAATCAGAGAGAGACTCACCACAAAACATCAAGTAGACAAGTCCCATCTTCATCCTCCATGTCAACTGAGGGAAAGAGGAGGTGGAATAAGGCAATGATGTAAACAACACTTTCCATTATGGGGTAATATGGAGAGGATGAAGCAGCTAGGGGCAATATTTACATGCATTCCCCTTGTTCCAGTTTACCTGCTCTTCATCCCCCTAATTACAAATTGAGCAAATCGCCCACTGTCAGCCAACAACAATGAGAATCTTAAGCTCTTCAATTTCCTCACCCATGTGTTCAGACGGAGACCGAACATGTGGACCTACTTCATATGTAAGAGGCCCCATACAGAGCGGTCAGGCTGAGTTCTCGTGGTGGCCTCATGGGAAACTCTGGCTGGCTGTCAGGGTCTGGAAGTGGACGGATGCCAGGCCGAGGCGGCGGGACGGAGACGGATCCTCCCTCTGCCGGGGCATCGCTGTGTCTCGCAGTGTGGGAAGCCGGCGGGGAGGCTGGGGGGCACAGACCCACACGCCGTCAGGTCACCTGAGGTTATCACCAGCCAAAACACATTTTCATCTCAGCAGTGAGACATAAGATCAATATATGATTCATCAGTTTCTTTGCCAGCTGGTTTCATGGGCTGTTGTGTGCTTTTGCAGAGACAGACACACACTTGGGAGAATAGTCTCAATCTTAGCACCAATAATAACAATATTTTTTGACTGTATTGATTATGCCAGAGGCTGAAGGAAAAATGGAAGCTATTGTTGTGGCTATCACTGGCAACACAGACACGGGAAAGGCAAATCTGGACGCCTCAGTTGTAAATAGATGGCTCCCCCTGCGCCTGGATGAGACTTGTCCTCATGGCTGGTTGGAGCAAACAGCAAATGTGAAAAGCTCGCCACAGTGCAGCCAATTATAATATTACTCTCTCCCTCGCTCGATTTCCAGGGGAGGTCCCTTAAAAAAGACAAACCTCCCTCACCGATTCCACTGACATATTTTTGTTTACAACACGACAACCGCATTAACACCCTCAAGGTACCGCATCGCCCAATGAAATACAGGCAAACGACCCTCATCAAAACCTGCAGCGGCAAGTGCATGCTATTCTCTTTCAATAACAAGGCATGGAAACAGTGATGCATACCCCCCCAAATACAGGTTACGTAAGGTGAATGTGTGTTCATCTAAAAATAATGCTCCAAACGATGCCGGACGGGGGGCTGCTGGTGCTCCTTGTTATTTTTTTTATTTTTTTTTATTTTTTCTTGGAAGGGGGGACCACGGGAGCTGACGCCTGCTGTAAATCATATCGCAGTAACAAAAGATGCCCGTGTTAAATATCATTGCCACACAGCCGCCCCGAGCGTTTTCCCTTATCATTCTGCCATTAGAGTAATTCCGCAATTCAACCAAAAAAAAAAAAAACTCACCCCTTCTTTGTGGTTTATTGTCCTGTCAAGCGGGCCTCTGCGCCATCGATTCTCACTCAGTGGTCTTTTCAGATGCTAAAAGGAGGAGAGGGGGTGGTGGGTGGGTTGGTGGGGTGTAGGGGATGGGGGGGGTGGGGGGTGGATGGGGTAGGGTGGGGGTGTGGGGGACCGGGGTGGGTGTGAGAAACAGACTGGGAGCCGATCACAACACAAAGGTGGAAAAATAGTAAAAGAGGCACCGAGGCTCCAGCTGCAGCGGCGTGTCGGCGAGGGGGAGACTGGCCGCTTCCTGCGCTCCTTCAGGCGGCTGCAGACGCTTCAAATATCCCCGCTCTTTGATAATGCTCCTTCATCCCCCCGTTACAGCTTTTTTTTTTTTTTTTTTTTTATTATTCCCGCAAAGCCTACGGCGGGGATCATTATGTTAAGAGCAAGAAGAAAAAAAAACAAAAACAAGACAGCTACAAAAATGTGTAATATTATTCCCACGTCCAATAGGAAATCAATATTTCAAGACGCGCTTATTTGCCACTGTATTGAGCGAAAAAAAAAAAAAAGGAAAATTGCCAAGTGAGCTGCTGCAAAATAAATTGTCATCCTTCGTCGCATTTCTTCCACAGTGAACACCAGACTGTCCAAAAGAGACAGCAAGGGAGAAAGGAGGAAAGACAGAAAGAAAGAACAAATGAAAGACAGATGGAAAGAAAGAATTAAAGAAATAAAGTGTAAGAAAGAAAGAAATGGGCCCCTACTTGTAATGAGACATAACAGAAAACCCACTTCATACCCCCCCCTCCAAAATCACAATGTTTTCTTTTTATTTAAAGCAGATCTTTATTAACAACTTGAACATGTTAATACAAAATAAACACCCCCTCCAAAAGAAAAAAAAACAAGTTTTTGAAAACAAGTTACAGATAGGAAAATATTACTGATTCACAATATCATCCTGAGCCCTTGTCCCCCCCCCCCCACCCCTATCCCCAACCCTCACCCATCCCCACCCACAGAGACTTCTGGAACCGGCTTCATTTCCCTGCCTGCTGGGCTTGACGGCGAAGCAGCACGTAGATCTTCTCTTTGATCCAGTCCTTGTTGTACGGCTGGTACGTCTGTGTGTCGGTGCGATACCTGAAGCACCACAAGAAATAACATTAAAGTTTTTGATTTGGGCGTGCAGGTAGCTCACTCTCCTCATGCACATTCTGCATCATGCACAGAAGATGAAACGACTGAAACACACAAAACACGGATGAATGAATGTGACGCTTCACTGATTCCTGTATGGAAATTCTCTTCTTGATTATTGAGACTTTATTGATCTCTTTTTGCTTGTCCTCCTCCAGGGAGGTCAGAGGTCAGGCTCAGCCACAGAGCAGCAGCCCTGCAGCTGGGAGGGATTCAGTGTCTTGCTCAAAGACACTTCAGCAGGACGGGTGTTTGAATCCCGGTCCTCCAGCTGAAAGATGGCCGCTCTCCTGCTGGATCTACATCTCGCATAAGAAACCTCTCATTCGAATTTTTGGATAGCGTGCGTGTTCGTTGCCGCTCATTATATTTTAATCAATTGAGATCTACGCACCTAAAAAGACTGAGCTCAAAGCACAGCGAGTTTCTACTCTCACAGTGTATTTGCAGCAGTATGGGTTTGAATCCCGGCTCGTTCTACACTGTTGCACCTCTCTCATGCAAACCATTGTCTGTCCTCACCATAATAATAATAATAGCATAATATAGTGGAGTGGAGGGCGGTGTACCGGTAAAAACACACCAGTATAAATCTGTGCTAAGGTTTAGATTTGTCCATAGTCTTTCTACCAGATGAGCCAGACAAACTAGAGGCGAACAATCTTTGGTTGAACATTAGCCTTTACATTTAACAGACTTAATGTCAAGAATAGGGATGCACCGATACCGATACTGGTATCGGTATCGGTGCCGATACCAGGCTAAAATGGAATATCGGTATCGGAGATTTTACCCAAGACTAAAATCTGATACCGAAAGCCATGAGTAACATGTAAGAAATAAAAGCAAACTGTCTTGATTTTATGCATTTGTAGCACGTAGAAGCCTGTATTTCTCAAACAGTGGGAAAAACAAGGATTTTATCTCAATAATTTTGTCCATTGACCCCAAACTAAGGAAGTAAGCCTGCACTGTTCAGTAAAAGTAATGGATCGGATCGGTACTCAGTATCGGCCGATGCTTAAACTTTCATACTCGTAATCAGTATCGGCATTGAAAAAGTGGCATCGGTGCATCCCTAGTCAAGAAGTTAGTCATAATGTCAAGACACGTGGATAAAACCCAACATGAGATCATCTTATTTGCTCATTGCTCAGCGAGTCTACAAACAAATGAGTTACATTAGAAGAGCTAATCTGAACTCAATATTATACTTCCATACTTGTCATACTCTGAATGTAGTGTTGAATCAAGATGGATAGGGTTCAACTGATATAGGTCTTACAAGGCTAAAACCAATACCAATATTTTTTGTATTGAAGCTGCCGATAGTCAGTATTTTGTGCAGACATTCAATATCTTTATATCTGACCATTTTCATGCCTCGCAAAAAATACATGTATTCAGTGTTTCCCCAGAATGTTATTCCTGTCAGGGTGGAAAAGCCTCTGAAACAGCATTTAGACCATCATGGGACACTAAAACTCTCCACTGAATCCCAGGATGATGATAATAAGAAAACATATTTATGCATCCAATGAATCCAATCAAGATGTCGCATTACTATCAATCAATATTAAGGGTTTTCCACTGACACCGAGTGTAAAAAAGATCAATTATACAATAAATATGTAATCAAAGTCTAAAATTTCCATTATAACGGAAGTGGCTGACAATGACTGGCTGACATATGGCCCAATTTATTGGCCCAATTTATTGGTAAACATATATATCGGTCTAGCGTTAATGGTGGAGAACATTAAAGCAATTTAGAATACCTTCTCTTTGAACTAGAGTGAAGTACAACCTGGTATATTCCCACCAATCTCCTTTTACTGAAGCCAATTTCCATGTCAAACTTACACCAAACAGCTGAGGTCAGCCAGGTCGTCGATGAAGTCAAACAGCTGGCTGATGTCGTACGTTATTGATGGACTGTTGGGGTTCATTCTCTTCAAGTGCTCCTCATACATCTTACACACACCTGTGCGGGGGACAGAAAAGATATTATTCCCCTAAATCAAAAATCTTTTAACCCATCCAGTTAAATCCGCTGCAGAAGAATGACAGAGCAACACAATGCAAGATAAGAAGACATATTTATCATATTGTCTGGGGGCTGTTTTGACTCCTGCTGCTGATTTAGGAATTTAAGCTTATTTTACTGTTGCACTTACTGTAAGTTGCTGGCTAAATGCCTAACATGTAAGTTAAACCAATATAGTGTAATTTTATACGTCCTGGTCAAGTAAAACCCAAAACCCAAATCCTCATTACAACTTAAAACAATATGATTAGGCAAATTGCAATGATGTCTATGAGTATGTTTACATGCAAACTGCACTTCTGATGATGCAAATCCTGGTTAATGTCTTAATTGGAATAAGCAGTTAATCTGTATATTAACATGCCATTTACAAATATCCTTGTATACATGAATACAAACAATATTCCAAATACTACCATGGAATTGGCACTGCGCTGATAGCTGTAAATGGGGTAAGTGTACATGCATCTACATATGCCAAATATTATCGGTATATCCCAGGTATTGTATGTTATATGGATTTCTCCTAATTTGGATAAAACACTGCCTGGGTTTTTGTAAGTGAATTGTTATATTTACATGTCCCAACTCAAAGACATAATACTTGACTGTCCTGGATATTAACGAGATATCACTGCTGAATATTCAACATCGTTCAACTAGTGCTAGACAAATGACGATTTGTGGATAGTTGCATTGCATCCTGAGGTGGTTTTAAGTCTGTGTCACATGTCTGTTGCCCAGTATTTACAATTTAAGTTTGTCTCACATGGAACAACCATTATGTCCACGTGCAAAAATGGAAAGGCAAGCTGTATACATGTCAGCAGTGGATATAAACAGATTTAACCTAGGGGGAAAAAAGGACAATGTCTGTGTTGAAATGGAAGGATAGGCAGTGCAAACTGGAACAATGCGGGGAAACCCTACATAAACCCAAGAGAAGTGGAAATTTACATTCTTTACATTTAATGTCACTGGATGGCAATACCAGTGCTTTAAAAGAACAGCGTACAAAAGCACCATTAATTTACCTTCCATACACTCATTGACTGACTCATAGTCAGCGTACGTCCTTCCCTCGGGCCTCTTGGTGGGCTGCACCAGCAGGATGGTGTGGGACTGCAATATCAACACATATTGTTAGATTTTAGTCCCATTTTCAGTGTGATATGTCTCTATTCTGTTCACATTTGGCTTCAAACCATTTGTGAGATAACTGTCTATAGGTACTATATACGTTAAGTTAATTGGTTATTAAGTAAACATCATGAAACCAAGGATTTTTTATGGATGAAGAGACTAGTTAGACACGTAACGTTATTGCAAGCAGTAGAGCATGTCATTCGATACGCCCCCACGACCGCCTTATCCAATGAATAAATAGCTGATTAACAGATTAAATTTTAAACTTATACAAAAAAATACTGACAAAAACCTAACAGATTTAGCCAACGTTAAGCCTTTCGATTTGCCCCCGATCTAATAAGCTTTAAACCCATGTTTTATTTGACTGAGTGTCGCTCCTGGTCAGGACTCCCAACCCTCCCCCACATCCATGCTAACGTTTGAGCCAAGCTTGCATCGTTATCAAACACCTGTTCTGCTGTTAAAACACTTTAAAAACAGCTACCTGGCTTTAACTTTCATGGTTTTCAGAACAAGATTTAAACAGTTGTGCTATAAACGTTAAGTCACCACGTACTAACCATGTTTTTGGATAGTTTCTTATTCAATTGCTGCGGATCCTTGCTTCTTCTTGGACCGAGGAGCTGACCTTTGCAACCGGAAGAATAACTAACCAAAGCTAGCCTGTTTAGTTTAGCTCATATTTGTTTTTATTATTTTCGTTAGTTTTGCTCCATTGTTGGTCTAAAAGCTATACATCAGATCAACAAGATCACACATATACGACGTTGATTTATTTAAACCAACAGTGTTATATTTTTACTAAAAGAAAATAATTTACAAACAGTCGTTTCAGTCTTGAACGCGCCCCAGATCCGTGTGAGCAGGAAGTAGCTACTGTAGCAGCCGGATGTTCTGTGAGCAGACAGGAACAATAAAGAAGAGAAAGTGCCCGGGCTTTAAACCTACTTGAAACCACATAAAAGCGAACGATCAAGGAAATTGACTGTTAGTCACATTAGGTAAGGCTCGCCCAAATTAGGTCGCTATTCAGAAACTACATTTAATTTGAGCTATGGAAGTTAGCTGCCCAACGCGGCCGCTGGTGTGCCGTTTTGGCATTATTGGCTAACTAACCATATTAGCGCTAAAGCTAAAATACACCCCACCTACAATATGCCAGTGAATACAACTACTAATGTTAGCTAACTAGCACCCAGTCGCTTCTAGCCACATGCTAACGTTAACTAAGTATTTTGGCAGCACGACAACGTTAACTAATTTTGAATTCTCTAGCATTTGATCTGTAACTACTTAGCAGCAGTGAATGGTTCAAAAAGCTAGGTCCTTATTCGGTAAGCTAGTTTCCATCCCCAGAACAAGTAGGGTTGCCTGTAACGGGAACGTTAATTACTAAAGCATCCTATGTAACGGTAGTTAGTTAGCTTGTTTGGTTTCATATATATTGATTATAACGTTGCTGTTGAATATAGATTAATGAGTGTAACGTTAGTAGGTACCATAAACCACCCAGACCGCGGCATTGGTGGCGTTTAATCAAATATAAATCGTAACTTGTTGCATCACAACATAGCTTTTTTAAATGTAAATGTAAATGTTCTGTGTTTTCTAAGTTGTTGTTTTTGTATTTCTCATGCTGTCGTTGATGTGCCTTCCTAAAATACATTTGGTGTGCCATAAGCAAAATGTTCTCTCATTCTCTTTCATCAGGACAAAAGAATTTGGTTTGCATGTGAGGACAAGTGTCTGCCCGGCCAACAATGGCGAACACTACAGAGGATATTGAAAACAATATGGTCAGTATAAAAGAATATGCTACAGTTGCTCTGTATCAGTTCAGTCAAAATGCATTGCCAAACTGTTGCCTAACATTTTAGTTCTTGTACAGCCCGTTTCAGTGGCTGGTGAAGCAATCAACAGTTGCCTAGTAAGTAATGATGTAATGTGAGTTTCATACAACACACACTGTGGAGTAAAACTTGTCATTTCCACTGTATTATCTTTGGCCTTACATGTGATAATTTACCCAAGACAGTGTTGGCAGTAGCCTCAAGAATAATTACATTTTCAATAAGAAATGATTGTTACGTGGGACACAAATAAATTATGGCAGCTGTTGATTTTGTTAGGTTCTGAGTCAGCAAGGAAAGCAAGTATGTTACTTTGCTGTCCCCTTTTTGGTCTTAAATAAAGGTGTGGCCTCTCACGCCCAGCAGAAGAGTCAAAGTCCTGCTTCACTGTTAGAGTCCACTAGCCCTTGTCGACTGTTTTGTTTACCACATAACAGCTTGCTGTCTTAGTGCATGTACAGTACAACAATGTTTCTCAGACTTCTTGGTCTTAGGGACCTGCAAAAGATTGCCTTCATGTCTTGGCATGGCAAATTATAGCAATTTATAAAGGGCTTTAACCAGTAGTTTCAGTCATACCACCTTGAGTGACTGATTGACTTAAAGTTAATGCAGTAAAGTATAGCCTATTTCTGTGGCATCCTGGGGACCAGCACTGGTCCTCTTCCCAGGCTTGAGACACAATGCAGTACCACACAGTGAGGTCATTTGGTACAGTGGCTTGTTAAAGAGCCGCGGCAGCATTCACTATTCAGAACAGTCTCTGGAGATGACTGCCTTCATTTCTGTGTACCTGGTGAGATTGCTGTGAGTCTGGGCTGCCTCATGTCTCGACTTGCCAGGCTGCCTGACAGTTTTAGTTCACAGTCTCCTTGATATGCCTCTTTGTTTTGTCCTGAGGGGCTGGGGCCTTGGGGTGAGTGGGAATGAGGGCACTGTTGTTATCCTCGGAGGAACTGAAGTAGTGTGCGTAATGTGCCACTTAAGCTCTGAAATGCAAACATGGATGGCCTGATAACATTTTGTCCTAACATCAGTCTAATTTGAAGTCGTTTTTGCCAACTGATACCACACATTAAATGCTTGAATCGAGCACGGTTGATCTGTTAATATAATGGCAGTGTCCTCATATGGCCTAGATATTGATACAGAAGTTATACAGACATGTTGCTGTGTCTCGACATGGCAAATTGCCAGAGCCGATTTTTCAAAATATCTGGTTCTCATTCACACATAGAAATCAGCAACATTTATAGAAAAGTCTGCATTTGTGAAAGTTAGTATAGTTGATCAGTGGTTATGGCAGTGCTTGGCTGCATCTCGACCAAAGGAGATTTTTGTCAACTTCTGTGTAATCCCAGAGTTTACTATCTGTATGTTTTGCACTGTCCCCTTGTATTGAATGTGAGGCTTTGTACCATGTATACTTGCATGTACAGTACTGTGCAAAAGTCGGAGACCACCCTTTCGTTTATTTAATTTCCAGTCAAAACGGCTATTAAGTGCAAGTTATTTATTTTTCAGTGTCATAAAAAACTTACACAGATGCCTCCACAACTAAATATAATATCACATTTTTCAGTATTTAGTGTGTCCACCCTTTGCCTTTATTACAGCTTCCATTCTTTTTGGGAGACTTTTTCAGATCTGAAGCAAGGGTGGAGCTTGATTTTTTTCCCTTTCTCTCAAAGATGACAGCTTTAAGTTCTGTCTATCTGATGGCGAGAGTTTCGGTGGACTACCGACAAATTAAATACTGATAGATTTGATATTATACTTAGTGTTGGAGGCTTTTGTGCACCGAATGGCTGATTGACTGGAAATTAAATAAACAAAAGGCTGGTCTGTGACTTTTGCACCGTACTGTACTTATGTTACTGTCATAGTTTTCAGAATATCCTTGCACCAATATCACCCATAAATTCCTGTACATTAATTGTATTTGGCCAATAAAATCATTTTGATTGAGTTTTATCTCTCATCCCGACAGCAGGCCAACGAGGCGACAGAACCCAGTCAGCAGCCAGAGGAGGCTGGGGCGACCACAGTGCGCTCCAGGGGAGGGGCAGGAAGTGCAGGAGGTGGAGGGGATGGTGGAGGAGGAGGAGGAGGAGGAGGAGGTGGTGATGGTGGAGGAGGAGGAGGAGGCGGCGGCGGCGGCAGCGGGCCGGAGCAGAACGGGCAGCCCCCCACGGCTCAGCCTCCGCGGGTGGTGGAGAGCGAGGAGGATGAGGATGAGGAGCTGACCTTGAAATACGGGGCCAAACACGTCATCATGCTGTTCGTTCCCGTCACCCTCTGCATGGTGGTCGTCGTGGCAACCATAAAGTCCGTCAGCTTTTACACCCAGAATGACGGGCAGAGACTGTGAGTTTGATGACCCTTATTGGGCAGATTGTGATTGACAGGGAGATGAGATGGGACTCATGCCAGATCCAAAGACCTCATTTGCTTTTCTGTGCTTGAATGAAATGCAATAGGACAGCAGTGCCACTAGGTGGGGATAACACAATGTTTAACATGCGTACATAGTGTGAATACCGAGGCAGAACTATAAGTATGAAAGATCATTAAAGTAGCGTCTTCATGAATCTAGTGCGTTTATTTACATCACATTTTTACACCTTTAGCTGCTGCTCTTATCCAGAGTGATTTGGATTAAGTGCAATTGCAGAAAAAGCTGAAATTCCCACCAACATTACAAGCAACCAGGTGAAAGGAGAGCAAAGGTCAAAACCACAGTGCACAAACAATATACTTAACAAATACCGTTGCATCTCTAAAATGTTATTATAGGACACAGAAGAGCTATATAACGAAATAAAAGGCAGAAAGGCTGACTTTCATTTTCATCTATCGTTCATATTTTTCTTCCGTTGATTGTCTTGAATGAGTCTTGTAATGGTTCATTCAGATTCCTTTGCTGTTTGGTTTAAATGCTCCTGTAACCCGCAGGATCTACACACCGTTCCCTGAAGACACAGACACAGTAGCACGGAGAGCCCTGCACTCCATCCTGAACGCCATCATCATGATCAGCGTGATCATCGTCATGACTTTGGTGCTGGTGCTGTTATACAAGTACCGCTGCTACAAGGTACATGCTGGGATTAGTCATATCACACTGTAGCACACGTGTTGTAGTCCCATTCACTGCGTGGGGCGAGTAGTGTTTAGTGTTTGCTTTAACTAGGGTTAGACCAATATATATCAGGCTGATTTTTACATTTTATGAAATATCATCAGATATCGATATGATGGAGGCTGCTTCCTGACTGCAGCTACATAAAAGCAGGCTGTAAAACCTGCAGTGAAATTTTATACTTTTGAATTATCTTAGTTAATTGTTATATTTTTTGTAAATCAATTCTTCATGTAAAGGCCTTGCGTATCTCACAGTTTCCCTGCCATTGAATAGGAGGTGTGGGTCGACCTGCCTCAAGAAGCTGCTAACCCACCTAAAAGAATTAGGAGAGTTGGTTTAAAAAGAGTTAGTTTGGGTTTCAGTGGAGAGTTTTAGTGTCCCATGATGGTCTGAATGGTGTTTCAGAGGCTTTTCCACCCTGACAAAAATACAATTCTGGGGGAAACACTGAAAACTTCAATTTTCTGGAATGAAAATGGTCAAATTTTAAAGCTATTGAATATTGGCAGTTCTGCACAAAATATCATCTGTCGGTTTTCAAAAACCCAAATTGGTCTAGTTTTAATCCAATTGGAGCACCAGATGGGTTTTAGCTGATCAGGACAATTCAGATTGTGTCAGATAAGTATACTAAATGGATTTTCAGGTTGTCCACACTCTCTGGCACTCATTGTGTCGCCCTGTGTGGCAAACCCCACCCATCTGGTACTCTTAAGCAGTTTAAAACAAACCCTAACAAGTATTTGCAAGTACTGATTTGTAGAAACAATGTTGTGCATTATGTCCCGTGACTTTGATCTCTGTCTTCACAGGTGATCCAAGGCTGGCTGTTCCTCTCCTCCCTCCTCCTGCTGTTTTTCTTCTCCTACATCTACCTCAAGTGAGTGCAGCCCTCAACCTTTTCCCCTGATGTGATGATATTAAAGTGATGTTGAACTTCGGTAGTACCTTGGGTTGTGTAGCTTCCTGGCCGTGATATAACCCCAAAATCGGCGATTCTCTGTTTTCTGTTGCTCCGGTGCTCTGTGAGAGACGATTGGAGAATTGCATTTTTTTCTCTCTCCATTCATTGCCATTGTATGGAGGAACAGGTCTGAAAATCACGCTTCCAGCACATAAACGAATTTGAACAAAGCAGATTCTGACAATGCATAAAAAAACTAGTACTATCGCTCGCGTGTGGTTAAATGAATCGCTGTCTTCGTGTTTATTAAATTAAATGTAACACAGAAATCCGGTCGGAAGAATTTTGGTGTTACACTTGTTCAAACTGAAAGGTTTAATGAACATAAAGAAAGCATAAAGAAATTCTTCCGACCGGATTTCGGTGTTACATTTGGTTTAATAAACATAAAGACAGCGATTCACTTAACCACACGTGAGCGACAGTACTAGGTTTTTTTTGCCAGAATAAATCGCATTCGTTTATGTGCTAGAAGTGTGATTTTCAGACCTGTTCCTCCATACAATGGCAGCGAATGGAGAGAGAAAAAACGCAATTCTCCAATCGTCTCTTCCAGAGCAACAGATAACAGAGAATCGCTGATTTTGGGGTTATATCATGGCCAAGAAGCTACAACCCAAGGTACTACCAAAGTTCAACATCACCTTAAGCCTTTTTCTCTCTTACCAAGGTTCCCGTAGAGTCCCATAAACGCCAACTTGTCTGATTTTTATGATGATAGATGGGCTTCTCTCTGCATCGTCAGACCATTAAACAGGTGTTTCTGACATGTCACGTCTCCGCTCTGTCCGACAGAGAGGTTTTCAAGACCTACAATGTGGCCATGGACTACATCACCCTGACGGTGATTATCTGGAACTTCGGAGTGGTGGGCATGATCTGCATTCACTGGAAAGGACCGCTGCGGCTCCAGCAGGCCTACCTCATCATGATCAGCGCCCTCATGGCCCTGGTCTTCATCAAGTACCTGCCAGAGTGGACCGCCTGGCTCATACTGGCTGTTATATCTGTCTACGGTAAATCCCGCTCTCCTCTCCCTTTTCCTCTGACCTCTGAGACTGAATGCTTTTAAGGAGGAAATCTGAAATCTTCTCCCATCCTCTTGAAAATGTTAATTTGTGCAGCAACATTCAGTATTTCCTCTGTATTCATTCAGCGGTAGTGTGCCATAACATAAAGAACACTTCCACCATTGCTTGAAAAAATGGGATATAGCCAACTTTCTTTTTATAACACAAAGAAGTTTGGGCCCAATGTACAAAATTGTTTTTATTAGAGAAAAAGTATCCAAAGAAAAACATGTTAGCTCTTTAACCTTTGCTAGAAGCATAACAAAACAGGAGCGGATGTGGAACCACAGCCAGAATTACTCCCTATTACAACTACTGCATAAAGGAAACACTGCAACTTTCTAGGACTGTGGTCATTTAATGATATATTATTATTTATTGTGGTCATTTTTTTCCCTCTGGTGGTTGTATGCAATAAAGAATGACAAATATCACCATTGGTGTACTGACAGGAAGGATGTGGCTCAAGAGCTGAGACGTGCAAACAAATGTTTTAAGGAAATGTGGGCGGAAAGACAAATCTGTGAGGAAATGTGGGGGAGACGGTTGTGAGCTGAACTTAAGACGACCACCTTGCCAGCCGAGATAGGACCCGATTTCCTGTTAGCTGCTGAGAGCTGGTCACAAACTGGTTGGTCGGTTTCTCACAGCCCACTGAAAATATAGTTACAGGTGACACATTTGGTCTGATTATTTATCTTAGGAAACCAGTGTAAAGCAAGCCTGGGTCAAATAGCATTTGCAGATAATCCTAAGCATCTATTTGATCTACTTGGCACACCAGGTGGGTGGGGATAACCCAGTCGGTACAATTCAGATGGATTAGTTGTCAATCATAGAAACATATTCTAGATTAATTCTAGTGTCCAGAATTAACTTTTTGGTCATCTGCCAAGGTCTGGTTAACTAAAAAATTGGACCTGCCAATAATAATTTTACTGGCCAAAATAATTACTATACATTTTTCACAGTAATTTGTCATTTTTTGGAAAAGTTTTCAAAAGTTCATATGCTACCGCTTTGTGTAGCATCAGCCTGTTTGATCAAGACGCCATTGAATTGTTTTGGTTTGATTGTTTTCTGGTCAGAGAGAGCGTATGGTGGCCAGCAGGGACAAAGTTTGAGAACAGGCAAAGATCCATCATCCATCTTTCTAGCAATGGCACTGACTTGCTAGAATGTAAACAACAATTGAAAAATGTCATTATAAAGTGTAAAGAATTGAATTTCAGTGGAGAGCTTGTTGAATTGTGTTGGGCATGCCGTCTCATTTGTGATTACTGCAGCAGAATCAAATGGGAGCTAATATCACGATTCATTTTTCCGCCCCATGATACGATCTTTGTATTGCGATATATTGAATTTCTATATATTGTCCCATCCCTACACATGGCTCTTCATGGGCACATTTTTGTGGCGATCAAACCTGCGGACTGTTTACGAGAGAGGTTCGCTAACCACTAGTCTATCCCGCCACTTCACCTAGTTCTTGTAACTGCAGCCAGGAACAGTGTGTTTTCACTCAGTCCCAGCCTCCCGTTATCACAGATGTCATCATTGTCTGGTTGCGCTGGTCTTGGCCTGTCAGAGAGCCTCCTCTGTTGGGTGGCTAACATCATTTATCTGTCCTCTGTGTTCCTTCCCTCACACAGATCTGTTAGCGGTGCTCTGTCCCAAAGGGCCTCTGAGGATCCTGGTGGAGACGGCTCAGGAAAGGAACGAACCCATCTTTCCAGCTCTCATCTACTCTTGTAAGACGGCTACTGATTTATAGTGAAGTGAAGCAATAAAACCCAAATAATACAATTTCACTTCCTTTTGAAAACCAGAAAAACATTGAAGAAAAAAACATTCTGATAACACTATTTTTCGTTTGTGGCTATTATTAATAATAATAACAATAATAATAATAATACATTTTATTTATATAGCACACTTTAAAGTACAACGAAATCTCAAGGTGCTTCACAGAAGGAGTAATTATTATAGGCATAAAGCAAAATAAGGGTTAAAATAAGGTGAATATAAGAGACTAAAATTTAGAGACCCAAGTTTAAAAGGATAAGCACATATATTGATATACACGCCTACCTTAGGAAAAGAAGAGCATAGCATTTTCATTTGTTGCATTTTAAACTGCCTCTTCGTTTTTCTTTGTGGCTCTATGATGCCGATCTTGAAATGAATCTTAGTAGAAAGAATGCTGCACACTGTTCTTGCAACTTATCTTTTAACCTTCACCCGACGCACCTGCAGACAGTTTTGGGAGGTGCAAATATATCTTTATAAGTCGATCTTAAAATGTGTAAAATGTCTTTTGAGTCTGTCACTCTCGCTCTCTTCCCAGCTACCATGGTGTGGCTCGTCAACATGGCCGACACCGACAGGCCCAAGAGGAACTCGACAGAAGCGGCGACACCTCAGCCAGAGAGTCAAGGTGAGCGGGGTGCAGCAGCCGGAGAGCCGGGGGGCCGGAGCGGTCACCTTCACTAAAACACTGATTCCAAATAGTCTGTTGGTTTACGGTTGATTAGTCAGACTCTCACCACCTGTCCGCAGCCGTAGCAGCCCCGCCCCCCTCCAGCCCGACAGAGGACGACGGAGGCTTCAACCCGACTTGGGTGGGCCAGCAGGAACACCAGCTGGGACCCCTCCAGTCCACCGACGAGACCAGGCGGGAGATCCAGCAGTTGCCGTCCGCTCGCCCCCCCGTTGAGGACGACGATGAGGAGAGTGAGTACCGACAGCAGAACATTTTATATCTACATTTTAGATTCGATTAGTAGACAGTGTGCTCACTCGAGGGACTTTCTTAATGCAGGGTCCCAAGGAATTTCCCAAAAAGTCAATCTCACTCAGGACCGTTCAGTTGAATACTTCAATATTTATTTTATATATTCGAGATGAGTACACAAGAAGCATCCAGACGTTTCGGCTCTGTCGCCATACGCGTCTCATATTTACATTTTAGCTCTTTAGCTGACACTTGCAGCCAGATGGAGTTGACAGGTGTTCAGGAGAGAATATGTTGGGTGTTCAAACTTGTGACCTTCCAGTTACAGGACGGTCCCTCTAACCACTATCAAACAGAACAGCAGCAGAGTTGCATATACAGTAGGGCTGGGCGATTTATACCATACTTTCAAGTGATTTCATACCGGTATGCATTCACGCAAAGTTGTTTTTTCATCAACAATATTCTTTCTTTAATTTTTGTGTTTTTTTTCTAATATTTCTCATGTTCCTAATGAAAATAGTGGAAGCTAATACGTTGTTTTCTACAGAGCAATTGAAGAGTTTTACTTTTAATAATCTGAATGGAGGAGAAACCTGTGTTAGTACTCTTGTGTATCTTTCATAAAGGGTCAAATGTATTGGGGAAAAATTCTGGCAAGTATTGGTATACCATGAAATGTAAGAATAATATTGCATTATGATATTTTGGCAATACCACACAGCCCTAATATAAAACCCAGTCCTGCCTCCCTGTGATTCAAATTTATGTGAACTCCTAGATTGACTTGTGTGTAATGATCAGTTTTCAGTTCCTTCTTCTCTTGAGAGAGTAAAATACATAGGATTGTGAATGTTTTATGTGTTCCCTTTTCTGTGGAATTTGTCTGTGTCTGTGTGTGTGTGTGTGTGTGTGTGTGTGTGTGTGTGTGTGTGTGTGTGTGTGTTTTTGTCTGAATACCAGTATGTGTTTGGCAGCGGACTGTTTTTAGTTATAGCGGATTAGGAGGCGATTATTCATGGCAATTGCTAGGTTTCATGTTTGCACTTCTTGGGGGCCTGTGCTCTTTCTCTATTCCTGTAAATACGGGGTGGGAGCCTCGTTTGTACAGTAATTACAGTCGAGGAAAGATTTCTATGGGGGTTGGAGGGGCGTGGGGCAGAAGGGAATCTGGTGTTTGAATTGACCCCACCCTAAATCTGGTGCCCCGCTGTGTTCTCAGGGGGCGTAAAGCTGGGCCTCGGAGACTTCATCTTCTACAGCATGCTGGTGGGAAAAGCCTCGGCCACAGCCAGCGGCGACTGGAACACCACACTCGCCTGCTTCGTAGCCATCCTCATTGTGAGTGTTTATTTTGGTGTTAAGCTCTAGTCACCGCAGCCTCATATCTAGCCTCTCAGTGCAATATCTCACCCACATTACGTGAACCGCTCAGTTGTGTAACAAACCGATTTTCTGTGGAGCTGATTGTGTTTGGGACGCAATCTCCCGATGTGCTATTTCCTCACAGTTTTGTTTTGACAATCTCTGCCCCCGCAGGGCCTCTGTCTGACCCTGCTCCTCCTCGCCATCTTCAAGAAAGCGCTTCCCGCCCTGCCCATCTCCATTTTCTTCGGCCTGGTCTTCTACTTCGCCACAGACAACCTGGTACGGCCCTTCATGGACGAGCTGGCGCTTCACCAGTTCTACATTTAGCAGGACGCCGGCCTGATTACCCTCACCCACATATCTCTCCGCTCAACAACAGCAGAGCGGCCCCCTCGCAGCCGGGGAACAAAGGGCGACGTCCTGCCTCCATATCCCCTCCTGTGAACTCATGACTGACGTTGTTTTTGTTCCTTCCTTTTATTTCTGGCTCCCTCGGAGGGTATTCCCCACGACAACCGTTCTTAACCATAAATATTTGATTTTTGTTTAAAAAAAAAAAAAAAAAAAAAAGTGGCAGTTTAGCCGCGGTTCGACAGGTTCGAGGGAAGATCGCTTGACTTGGGACCTCATCTTCAAATTGTTCTATCGATCAATGGTCTCAGGCACAATCCAAACCAAGAGGAGAGATTCCACATATGAGGGAATATTTTTTTTTTTATTTTTTTTTTTTACCTTTTATTTATCCAGGGAAGCGTGACAGAGCATGCATGCTCTTTTTCAGCAACGCCCTGCTTCACATTCACACACATCCACATGTAGGAGCTGCCCAGTACAACCACAGTCCTCTGGCTGTTTGCCACCGAGCAGCCGGGGCTCAGGTGCCTTGCTCATGGACACCTTGATGGTAGCTGTTGAGGGAGGGGAGAGCATTCCTCGTTCAGTTCCCCTGCCCACATTTTCCTAGCCAGTCTAGGATTCACACCGGCAACTTTCTGGTCACAAGTCCATTTCCACGACCTCTTGGCTACCACCGCCCCAAACAACACCACCATTTAAACCGCCTTCATCAGACTAATGGACAATAATGTGGCATTCTTTTGATGATAATGATGACACTAGATTGGTAAATGTATAGTTTTTGCAGTTTGATTGTGTACGAGTTGTCCGTCACCAGAGCCTGCTTTCCTCACTGCTGTTAAGAACGGTTATTTAAGAGTTTTTGCCCAAACTTCAGAAGCTCGGAAAACCAGACCGAAGCTCTGAATCTGAAGCGATGTCTGCCCAGACTGGTTTACGCTGAACAGGATGTTTTGAACATGTGGATCTTTCTGATGTGGATAATGTGGAAAAGTGTTGTGTCTGTAGAATTATAATATGTTTTATTGTGGCACCACCTCAACAGAGATTCACCCTTCACCACATATTCTGCCCTTGTTTTTTTTTTTTTTTTACCAGGCAAGCTGACCCACAGCACATTCTTGTTCACAGCAGCGGCCTGGGAGAGTAGCTGCAGGGGGGAGGAAGGGTTACACACACATTCACACGAGACCCGGTACATCAGCCTTTTACTGAGCAGTTGGAGGTTCAGTGCCTTGCTCAAGGGCATTTCATTACATTAGTTATTATGGGACGGAAATGTGTTACTCATTCATTTCCCTCACTGATATTTTCCCCCAGCCAGTCCAGGAATTAGAACTGGCCATCTTCCGGTCACAAAGCCAGCTTCTCTTAACTTTTTCGGCTGCGGTCGCCCCCGTGTCGCTCCGCCCCGGTGCTGTCTGGAACTATGCTGCATTGAGCACTAAATTTATTTAGAGCATTACTGATACTGTTGTGTTTTCAAGATATGCAGAGGTGAAACATTGTTTAATTAAGTTTCAAAAGAGCGGCGTGTCTTACGGGGTTCCTACGCAGGTCAGGAAAGCCTGGGAAAGTATGGAAAATGAGTTTCGCGGTCTTCTAAAGTTAAACGAGACAAAAATTCTGGATGAGTATGGGAAAAAAACACTTCCTCAGTCCTGATACACGAGGGAGTTTGTGTCATTTGCCATACTATATTTGTTGTAAAGAAGAATCGTCAGTTATCGAGCGATATAGCGTTAATCCGATTGAAAACAAACCAAAATGTTCTGGTTTTAGCCCTAATTCCATGGCTTCTCATATATGAGATTCTGCTGCCTGGTAGAGGGAGACTAGGTGCACTGATTGCTCTTTTTATTGTTGCACTCAAGTTTCATGCTTGCTGAGGAGAAACCTGCACATAAGTGGGAAAATATAATTGTGCTGAGACTGTTTTTTTTTTTGTTTTTTTTTTCTTTTTTCTTTTTGTTTCTAGGAAATCTGACTGACTCTTTTCTGTCCTTCACATGCATATGTGTATTATGCAAGGTTATTCAATTCAGATTTTGTTCCTTTTTTAATAAATAATGAAACTGAAAATAAGTCTTTTTTTATTTTATTTCATTTTTTTTTTATTTGACTTGCAGAGCTTCAAGTCTCTAAAATGTTATTTTCTCGGGTTCCCAGTATAGCCAATGGTGAGAAGTCACTCCAGTGATTAAATACAACTGTCAGTAGTTTTTTTTTATAGTATGCATAAGGATTCATCACATTTTGGATTGAATGAAAGCTGCATACATCACCATGCTGAATATACCCTCTTCTTATGGTTGTAATGATAATGATTGCATAGCGCTTAAAGTGGTAATCTGTGAGAGCCTAGTTTTTTTTTAAAATTGTGGCTGCATCTTTACTGCTCAGCCTCATTGCTGTGGTGTTTCTGCACTGCACTTCCCAGAGATCACCTGTCACTCAAACAGTGTGGGCGGAGCTTGGTTTTTCTGTTGATGAAGTTTGAGTGTCTGTAGGTGGCGCTCTTGTCTTTGTTCAGCCATGGTGGCTATCGCTGCTCATGCTAACTACAAAGTTCTCCTATTTATTCCAAACAAACTGACAGCAACGTAAAACGTAAAAAGGGGATTTTTCCCAGGAAAGTGCTACCAGACACCAGGTGTTAAGAACAACAAATGGAAAGGTTTTTAAGAACTGGGTATAGAATAACTATTGCTTTATCCATCGGTGATAAAGTAGCAAAACAGACATTTATTTATATGACAATATATATGGGTGTCGCCCGGAAAAACTCAATAACCCAGAAGTTATACTCTACATGCAGGTGCTTGATAGCCGGCCACGCATAACAGTCAGAGCGGTTAGTCTTTTATTAGTCATTTGTACATACTGAAACATACAGCACAAACACGACTAAGCTGTTACCCCCCCCCCTCCACAGAGAGGTCAGAGTGCAGGTTCAGCTGCAGAGCGACGCCCCTGGAGCTGCTAGGATTATTACTTTAACACAGTTACAAAATGCTGTTGTTGTCTCTCCTCCTTTGTCCGCGCTGCCTTCAGAGAGCACGGCCTCCCTGGTTTTGACGCAGAGCGGCTCTGCAGACGGTGGGAACATTGTGGAAATTCCATGGCCTACTGGTACACTGGCATTCCTCGCCCGGCCCCGATGCCAACTGGCTAACGGCGTGATTGGCATGTCGCCTAGAGCGCTGGACGCATTAACTGTCGCCATGGGGACCGTTTGGCCTCGCAGGCCACGACAGTGTCACAGTATGGCAGTTTACCCAGAATGTTTAGCCCCATACTGTGACTTACCTAACGAGTCCCCAGTGAGGCCTCGCTTTGGCATGTGAGTCTTGTAGCTCGGCTGGCACAGAATTATAGAGTTAATTCCATAAGGCTTCTCTTGCATCGATTCCAGACACCTGTTCTGTCCAGATTAGGTTACGCCATGTACTTGAGACTCATTGGGCTGGTTTCCCAGACGAGATTAACCCTTGCTCAGGGTTGAAATGTTTTTGCCAATGGTGAAGAATTCCCATTCAAAAGAAATTTGAATCATCACACGTCACGTTTCTTAATAAAAGTATACGCTTGTTTACTGACAAGTGAATGAGACTACAAGATGAAGTAGTCTAATCTGTCAATCACTTTCATCCTCTGTAGATAGAATGGACTTGGGGGTAGATGACGTTACGGCTTTGTGCCACACCTGTGTGCATTAGAGGTTTCCCAGGATAGCTCTGCTAAGGGGATTACTGGGCGTAGGGCAGGGAAGGATGGCTGCTCCATGTGGGACATGCAAGGAATTGAGGATTAGACTTAAATAATCACTCAAGACAGGCAACAAACGCACTCACTCAACGGTAAAGGCGAAAGGAGACAGCCACCACAGCTCCGACAGTCAGGCCCACTTTGTTCCAGAAGAACAACCGCCCTCTGAAAAGTGAAAAAAAAAAAGTTTGCGATAAGATGTCTAAGGACAAGCTGGAGAGCCTGGTGAAGCGCATGGAGGAGACGCTTTCGGAGATGGAGCAGCTGAAGTTGCACTGCGGGAAGCAGAGCGAGGAGCTGAGCCAGCTGGTGGTGGAGCTCCGGAGAGAGAACCAAGAGCTGGTGGAGAAATACAACCAGCTCGCCGTGGAGATGAAGGAAGCCAAGGAGATTATAGAGCAGCTACAGGACACCAAGTATGCCTTTGAAGCTAAAGAGCGACAGGCACAGAAGCTCAGTCGGCAGCTCTGAAGCTCCAGAGAAGAGCAGAGGAAGGAAACAGTGCTGGCGGCTGGCTGTATAGGTGGATGTAACCTGGGTTTGCTGGGAAAAGGACTGGACACAGTGGTTGGAAAAAACAGCATGTTACGGAAGATTTTAAAGGACCGGGCGGGCATGAAGGCTAAACTGGGCACAGCTGTTTTCCTAAACGTATAGAAAGTGTATTTTTATGTCTGAGTGAGCGTAAGTGTACATTTTAGGGCAGGAGGGGATGGATGTAAAGCTACGTAATTTGAATGTTAACTTAAATCCTGTGGGTTAGTGCTCCTTTTAAAGCCATGGGTAGACATAATGACCAGGAATCAAAACTGGAGGTTTCAAAGAAATGTGGATGTGGAAAATGTGGAATTTGGTTGAAAAGGGGCTTTTCAAAGTGGCCATAGTTTACACATAGAGCATTGTGCTCATTAGTTTTCTATAATTAAACCAACAACAACAACATGCCTGGCAGCTAGGTTATACTGCCCTTATAAAGATTTTATTTGACGACAGCCTTTGGGTATTATCTTTACTTATTGAGTGGCCAGAAGAGGTGGGTGGTCACCTATTTTTGGCTTTGAAGAATCAAAGTGCTAAAAATGTCTGATTATCCCTCCCCGCCCTCGACCTTTGAGATGGAAGACTTGAAGGTGCCTCTATTCTGGATCACAGATCAAAGACGGAGCAAAGCAAATGTGGCTTGATGTGCATCATCCCTGTCAAAATAAACCCAATAAAGTATTGTCAATGTTGAATATGTTTAACTGGGTAAATTCTGCAAATCCTCTGCAGATTTCTTGACAGCAGAAAGCAAGAGTGACAAGGTATTCATTCAGCAAGAACAGATTGAGAGAGGAAACGCTCAACCTTTTCCATTTGACTTGCTTACCTGATTATGATTCGTGTTGGAGGTGTTCTGCATCATCAACAACTTGGTGGGATTTTTCCAAGACAGGATGTGATGTAACTATTCTTCAGGTCAGCACCTGTGCAGAAACCTAGCTTGGATGTTAGAGGAAAGGGTGGGGAGAGCAGGAATGTCATCGGGGTTATGATCACAGATATTTTACTGAATCAGGCCCATGACACTCTGAGAAGATCCAACAGTAAGTTCTGGTGATGTGCCAGACCCCCCCACCCCTCCCCCCAAACACACACACACACACACACACACACACACACACACACCAGCTCTCAACACTGATCAGAACTACGGTCACATACACTCGAGGCCTAGACCTAGTTTACAGCATTACACCCAATTATTTCCAACCTCACTTCATTTTCAACAATAAGCTAATGAGACGGTTGACCCAAATGGGTTGAAATCGCTCGCTCAGCAGTTCAAAAACTAAATTGTACCAGCAGTCATGGGCAAAAGAGATGGCTGACCCTGCTGGCTCTATACATGTGAATGCCATTGTCAACTGTTAAAGAAATAGTTCACCCCAACATGAAAATCCAGTCATTATCTACTCACCCCCATGTCAGTCGTAACTCCATTGAAGTTTGTAGGACCACCAAACACACAGCGAGTTAGCCTCCATGGTTCCATCTCAGCCTTCTCCCAAACTATTAAAGTTAATGGAGACATCTTTTTTACAGCTCCAAAAATAGCATAAAATGTCCATCAAATTTCTCCAAACAGCATAATCCGTAAGTGTTTTGTAGCCAAACAATTACTGTGGATTTAAAGGTTCAATATTTACCTCATTATCTCCTAAATTTGGTCGCATGTGCACCCTACAGCGCAAAAATATAGGAGGTAATAAGGTAAATATTCCACTTTTGGACCCACAGTGCAACCATTTGGCTACAAAACACTTTATGCTTATGGATTATGCTGCACAAGCTGTTTGGAGAAATTTGATGGACACTTTATGCATTTTTGAGCTGTAAAAAGATGGCCTATTAATAACTAGTTTGGGAGAAGGCTAAAATACAACTCTCGGGTGTGTTTGGTGGTCCTACGAACTTCAATGGAGTTTCGACAATGGGGTGAATAGATAATGAGTGAACTTTCATTTTGGGGTCAACTCTCACTTTTTATTAGGTCTTTCTGGGAGGTTGTGCAACTTATCTGAAATGCTGTAAGTTCAACATTTCTAGTGATTTCTGTGAATACCCATCAGCCTTTATGCTGTCTGGCTCTAAGCATGTGTTCCCAAACAAGGAAAATTATATTTCACTGTAACCAGACAAACAAACCCCTGGTTTGTGTGACGCTATGCGTGGCGTTAAAAAGGTTTTCTCTGGCTTGTTTACATGTGAAGAAAATCTTGGGGCCACCATGGCTCCTTCACACACCCCTTCTGAATGAATAGCAAGTCATACAAGTAAACAGTAGAAAGTTAGTGCAAGAAGAGTACAGATTACACCCAATGCATATTTTTACATAATGCCAGGCTCTCCACAATTGCAGTTTCTTTGGGTGTTTCTTCTCAAAGGGGAGTATAAGTTGGGATCACTGTGTTTTGAAAAACCTCACCCCCAAAAGAGAGGGGAGGGGAAAACTTTTTGGGAAACATGTGATGGCAGCTCCCTAAACATAGCTTTGGTGGTGGCTCTGGCGGTTTCCTCTTAAAAACCCAAAATAATCACTTATCTCTCTGTCATATTCAAGTGATGGTTAACATGATGTGCATGGGAGCGTGATAGAGTCTCAAAGACCCTCTGTGTAATTCTTGGTTGCTTTCTTCACTGTAAATCTAACATCACATGAATGAGTGATCAACTCCTGCTAAATGATGTAATGTAATGCAATGTAATGTAACTTCAGGGACTAATTAGATTGCCCTTTGTGGCCGCCTCAATATGATTATTGTTATTTTCAATTCAGTCCTGACATACATACAATCCAGAGTCCTTCTGACAAAATAAGGTAACATTTGGGACCTATTTTCAGCTAAAAATTATAACACTGTCTTTCCATTAGGCTATATGAAGGCCAAAAACTTTCAAGGGGGATGACTTTGGATGTTTACCCTGGCATTACATGGATACTCGATACTGAGAGCGCACCAGTGGGGGAGCATGATAATGATGCGTTGGTTAGAGCAAAGTGGGAATAAACCTTTCAGAGACCCATCTAGCATATGCTTATGGCGACCTTACAACAAACGAACACGTTGATTAACTGTTATTTTTACAGTCTGAAATTACAGTCTGTGCGTAAAAGATCCCCATTTCTGCCATCAGGGGACTGTAATTGCCCTGGATGCGCACTGATTATAAGCCAAGTGATGACGCCGCAGAAGAGGTTTCACCAACTGGACTTCTCCTTCTCGTCGATTTCCTGTTGGAAACGAGGGAGAGAGAGAGGGAGTGAGAGGGGGAAAGGGGTCCAGCTAGATAACCCTCCTCATATAGCCGGGACACCCAGCTCTTGTCAGACGCATCTCCAAGTCAAGCCTCCGGACAGAAACCAGCTCTTATTTCTGCTGCGCCCCGGTCCTCCGTCTGGATCCACCTGGGGTTTGGGACTTCCGAGAGTCACATTTAAAAACACGGAACGGGGTGAGTAATGATTTATTGATAAGGTGTCTTGTTATTGCAGATTTGTTCAGAGGAGATTTGAACCCAAAGTTTGACAGGCAGTTACTGGAAGGAAACTTTCTCTTTCTCACCCTTTTGGATTGAGGAATTGGTTGTTCAGCGAAAACTTTTAAATTAAATGTTATGATGAGTCAATAGCAGAGATGAAAAGTTGCTTAAGTTTCAGTTTCGTGGTGATGGAAAAAGGCAAGTTTCAGTTCTTTAAATTTATAGAATCATATAGTCTGCTCACCTTTTTACTCTCCTTACGCAAAACAACAATAAACTTTAAAGGGGCACTATACGTTAAGGCTATCAAAGCAAAACTATTAGTCCCTATAGGAATAACACATAAATATTATAGAGATACTATAGAAGATTAAAAACCAGAAAGTACAATAAGGTCACTCTAAACTCACTATTGAGTACCACAGACACACTACACTTCTCTATAGGAATATTATAGGAATATTATAGGCATACCATAAGAGATAAAAATAAATACCATAAAGTAACTATAAACTTACTATTGAGTACCACAGACACACTATACTACTGTAATATTAGCTATAGTGATTTTTTTGACAATCAATTGATCATATAGATTTACTATTTAGTCCCAATAGGAATATTACAGGAATATTAAAAGTGATTTTTCCTTATAGGGTCCATTGATCATTTTTTGTCACATCAAGAAATAGTTTAAGACTGACCAGGTCTCTTGGTTTGGTGTCTGACCACCAGCAGACAATAAGCTTCATATGAAACACAGGACACAAGACACAGCCTGCCCGCACTAATTATTTTCCCCAACCTAGAAATAATTGTTAATGCGGTTAGATAAACGCTTGTAATAGCCTCCAGTTAGGTACAGTGAGTGAGTGACTTGACATGCAACTTTTAAAAAGCCCAATGGTTGATTGTGTTGAGATTCAAGAGGACACACTGAACTGATAAGATAACAAAGCAAATTGGTCAGCCTTTCAGTGTCAGTTTGTGTGTGTTTGTGTGTGTGTGAGTGTGTGTGTGTGCAGATTTATGAATATGTAATGGGGTGATGGGGGACCACTCTATACAGAGTTATTGAGTAGTGAATGATTGCTCTGGGTCCTGCTCTCACTGACTGAATAGACCCACATTACCACCGCCCAGGGGCACTGACACCATTAACAAGCTTGAAGTGTGCTCAATTATGGACAGTTGGTTCAGTGTGTGTGTATGTGTGTGTGTGTGTGAGAGAGGGAGAGAGAGAGAGAGTGGGAGGGAGGGAGGGAGAGATCAGTGTAGGCAGATATGGCGACTGCCTGTCCCTCACCTCTCTGGCACAGCCTTGCCTCTGACTTCTTGCCCATTCTCAGTGGGGTGTTTGCGGCTGCAGGGTAAATTTCCTCGCCATGGGGGCATTTGGTAGCCATGGCCAGCGGGTCAGAGGCAGCTTGGCAGCCCCCATGCAGGCGACCCCCTCCGTCTCAGTGGAGCGGGGGTGGGCAGGAAACCCGTCCCTTTGCCTTAGAAAAACAAATAAACAGCATCAAGTTGGCTCACGTACAAAAAAGGGTAAATATTTAGTTCAATTAAGCAATTAAGTGATGAGATGGTGGGGGAAAATGACTAGGCTGGTGCTTCAAGTGTTGGAGTTCTCATGCTGATGGATCTCATGAAGACAGACATTGAAGGCCAAAGCTTGACTCAACTTACAAGCTATTTCTTTACAGAGGTATATCCTTAAAAATGATAATTTTCAACATTTTCTCATTGCTATCTTGTGAAAACCTACAATGTTGGTGATTTTTAGGCTTTAAGTTTAACTGAAGGATTACTTGCTCCTCTATGGAGAAAGTTCTATGAAATCTTGGTCTTATGAAACCCTTTCAAGGCAGTTTGGATAAACTCAAAAATGCATTGTGGTCAAGCTAAAAGCCAAAGCTGACACATCCTGTTTAGAGTGTATAGAGCTGCTGATCCCACCTATCATCTAGTGTGGTTGGTGGCTGCAAACCACAGCAAATCACTGCTGCTCAGTGTGGATATACTGTGCACTTCACTGACTTGAAGATCTAATAGGATCTGACAAAGAAATGAATCTGCAGCTAAATCATCGCTACATTCACAACACTTAACGATTTAAAGCTGGAGACAGTGATATATTTGGCAATATTTTGGGGAATGCTGTAGGGCAACGACACCGATGCTAGAAGAAAATGCGTACATAAGCCAAAAACTGAGGCCGTTAAGGGTTTTATTGTTATTGTTTTATGTTTACTCTTGTAAGATGGGATGAGAGGAAGAGAAGTTTTGCCCAAGGAGTTTTCTCAATACTCTCACGATGATTTATTGCTTTGCAGTGTCGTTTTGCCCTTATAAATCCCAATGTAATGTTGGCCTGTGTCTCACATCAATTCCTGTCAGAATCGTTGCCCTGGCTTGTTTCCGAAAAAGTTGCTCAATATGTAATAGCCTTTATTAGTCACAATGACTAACTGTGGATGTCTCGTTCTTCCTAGTGAACAATGAAGATGCTGCTGCCTCTGGCGATCCTTCAGCTACTCTTGGCTCCAGCGCTCACGGTAAACTCCCAATGGCTCTGAATGCATAAACACTGACAAAGTGATGCTAGAAATACTGCATACATAACAAAACCTGAGGCAGCAATTTTATTTTTATTCTTGTGTTTACTGTTGTAAGATGTACCTATGTCTCCCTCTCTCTTTTTTAAACCAGCACAGTGCATTTTAAGTCTAACGCATGCATTATGTGTACATTACACATTTGGAACCATAAACAAAATCAAAATAAGGGGGAAAATCCAAAAGGCTCAAGTGAAAACCCTAGATTCAGTTTGGTACAAAAAGGGTTTACTGTAACTGCACATAATAGCTTTTTATAATAAATATCAATTTTCTTAATCCTAATATCTGTACAGCTATGAAAGGTTCCTGTGTTATGTTTTGAATAAAGATTTTGTTTTTCCTCAGCTGTAAAATTAAACCTCTAAACTCTCTATATGTAGTGTAAGCACCACATAAAACCCAATATAGTATGTTGGATCTATTTAACAGAGAAAATAGCTGCCTCTTTTTTAATCAGAGTTAGTGTTTTTTTTTACATTGTGATGGAAAAAATCGGGTATGGCTGGCAGGATAAGTGACTGAACTGGTGTTTTGTGTCCAGCTGCCCAGTGGGGATTACTGGGAGGCCTGGAGTCCTTATGGAGAGTGCAGTCGAAGCTGTGGCAGCGGTGTGACCATGAGAACAAGACGCTGTATCACTCAGAGGTATGATAATGTGTCTGCTTTTTTTTTTTTAAATACACCCACCTGTACATAAACATGCCCAAGTACATGTAAAAACACACATGCAAACACACATGTACAGGCATGTAAGGACAAATGCAGCTTATTGTGAGGTCTTGAATACACACACACACACACTTTTCCCTCAGTGAATAAAGCTAATTATGAGGTTCATGAGTACACATTGTATCTTTACCCCGATGGTAAAAGAATGCCTTGAAGTTACGTGGATGTGGGCTTGTCTTCCATCCAAAACAGAGTACAGGGAGGGGCTCTTTAACATTAAAAGGCCTCTTCTGTGTTGGGTGTTGCCTGTTGGCTGCTGAAGGGGATTGGATGGGGAGCGAATATTTCTCTCTGCCTGTGTTTGGTTGGGACAGGTTGAAAAAAATAATTTCAAAAGCTTTAAAAAAAAAAAAATCCAGCATCAGATCATCATCTGTCTTTGATGCAGAGGCGTTTTGATCCGTTTCAGTATCATTTCTAGCCATGTTTGGGTTTGTGCTCCTGTGCTGCTTTGGCATCTGAGTAAACAGTTGAGTGAGGAGTGATAAAGACCAGGTCATGCTCACCCTGTCGTCGCCAGCTTACACTGAAAGTGTTGTGTGCATAAATCGTTTTGCTGGAATCCAGCCAGCATGTTGCCTCTTGCGCCACATAAAGCAATCTGTATTTATGAGGTGGGAAACGGTGAGTATCTTCCTTTCTCCGCCCCACTTCCAACGCGGGTCACCCTTTCCAACGCAGGGTCACCGCCTCTGTGATTTCTCCTCAGCCTCCCCACTTACTTGTCATTCCCTGACTGTTTAGCTGATGATATTTACGGCTGTGGGACAGTCAAAACTCATTTCGGTTTCTGCCCAAAAGACGAGTCACACATCAGCTGCACATGCTGTGTTTGCAGTCTTTCCAGCCGCAAAATGCATAGCAGAATGTAGGTGTGCCTCAGTAATTGAGCAATGACACTGGGGGAATTTGGTAAAAAGACCGACTTTGAATTTAAAAGAAGGATGCCCACCAGGCAGAACATGAGTATAACAAACCATTTCTTTGACATGTTCAAGCACAGTAAAGTGAGATCTGATAGTTGAAATTGTACATATGATGCTTGATGATAAAGTTTTGATGTTTTCCTTGATCTCTGTTCACGTAACTGGAATTGATCCCACTACCGGTCTCCTATTTAGATACACACCCATGCAGCCAGTCAGTGAGTCAGTCAGTCTGCCAGTCAGTCTGTCAGTGAGTCTGTTTCCCCTTTGTAGCTGGAAGATGAGTAAGAGGGAAGAAGAAGTGCTGCCCAGCACTTCCACCGTTGGATGAACTCTGTTACGTCTTGTCTGCCAGATTAGTCAGAAGTTGCACCTTTAAATGCTATGATTAGACCAGTGTTGATGCAGTGTGTTAATGCTCTTACCTGGAAATGAAGACTTCCATTCTGCATCGCTATACAGTTTTTAGAATAAAACTATTACGTCATCCAGAAGATCCAGTCTTTAAAGTGTTACGACTGGGGTCAGGGTTATCATTTTGACAATTATGCACTTACTCTTACTATGTACTCTCCTTTAAAAAGTATTATAATCTGTTTCAATTTTGTGCTATCAATCATTTTGTAAGAATAGCTGTCATTTTTTCCACATGTCGGCTATATCATTTTGAAATGATGTTCCAAATGTTGATTTTGCATTCCTATGTGAAATGGTTGTTGGCTCAATGTTGTGACTGACTGTTTTGACATGTTTCGTTCCAGTATTGGCATGTTGAGAGGAGCATGTCTTGTATTTAGGCCTGGAGGCATGGTAGTTTTGCGGAGGTGACTTAATCAGTTATCAGTGTGGCTGCAGGGGAGGGAGGCAAACAATCTGCTGTCTCACGAGTGTGCATGGCTGTTTGTACGAGGTCGGACTCCACAGTGTTGATTTATGAGGCTTCTCCTGTCCTGAGAACTTGGTTTCACAGGAATAAAAAGGAATGCCACTGAATTTCAGATTTGAAACATCCTCCTATGCTCTCAGACAGTTTGAGTTGTATTTGCATATATTCACTGCAGTCTCACATAGCCGTTAACAGTCTATCCTGGCTTTTAGTCTGTGTCACAATGATGCACAAGTTAATAAAGCATTAAGTTAAAAAAGATGCAAAAGTTTGATTGTGGCAATACCCATAGCTTTGATGCTTATGCAAATACATTCTGTGGCTTGGAACCGACTGGGTTACTATAATATGAGGCTCATTTGACTATGAAAGCTCAGAGAAACAGAGCATGAGTCTGCATAATCAGTCTGCTACTCAATGCAAGTGGAGCAACTCTTTTAACTCCATGCTGTAAATACACATAGATTATAGTCTTGCTTCTCTGTTTTATAGCTTTTATAACTTCATGATACTCAAATACCACTTAACCCTCCCTGGCTTTAAGAATATCATTTTGAAAACTTCTTGCACTGGGTGGGATTCCTCCTGCCCCTCCCTTAACAAAGAGTTTAGTCTAAGGCCAGGTTTAATCCATCTAATCATCCCAGGTGTGTTTTTAGCCAACAGACACTCATACTCATGTTCCCAACATACAGGACTGATGGGGGACACAACTGTGTGGGTCCAGACAAGTCCTACCGCTCCTGCAACATCCAGGTGAACAACAAGTCTCAAATACCATTGTTGTAATCACTTGAACTCAGTAACTTAAGTCTTTTCAATTGTAACTTAAGCCTTTCAATAATTTAAGTCTTTTTCCAATTTTTGACATTTTTAAATGCCAAACTGAATATCAATTTTGCATTTTGTTGACCTATCTATGGCCTGAATATCATGCTTGTGCCTGTAATAAGCCATAAACCCAAATGTTGCAATGAGAGATAAATAGTTATTGAACACAGATTTTGGATAGTCGGTAATATTTGAGAAACAGACATTTTTATACCAGAACTTGATATCAGTGCATAAAACACTAGAAACGTTCTTAAGTGTTGTACTATGTTGTTTTATTTTCTGTATCTGGCATCTGGTTCACATGATTTCTTTTTCATCCTGTGTGCATCTCTGCTCAGTTTGTGTCTTGACCTTCGACCTCTCTGCTCCTCCCATTGTTCCACTCAGGACTGTCCCGAGGGATCCAGGGATTTCCGAGAAGAGCAGTGCTCCCAGTTTGATGGGACTGACTTCCAGGGGAAACGCTACAAGTGGCTCCCATACTATGGAGGTCAGTAGCAAAGCAAAGCGCAGTGGGAAGTTTGGGCTGATAATTCAGAGAAACTAGCCAAGATTAGATAAAATACTGTGGTAAAATGTGTTTTTTCTGTCCATATAATGGTGATACACATATGCATGAACATTAACATTCACTAGTGATCTTTCAGAGAGAGAATGAAGACACAGAGATCTCTCTCTCTCTCTCTCTCTCTCTCTCTCTCTCTCTCTCTCTCTCTCTCTCTCTCTCTCTCACACACACACACACACACACACACACACACACACACACACACACAATGAATGAATTGAAAATTGAGAAATCTGGGAACTGGGTGACAAATGCCCTCAGACGAGGAATACCTTTTCCACAGCTCATAGGGAAAAACACAACAGCAGATACAACAACAACAACTTCACAGAAAGGCAGTTCTCACTAAGATTTGACATTCTGAAATTCTGCTCATTTCTCCAATAGCTGAGAACCCATGTGAGCTGAACTGCATGCCAAGAGGAGAGAACTTTTTCTACCGCCAACGCAGTGCCGTGGTTGACGGGACGCCCTGCCACCCTGGACGGAAGGATGTCTGTGTGGACGGAGTCTGCAAGGTAGGAACTGAACACACTGATGAGATGAGATCAAATGGAATGAAATGAAAAGATGAGAAGACCTGAGAGGAGAGTAAATTAGGGGAGGGGAGAAGAGATATCTTAGAAGATCTGAATGTACTCTCTTGCTGTCCTGAATCTTAGAATCTGCAACATTTTCATATAAATAAATGTCAGATTTGCTACTCTCTATCGCCGATTGATATAACACAATAGTGACTCAACCTATAGCCAGTTCATGAAAGCTTTTCTATTTGCTGTTCTAAACACCCAGTGTCTTTGGTTTGTTTGGAATAAACAGAAGAAGAACTGGGTAGTTAGCATGAGCAGCGATAGCCACCATGGCTGAACAGACAAAGAAAAGAGCGCCCACACTGTTTGATTGACAAGTGAATTCTGCGAAGTGCAGTGGGAAAACACCACTGACCGCTTAGCACCAATATGATGCCAAAATAAAAATAAAAACGTACAAGAATGTTGTGGGTTACCACTTTAAACACAAACACTTTGGAAACTAGCATTACTCAAAATTAGCATCTTCAACACAAGGACGTCAGAAGACTGCTTGAATTTAGCAGAGAAGTTTTAGTTTCAAATTTGTTTTTCAGTTGGGAATCTGAAATGATAAATGATAAATGTCTTGGTACACAACAGTAGGACATAGCTGGGCTCTACTTGCTCTTCCAGGTAGAGTTTCCCTCCCTGAGTGTGATGTAAGTTTGAAATGGCCACCGCAAAAAAGATATATTGAGAGATACACTATATTATAGATTTGATGAGGAGATGAGGAGAAGCAATAGGGCATATTGGTGGCATGTAGGCGTTGTAGGTTTGAATCAATATTATGACATATTCTCATATCCTGTCATTTTTTAGAACAACAAAGACATCAGAGCAAGAAAGTATCTCAGAGGCTCAGAACACATCTACACAAACTCATAGTATAAAGCTCAATATGGCGTTAATCAGAGCGGACACAGCCAATGGAGCTGACCAGCAGGATGACGGATTAGTTTCACTTTGCGGTAATGTCAAACACTTCTCAGCGTAGCTTTTGACCAAACACATTCTGTTCTCATGTAATTACTGTAGCAACCTATTACCCTCTTGTCATGAAACACCTCCTCTATTTAACCTCTTAGATCATGTTTTCATCACCTAGTTTGTGGGTATAGTGACGGTCCAGAATCCATTCTATTCTCATGTTATTGTTGTTGGACCCCGTTGCTCTTTTATTTTAAAAACCCTCATTCAACGCTATGTTTTTGTCGCCTGGTTTTTGGATTGCTACTTTCCCAAAAACATCCCGTTCCCACAAATCTTCCATTCTCACCTTGTTAAACCAGGTTTTATATCGGTTTGGCCCCTGAACCTGCTCCTCTGCTACTGGACTGTTGCCTTTTGGAGAGCTTATGCAGCAAATTTTGACTCAACACTTACTTATGTGTTGTTTATCTGCAACTTTTATTTTTGTCTTTACCAGGTCTCTCTCAAAAAAGATTCTTAATTTCAGTGGGACCACATGGTTAAATACAGGTTACATAAGCAATTATACAGTATATATTATTACTGTACTAGGGTTCGATTGATGTGGGTTTTTGAAATCAATACCAATATCAATACCGATATTTTTGAGACTGAAATCGATATCCTGATATCTATACTGATATCCTGTGTCGATATTCAGTATCTTTAAATTTGACCATTTTCATGGCAAAAAATTGCAAGTATTCAGTGTTTCCCCCCAAATTGTATACTTGCCAGGGTGGAAAAGCCTCTGAAACAGCATTTAGACCATCATGGGACACTAAAACTCTCCCCTGAAACCCAGACTAATGAAATTGTTTCAGCTGGCTTAGCAGCCCTTTAATGCAGGATGACACCTATTCAATGAAAAATGCCTTTAAATGAAAAATGAATTTACAAAAGACTTAGTTGAAGAATTAAATTAAGAGATACAATTTAAGTGCAGGTTTTGCAAACTGTTTACAGAGGTATGTAGCTGTGGCCAGGGAGGAACCTCCATCACCGTTTTCAGATATTTAATAAAAGACTAATACCAGCCCGATATATCTGCAAACTGATATATTGGTCTAACCCTGGTACCTACCGCCCTTTTTTTTATGTAATCCTTCCATCCCTGTCCCTCCCCCAGCGTCTGGGCTGTGACAACATGTTGGAGTCGCCTCAGCAGGAAGACCCCTGCCTGCAGTGTGGGGGGAACGGCCAGTCCTGCTACCTTGTCAAGAACACCTTCTCCATGCGCGACATGGCTACCGGTATGGTGCACTCCTCTAATAAACAGATTTTTGGGAGTAATTAATCACCAAATTTGTCGTCTTTTTTTTTTTTGCCTAGATCACGGTGCTCCCAGAAACTCTGGGATGTTGATTTTTGCCTCCATCATCTAAATTTGTGTGAGGTTAATGTTGCTAAAAATCTGCAGCCCGGCCTTTGAGAGAAAACCAGTAGAATGATACGATGATTTAACAACAATTACCGTAGGAAACATGTTGTACTAACATAGTGATAGGTTTGATTTGTCACTGCTGAGAATTAGACGTCTTCTCTGCATTTGTGTGACTCTGTGTGACTTATTTATCCAAAGCACCTTACAGTACCATATGTGCATATACAGTATATTTAATATTGTCCTGGCAGTGTTGGCATCATGCTCTAACACTGAGCTACCTAGGACCACAATATACAGCTGGAATTTGAAATAATATAGGAAAAAACATATTGTAACTTATTATTACAGGCTAGTTACACCATAACTCCTTGCAAAATGTGACAGTTTAGTTTTTGTAGTTACTTTAACTTTCTATTGTATGTCTAAGAAGTTGTATCATTTGCATCTCAGGCTACAACCAGATGTTCATCATCCCGGTCGGAGCCACCACCATCAGCATTAGAGAAACGGTTCCCACACGCAACTACCTCGGTGAGTCTGGGGTCGAATTTGACTTTGAGTTTTATTTATTTATTTACTGTATATGGAGGATCTACCATTGAGTTATCCATTAAAAGAGAGCCATGTGTACAGAATGTTAGAAAAAGAAAGAGAAAGAGAGAAAATAAATAAATACAATACCAGAAGATATGTCCATAAAGAGAAAATGAGTGATGAGAGCAGCAGAGATTGGAGATTCAAACCCCTTTGACAGCAAGCATCCACTCTGCTGCAGCTTATTCATAACTGTGCAATATGTTTGAGTTTGTACAAAACACTGACCTCTCTGACTGATGTGCATGGCCACAGCTATCAAGAATCTGCGTGGAGAGTACTACCTCAACGGCCACTGGGTTATTGAGTTTTCCCGGGCGACCCCTATTGCCGGCACGGTGCTGTACTACCAGCGAGGCGCCGAGGGCCACAACACCCCTGAGACCATCATCGGCCGTGGCCCCACCACTGAGCCGCTAGTCATCGAGGTAAGACATCTGCCTGACTGCACCGGTCCTCAAGTGACTGTCTTTATCTACAGTCTGTCTTGTGATCTCTATGCTGTAAATCTGTATTAACATACAATATCTGTGCAGATCTTTGTCTGTCTTTATGTTTGGTGAAAATGTATGGATCATAACATTTGTGTAACTAATCTAAATCCAGAGTTCGATCTAAATTTAAATCTGGGATCCCCTAGTTCCAAGTTGAGGGAGGTAAGACTCAATTCGGAGACACTTCAGCCATCCATAACGCTGTCTCACTGAACGAGCCAAAACAGGCCAGCATTGTTTATCACAAAACAATTTGTCCACAATGTGAAATCTTTGTCTGGGACAACATAACTATGGCAAAAATCACACTGTCTGAACAGACCTTTACAGTCTAGGGAAAATGCTTCTTATAAATGTAGTTGTAGTTATCGGTAGGACTGTACCAAATCTGTGACCTATGATTTTCACTATAACTGTCACATAATAAAAGGTGAATTTTAACATAGTCCCATTGCAGATAAGCTGCTTCACAGTTTTAAAAAAGTGCCTTGTCAAACTTTGTCTAAATCTATGTCAAGATCTCTCCAAAAAGATTGACATTTGGGTCAGTTTTTGTTTGCAAAGGTTTGTTTGGTATTATTGAGAGTAGACAGAATTTATCAGTAAGATAAAAGATTAGTTTCCTCATGTGGTTGGGGTCACTTTTGTCTTTCATATTTTTTGGGGGGGAGTTTCTTCTGCCTGTCTTAAATCTTAAATTAAAAAAATTGTGTAAATGATCTCAACTTGCATGAACTGAGTTTGATCTTTGAATCCAATTCTGTCCTCCCAGCTGATCAGCCAGGAGCCAAACCAAGGAGTGGAGTATGAGTACTACCTGCCGACCGGACGCTCCAGAGAGGGATACTACTGGAGCTATGGGTCCTGGTCTGCCTGCAGCAAGGAGTGTGGATCAGGTCGGTCAAAGAGAAAAACAGCCATCAGATTCTTTAAACGTGCCCGAATACATATCTGATCTTTCGAATCCTTTAGCTCTTATTGAAATCCTTATCATGCCTTTATAATGAGGCAATACTTTGAAAACTCTACATTCTGTATATAATTCTGACTGTTTCCTGGATTGGATAATGACTCAGTTCTTGGCCCCTTCCTTCATTAGGCTACCAGTCTCGTCTGGTCTTCTGTGCCATCGATAACGAGGCTTATCCTGACTATCTGTGTGCCTCACTGCCAAGGCCACAAAGCAACCGCACATGCAACCCCCATCAGTGCCCACAGACCCGCAGGTAAGCCAGGATAAAACTTCACTGATAAAGAGCTAAAATGCCTTAAAACTTCACTGATAAAGAGCTAAAGTGCCTTAAAACTTCACTGATAAAGAGCTAAAGTGCCTTAAAACTTCACTGATAAAGTGCCAATTTTGAATAGATATGGGCTGGGTTTCCCAACAGCATCTGGAGACTGAGTTCATCTTTGTTCCATTTTATGTGATGTCAAGATGTCAAGAGAGTCAAGATGAACTTAGTCTAAAGATGCTTTTTGGGAATTTTACAGTACATCAAATTGTGAGTTTTCTGTAATTTTTTGGCTTGTACAGATACAAGTGTCAAAGGTAGATGTTTGTCGGAGCAGTTCTCACTGTTCTTGGTGTGTTATGATGTCTGAAAGGATGGCGTACCTGTATCCACCACAGTTGTGGAAGTCCTCAGAAACACCCAGAGCCTATATATTCAGGTAACCCAGGGTCTGTGGAGTCGTAGCAGAGTTGTATGTGACCACAAACACAGGGGGAGATCTAAATCATGAAGTCATTATTTACTACAAATATAGAATCCAGGAATGATTTTCAGCAAGTCTTCTACTGCACAGCAAAAAAAAAGTCAGTTAGTCTCATATTCAGCTGTCAAATCTTATTTTTCATAAACCCAGCGAAAATTCTGCCAGTGAGGAGAGATAACTCCACTTGTTTCAAATGCAGCTTCACTTGTTTCAGGAATTTTCTAGAAATGAGTGTCAGTATCTTGAAAGAAGTCAGAATAAGGCAGATCACTGCACTGCTATCAAGAAAATGAAAATTGATTCTACAAAATTCTTGAAACAAATTGATCTGCATTGGAAACAAGTGTTACACTTATCTAACCCCATTGGCAGATTTTTTTCACTTATTTTAAGAAAAGTACAATTTTAAATGACTTGTTATGCTCAATAACAAGTCAACAAGTCTGCTCAATATTTATGAGCAGCTCCAAAGTCCAAGATAATTCTGAATGTCCATAGATTTTGATTAAGTTAACAGTGTGAATGATTAAAAGTGAATTCACCGATATCAGTCGCACACTCTCTCCCCCTTCAGATGTGTTTGACCTTAGCTCTAGCGTCTGTGTTTAGCGCAAAGCCTGTTCTTCCTTGCGGGGTTGAGAACAAAGGCGCGGGGCAACTGTCCAGCTCAGAGATCTCCTTTCAACCCTTAAACGCCTCCTCATTTGTCTCGGACACGCTTAACGCCTCTCCCCGGGGAGACAGAGGGGCGATTTGATGCCCGAGTTGCATCAAAGACCTCCCCTCCCCTCGACCTCCCAACCTACGGCCCCTGGTCCCGATCCTGGTCCTGATCCCTGAGCTGGGCTGCTGTCCGGCTGCTTTAGCAAACAGTCGAGCCAGTAAAGCTGTCTGTCTGTGTCCATTAATGTAGTTTGTGTGTCGTCGATGTTGAGGTGTTCCTGGGTTAAGGGTCGCGGTGCGGGGGGATTGTGTACATCCGAATGAAAGTGCTACCGGTGGTCTGGCAGTAAATAGCTGGGGCTTCAGTGGCTCTGTGGTATTTCCTGGTCCTTTTCTTTGATGCTGCTGCCGCTCGGAAACCTGAGATGCCTATGAACCCCGGGTAGAGCAAACTGCACCCTCATTAGTCCTCGCTTTAAAGATGCATTGCTCCGAAAACTAGAAACATTTGATGGTTCACTTCACGCAGGATGCGAGTTGTATGTACAGTATGTGCAGTATGTGCTATATTTGAGACAGAGATTTAGGAGATAAAATCTGAGCATGCCGGTCTTATTTGTTGTTTTTAGCCCTGCTTCCCAGTCTATGTATACTTACTGCTTCTAGTAATTATTGTTTGTTAAAACTAACGAGGAGAAAAACCAGCTTTCTGCCCTTCAGTGGGTTTGGTTGGTGTGGCAGCGGCTGGTGGCTTCGATGGGTGATTGACTGTGACCAGCTTTCTATAACACTACAGTCTTAAAAAGAATGTGTTGTTTTTAACATATCCATGTGCCTAATTTAGGATAAAGCACATTAGTGCTGCTTTTCAACAGTGTAATGTACAGTATATTAATAACAACACATATTCAAATGACAAATGTTATTCTTGAGTAGCTCAAATGTGTGTTGTCCTGGACAGTTTTGCTGAAAATGGTGCATCCTTTTTAAGAGTTCATTTGAAGGGTTTCATTCCAAAACACTAAACACCTTTTTTTTTCTACAAAAAATTTTCACCTGATACTTATTGCTCAATATTTAAAATATTAATATTCATTAGTGAGTTTTACTTTAAAGCTGCACTAGGCAAGATTTGTATGTAAAAATACACCCATCTTATCGAGTGTCCCATCCCGTCTAATTGAGACGCTGTAGATTTGCCTTATATGCCCAAATGAAATTCTAGAGCCAGATATGGCTGTGTACAATTTACTGACGTCACGTTAAAGGATTTCTGAGTATTGAAGTCAACAGTGTAGCTTTCTAGCAATCATTTTGTCAGACGAGGTATAATTTTTCTGATTTTGAAATGAAACTCTTTACTTCACTCTTTACAACATCAATACCGTTCCTGATCTTTGTTTCTTCTCTCTCCTCACCCCACCCACTTCCCTCCCTCTCTGCTGCCGGTGGGTTTTCCCAGCTGGAAGACCGGGGAGTGGAACACCTGCTCTGTGACGTGCGGCGGAGGCTCCCAGGTGCGCAGCGTGCAGTGCGTCTCTCACGACGCCGCGGGACCCCGGGTGGTGGAGGACGCCGTTTGTGCCGCCTACTCCGAGGCTCCTCCCTCTCTGCAGACCTGCAACATGCAAAAGTGTGTCGAGTACCAAGTGACCAGATGGAGCGAGGTGCGTTACCGGACTAGCTGCTGTACCGCACTGCAGCTGATATGGACGAGGCAATAATTGAGAGGCGTAATTGAGGGAATGAATGAAATATGAAACGCACTATACCTGGTCACAAAAATATGCTGCCGAGACTAATTATCTCATTGTTGCTCAACACACGCCTCACTTTACTCAAATTATATCATATAGTACAACTTTAACCAAGGCTCTCATACACAGGAATCCTTGTATCAAGAGTTCTGTCACTGAATCTGCTAACAAAAATGTCTCCAAATCCATTTCATTTTACTCTGTAGCAGTGCAGGTTTACCCTTTTATTCACATTTTGATTAAGGATTACGGCCTCAAAATACAGTTATATCTGTATTACAAAAGCAGGACTTTTTCTAATATTGTATTGTATGTTGTATGGTGTCCACAGTGCTCAGTGACCTGTGGTTCGGGGGAACAGACCAGAGCCGTGACCTGTATAGGTTCAGGAGGCATGAAACTGGAGGAAACGTTCTGCAGCGCGCTGACCCGCCCAACCTCCATCCGACCCTGTGAGATGACCGCCTGCCTTCAACAGCACATCAGCTGGCATGTTGGAGAGTGGGGACTGGTGAGTGGTACAGGAATACACACACACACACACACACACACACACAAACATCACAACCTGTGTCGCATCTCCTCCCCTCTCTCTCTCCCATCTTTCCTGTCACTCTCAACTGTCTTATCTGGCAAATCAGACATGGTTTAAAATAATCTTACAGATTGAGAGTTGAATTCCTGAGCAGCTCTCTCCATCCCTCTCCAGTGCTCCAAGAGCTGTGGCACCGGCCTGCGCGAACGCCAGGTGATCTGCTCAGACCGACAGAGGAACCTGTACCCTGTGGACCAGTGCAGCGCCGACCCCAAACCTTCCACAGTCGAGGGCTGCAACGCCCAGTCGTGCTACAGCCCACAGGGTGAGCAGATAGATGCTGTGTTTGGGTTTCTAGATTAGGCCATTTGGTCCTCCAGCACATATTGTCCTGCTTTGTTGTTGTCTTATTGAATTAATGTACTTTTTTACACCTGTGTTATATACTGTATTCTTATCCAACTCATTGTCTTGTGTCTGTTTCCTGCTTTGTGTCCAGTGGTTCCCAGCGTTCAGGATCCAAGAGGACATGACAACACACAGACTGGATTCCAGCCCTATGTGCCAGACCATGCAACAGGTTGTGTTTCATCTCAGTATCTCATTTATTCCTTTATTTACCTTTTGATTCATGGCACTTTCTGCTCCTAGAATCTTGCTTTATACTAAGACACTATGAGCGCGTAGACACCAAGCATATTTGGAGCGGTTTATTGAAACTCTGGAGATTTTACTCCTTTAGTTCGGTTTGTGTGGGCAGGTGCGAACAGCCATTCCAACTGAACCGAGACGCCATGAAAATGCGGGTATTGATCCTCTTCCAAGTGAATTGCAGTGCAGTTAGGAGTGAGAACGTAATCCAAACCAACGACTATAGGAAACGGCTCCAAAACACAAGGTTTTATGGGTATAAGGAGACAGATGTTGACATCTGCCAACAGTTACTCATGCTTGGAAAGCCTAGCGCAGCAAAATGAGCATCTGGACTGATGCTCATATTCTGCTATTTCTTCCTGTGTTTCTAACTGGTAAGACAAGAGAAGGTAAATTGTAACAAAGAGCGCAGACAAATGCTTAAGTTAGATGAATTGGAATCTGATTTGTTTTGATTCCCCCCACTGCCAAAATCTCTAACCTGGTGGGATGACAGGTTGCCAAAACTCTGTCTAATAAACAAGCTACATGTGAGTCCATGTGACTTTTGTTTACAAGCTCTGGATTGCTTGTATTCGGACAGTGTGAACCTAAACAAACCAAATGCAAAAATGGAACAAAGTAAACTCTTCCTCTATGTTTTGGACCAAAGAAAACAAACCATAGGTGTGATCGCGCCCTAACACACATTTCTAGAGCGCTGTTCAACCCTTCAGCTCCCCTGCACCCCTCCCCTCTGCTGATATAACTCCTGTCACTTTGTCCTCGGCAGAACCCCCCCCCCCCCCCCCCGGGTCTCCTATCCCCATCCAGCCCCTGTCCCAGCACTAATTATCCAGGCCTGATTGACATGTTTTCAGGGGACCGTGGGCATTGTCGGCCTGATTAAAATATTTGCGAGGCACTGAAGTGTGCTGCCGAGCGCCGGCCTGGGCTGTGGTGTTTCTGGCATGTTCTGGCGTTCTCCCGCACTGCGTTGCCCCACTGGCCAGGAATTTCAAGTTTTTTGAGGTCTCGCGTGTATTCTGCTCCTATTTGCTTGCGAGTTTGTTTATACCGATAAATGTTGCTGTGTCCTCGTTCCAATTCATTTCCCAGTGCTCTCTGCTTCATCTTGACCTAATCAGATAGTTTGGTAGTAGAGCAGTAAGCAGTTCCTGTTCAGTTTCATTTGTGTACTATACTTACTTAAGTACAATTTTTGGCACTATTTCAGTTTTATGAGACTTTATACTTTTACTCCACTACATTTCAGAGGGAAATATTGTACTTTTTACTTCACTACATTTATCTGACGGCTGTAGCTACTAGTTACTTTACAGAATAAGGTTTTACATGCAAAACATACGATAAGCTCATAAAATATGTTGCATTGTTAGAGCTTAAACTCCACAACAGCATATGGAGTTAGACCTGCAACATTAAAATACTTCTTCCAGTTAAATGCTTCAACAATTTAACACTCTGAAAGGGACCGTTCTTCAGAATGAGTACTTTTGATACTTCAGTACATTTTACTGCTAATACTTCTATATTTTTACTTAAGTAAACTTTTGAATGCAGAACTTTAATGAAGTATTTTTCCATTATGGTATTGATACTTTTACTTAAGTAATGGATTTTTCCACCACTGTCTGTATGAAACACCCTGAACTATGGGGTCTGGTGTGCCCTGTACAATGTGTGAATTCTCCCTGCTTGGCTTGTCCTCAGTCCGCAGGCCGGAGACGGTGGACCAGACCCAGACTAACACGGTCCACGACCCTCACAACTCCGCCCCTGCCCTCCATTGCAGCCAGTCCTATTACGGCTGCTGCCCAGACGGACGCTCGACGGCCCAGGGCCCCCGAGGCCAAGGCTGCCCCCGGGGCCCGGCTCCCACCCCCGTCCAGCCCTCCTGCGTACAGACCAGGTACCCAGCTCCAACCCCTCATTATACTGAGGCTCTGGGAGACATATGGAGAAAAATATGGGGTCTGTTTTAGAGTTAACGTCTTTTGTATGGACGTCAGTTTTACGACTAAGTGACCACAGGGATTTTTTTGTATTACTCACGAACACAGTAATTACCAGTAACTGACCAGGCTGAGTTTTTTTATTTTTTATTTTTGGTACACACTTTGGGTACAAACTGTTTTATTGCTTGTATCTGCTGCCTTCTCTCCTGTGTGACAGCTATGGCTGCTGCCAAGACGGTGTGACAGCTGCCCAGGGCCCCAACAGGGAGGGCTGTCGGGAGTATGTGGCCCCCGCACCCACTGTAAGCAAACACACATGAAATCCTTATATGGAGTTATACATTGGTTCAACATCACAGATAAGGTGGAGGGGCAAACTCTTGACTCTGGTGCAGGACTCTATATAGGGTGTAAATTGGGTGGTGAAAATGTACTATTACAGACCAAACGTAAAGAGATGAGCCACTAATAGGCACTGACCCCTCCCCTTCAGATAATATAAAAGAAGTATGTCAGGTCGATAATGTGGAGCTATTTCATTTATCTTTTTTTTTTTTTTTTTTTCTATGTTTATTTGAATAGGGACATATACATAGACATAAAAATCTGCTGTCACATATGACATTTATAGACTATGCTAATTTGCAATGTTTGTCGCTAGATGGACTTTTGTCTGAGAGAGAGAGAGAAGAATGACATCATTGATATCATCTGTCACTTAATTATAATCTAGTGCAGCCTATACTCTTTTTTTTATATACTAAATATTTTCCATTTCTCTTTTTTATGTCTTATATTGTTAAATAATGTTGTAATTGTGCAAAAATATAAATATATAGATAGTACTTGATAATGTCATGTGGATTCAAGTCTTTTTAAACACCTGTGATGTTTCGGTGCAATCAGTAAGAGAACCTGAGGAAACAACAAGCGAAACGCGTTGTTCGCCTCCTCTTTGCAAATGCTATAAGAAAAATAAAGATGTGATTCTTTATAATATAAAAAGATGTCTGCATGAGCCTTATAGTCAAAAAGAAATAAAATTGCAGATGCATTAACATAGAAAAATCTGTGGGTTTTTTTGGGTACGGACGAGTTTTCATCTTTAATTTTCATTCTCAATTTGTTCTGGTCACCAAAATATTTTTTCTAACTTGGTGAATGTGGTGTTTTTCTAAGCCACTGATTCCTACTTGTCTTTCCCTTTCTCCCAAATTGTCGCCTCAGATTGCTCCTACTCTTCCCACTGAGAATGCGGTTCAGTGCCGTACCACCACCTATGGGTGCTGTTACGACCGCACCACGCCTGCAGGAGGACCCAGCGGGGAGGGCTGCCCCGACCCCCCCAACCACAGTAAGAGACCGAGAGGCAGCAATTACATAAAGCAGCGGTAGAACGGCACGGAAACATGTTATATATAGAGAGATAAAGATATAATAATATGATAGACAGGACAGTTGGGCTTTTTTTTTTTTTAGCTTCTGGTTTACGGTTCTTTAACTTTTTAAAGGTTTGCGGAGCCTGAACGTTCTGTTCTAGCAGTTTTCTGCTTTATGGCCATAGAGTTTCACAAAGTCACATGTGAGAGCTGCCAAGTACAACCACAGTCTTCTACTGTTGGCTGCTGAGAAGCTCCAGTTGGGGGTCTTGCTCACAGGCACGTCGACAATATTCCTTGAAGTAGAGGAAAACAATATTCAGTAATACTTTATTTTGATAGTCCACTGTTGACTCTCTGCAACATTTAGTCTTTGGTTTGTCTCAACAGACAAGTAGCATGTCTTCAACCAACCACTAGGCATCTCAAGTGCTAATCAACAGACTTCATCTATCTGTTGATTATCAGAAACACATTCCTACATATGAAATTGTTTCATGAGTCAATTGCCTTACTGTCCTATAACCCTAACTAGCCAAGTTTGTTTATGTGGCTAAAATTAAACCTAACCCTAACCCTAACCTTAACCTTAACTTTAACCAACTTATTTTATGTGCCTAACCCTAATCCATCTCTTTTATGTGCCTAAACTTAAACCTAACCTTAACTTTAAGTTGTTGACAGTCTACCTACCTACTGATAGAAAACAGGTGTACTTGACAATCAAGTTACAGGTAGTTGACATCAATTACATAGTTTGTTGAACCTTTGTTGATAGTCAACTGAAAATATCTAGCGGTTAGTCTGTTGAAACAATTATTGTTGACAGTCACTTGAATATTTGATACACTTGAATATCTACTGATACATTGCTGAGAATCAACAGTGGAGTATCAAAGTAAAGTGATACCTAATATTCATTCTGTAGTGGCCCAAATTAAGCTGGTCCACTAAAATATTTTTTCTTTTTGACAGCCCATTTGGATCTTTTAAAAGAACATTGTTTTCCTGTGGAAGTGGTCTCTGGCCTTTTTTGTTTTCTCTGATGGCTCTAGTGTCAGTCATTTTCTTAGGAGCTGTCAATCATTTTACTTCAACCCTGGTTGTCCTGTCAATCAGTGGGGAAAGAGCAGGTGTTGGCATTTAGTTAACTGTCTTTGGTGTTGCGGAAGCCCCTCCCTTCCCCTTTAAAAGAGGAAGGAAGTGGCTGAGAGGCTGTTTTCTTAACTACTGCTCACCTGAGCGGACCACATGGCCACAGTCTAAAACCTGTCATGCGTAGCACTGCAAAATGTATAAAACTCTATAAGTGATTGTACTCAGATTTTACACACTCTCTTCTTGTTAGAGGAACAAATTCAGTTGACTGGTGGTTTTCAGATTCTTCCAAAATCTCCCAAATGTCTAACAAAGGGTTCAATTTAGTAGATCCTCAGACTCTGTAGCTTGGGGATAGAAGAGGCAGCAGCTCTCTGTGTGTCGGGGGGTGGGAGGCTGCCACTGGTGGGCAGTGGTGATGACCGCACACTCGCGCGTGAGAAGTTTGTTTGTTTGGTTGTGTGTCTGTGAGTCGTTTAAGTCCCCCTGGTCCACTCCCACCACATCTGTCACCCAAATATTTTGTTTTACTTAACAGAAACCTTCAGTTATTGAAGAAGTATTTATTTCCTTAAAATATTAAAGAGGCATTATTTCGTTATGTGAAGAGGCATTTTTTCATGAAGGAACCTGAACAGACATATGTTCGTTATTAAGAGGAAAAAATGGTGTATTTGTTTGAGTGGTTGAGTATTTTCCCAGCTGATCTGGGGAATCAAACTGTTGACCTCACAGTTATGATTGATATAGATCCAGTTTTCTTTTCATTTAGACTTGAGAACTGTGGGAAATTTTAGGTAGCCTGAATGAAGAGGAAGTGGGCTTTTGACTGCAAGGTCATTGGTTCAGATCGCTGGACCAGCTGGTCAAGTGTGGATAGGAAAATGAATGAGTTGTGTTTTCTCCTCCCTCAATAACTGCAAGGCAAACCTCCATTGGATGAATAAAAGATAGAAAGAGTTGAGACTAGGTTTGTGGTGATATTGTTGTTATGAAATGTGGAGATTGCATGCTGTAACGTTGTCTGTTCTGTTCCTTTGCTGCAGTTGAGCGCTCGTTCTGCTCCCTGCCTCGTGCCGCCGGCTCCTGCAGCGGCTGGACGGCGCGCTACCACTACAACGTCATCACCGCCAAGTGCGTGCACTTCTGGTACGGAGGCTGCCACGGCAACAGCAACAACTTCATGACCCGAGCGGAGTGCCAGAGGGCCTGCCAGGCGTCCGCACCCAGCCAGCAGGCTCCGGGGCCAGTTTCTCCCGCAGGGGGGGCGACTAGAGGCTCTGGAGGATCTGGAAGAGCCACATCTGGAGGGTCCAGAACAGGAGGATCCACCTCTGGAGGGTCAACGGCTGGCCGGGGGCGCGACATGGGGAGGGTGTTCACCGTCCAGGGTGGCTCTACACCCACCGGCAGACAGGCCACCAGCGCTGCCACCCATGCCCACCGGGCGAGGGTCCACATGCGCACCCGCCGGCCTCTCCCTGCCACCGCCGCCCAGCACACCGGCCCAGCAGCGAGGTAAGACCCCGAGGAGCCGGGGAGCGCGGCCCAAAGCCCCCCCCCCCCCCGCCCCAAATCCTGCCACCACCGGCCTCATAATCTGGTTAACTGCCCTCCTGCCCCTCTGAAGGAGCCTGCCCCGATCCTGAGAAGGGCGAGAGTGTACTGAAGGAGATTAAAACTCACACCGTCCGAAGACAAATCGTATGCATTCACCCACCCCCAGAATATATGTTGTGCAATATATACTATGCATACATGCTAGATTTTAGACTTACATCATTGTTGTGATGCTTATTATAATCTAAACCCTTCCTTGTTCGGGCTTAAACTTGATTTGAAAAAAAACACCACACTATTGCTACGCCGCTCTTGCTCTCCTAAGCAGCTACGCTTTGTTTCCTGCTTAAACCTCGACAAATGTCAGGAGAAGTTGACGACCTCACAGCGACCCTAAATGGACAGTTCTATGCTTCTGGGACTTTTCACTATCTCCTCTATAAATCTGCCTACAGCTGTGTTAGTCTTGTGCTTGTTTGTGCCCGCTACCTCACTGTGTCAACCACCATGTTTGTGTCTTGCGTTGTCACCTTTGATGTCATCAGACTGAACTAATAAAGGATCTGCTGTGATGCTTCATCCGTCCTCGTCTGTCTGTTAGTCACTAAACCCTGTCTGTCTTCCATCTCACCTTTTTGTGTACTTTTATTATTCGGTTTGTGTAGATGTGGTTTGCTTTCACACTTAAAGCTGGTAGATGTTGGGGCAACTTTTCGGGGAACGTTTCTGGGCAAAATTGCCTAAATATTGGCCTTATCACTGATGCACTGATTACATGGGTACAGAAGGATTAGGGCCACATGTGAAAAATGTATTTGAGTTCTGAGTTTAAAGTCAGAATTCTGAGAATAAAGTCAGAACTCGGAATTCTGACTTTATTCTCGGAATTCAGAACTAAAAATTTTCACATGTGGCCCTAATCCTCTTCCATAGATGGAAACTTCTTACAGCTAGTGTTAAATACATTTTTTTGACTCTGGGTCTTTTCTGTTTGTTTCCTAGTGTATCGCCACCTTTGGTCTCTAACATTGGTAGACTTTTAATGTCTGAATTTGTCACTTTCTGGTTGTGGGTTGTATTGTTTGTCACTTCATTATTTGTGTTGCATGGGCCTTCTGTGTGCCGAAGCTGGGTGTGTGTCTCCTCTCTCTCAGCTCTCTCTGACAAACTGCTGAAGCCAGGTTCTGGCCGATCTTTATGCTTGCTTTGGTGATGGGTAATAGTTCCAACAGTAGAGCATAAAGTGACTCTGTCTCTTTCTTTCTTTCTTTCTTTCTTTCTTTCTTTCTTTCTTTCTTTCTTTCTTTCTTTCTTTCTTTCTCTCTCTCTCTCTCTCTCTCTCTCTCTCTCTCTCTCTCTCTCTCTCTCTCTCTCTCTCTCTCTCTCTCACTCTCTCTCTCTCTCTCTCTCTCCCTCTCTCTTCCTTCCACTCCCTCCTCTCTCTTTCTCCCTCTTTCTTCCTTCCTTTCTCTCTTTCTTTTTCTCTCTTTCTTTCTCCCTCCCTCCCTTCCTCCCCCTCCTCTTCCCTCAGTTTGACCCTGGGAGGAGTGACCATCGATAAGACGGACCCGTCCACAGTGGAGGCTCTGGTGGGACAGACAGTAGTGCTTCCCTGCAGAGTCAGCCCTCCTCCGTCCTCCACCGTCATAGTGGAGTGGAGGAGAGACGGCGTCCCTCTCTCCACTCACAGGTAATTGGAGCACACGCATCCATGCATGGTCCAGTTAAACTTAAGCTTTATATAGGCTTACTGTGCAAGAGGTTGGGAAAACTACTTCTGATTTTACTCTGAACTCTCTATGAATGACTATTGCTGCTTAGTTTGAATGCAGGAGCAATCTTACCCTCGATTCTTCTCAACCTTTTTATTCATGTTCTTTCCAGGCATCACCAGCAGCCCAATGGTTCCCTGTTGGTTGGTCCTCTCACCAAGTCAGACTCTGGTTGGTTCCTGTGTGTGGCTACTCGTGAGCGTGAGAGAGACCACCGCTACATTTACCTATCTATCTCAGGTAATGCAGTGCATCTGTTTTAAATCATTTTATCTATTTACTAAAACTAGATTCACTCTACAAGACTTTATTAAGTTTACAAGTTCTGTAACTGCAGTATGGAAACTCCTGTTGAAAGATTCTTGCGACTTTACTGGATTTGTTTACTTAGTGATTTATGTGATTAAAGGTGTTTTCTTTTTTAATATCTAAATTAATTGTTAGTTTTTGATGCAGCTAAAGATGAGTTGGGCATGTATTTTGAGGCCATAAAGTTTTTTAAAAAACATTTTTAATGTTTGTTAACTTCTAAAAATATTAACATAACCACAATGTAGATGGTGCAATAAATTCCAGATTGTGTCTTTTAAAGATTAGATCACTCCTCGGCAAGAAAGCTGCTGAGAAAACCTTGTTGCTGTGTGGGATGGGCTAATTGGGGCCAGATTCAGTCAAAAACTTAATTTCACTGGATTTAACCCCAATTAGTCCATCTGTCATAAATCCAGAAGATTGGATAGTTGTCTTAGGCTCTCTCAGACCATGCTGATCTTGAAAAAGTTATCTGGTCATTATGCAGGATCTTATGCAAGCAAATCTTGTAGGGACCCCTGTGTCACCCTGTGTCTACCTAATCATTATTGTGTGTGTGTGTGTGTGTGGACACAGAAGGATCATCTCAGCTCATCCCAACCGCACCACTGCCTGGAGATGGTCCATCCCCCAGGTACAAACAACTTCCTTCCCTTGCTCTTGTATTCTCTCATGAAGCGGAGGAGACAGGTTAAAGAATGATGAATGAGACGTGCATGTAAACACTCCACACAGAGACATCAAATTTGTGTTCCTGTAATAATTTCTCAGGTTCAGCATAGAGCGGTCAGGCTCGTCTCTGCTGGAAATGCGGGCAGGACAAACTGCCAGGTTGCCCTGTAAGATTGCGCCAGCGCTTCCATCTGTCAACATTCAGTGGACAAGAGACGGACAGACGCTCACCGACTCCAGGTGAATTGGAATTCTCATTCCTGACCACAACCTGACCTGACCAAATTATGAACATGTGTTCATAATTTGTATTGTTTCCAAAATGAATTTTCCTCCTGGTCTGGGAGCTAGTGTGAATATGGGTCCTGACTGATTGCTGTGTTGCAGATTTACCCAGCATTCAGATGGCACCCTGACCATTGGCCAGCTGAAGTCTGAAGACTCTGGCGTCTACACCTGCACCGCCTCCACTCACCACCAGCTGGAGCAGAGGCAGCTGCAGCTCAGAGTGCAAGGTGAGTTTTGCCAGCATTTTTATCATCATCATCAGCATCTTATGTGCCAGAGACTTGTGAAGGAGGAGATAAGTTCTATCAATTTTGTTGCAATTCCTACTAGTCACCAGTAGAGGCCGATAATGGTAATAAATTATTTTTAAAGCAGGTTTAATTGGATTCTCCCTTGCATCTCTGATGTATGTGTATGTTTTATCAAATAGACAATATCGACGCAACATCTGTGCTTCTGCATAGCTGAATATCAGACAGGGATAGGGGTTCAATTCCCCCTGAGAACATCCACAAAAACACATTTTGGGTAAAAGCGTTCACCAGAAGGCCTGTTTCATATGATCTTCACCTGCTCTCGTTGTCCAGCGGACCTGAAGATCACCACAGCTCCTAACAACATCCAGGTGTCTGAAGGCAGCACGGCCCTGCTGCCCTGTGTGGTGTCCGGAGACAACGTCAACGTGGGCTGGTCCAGGTAGTAAATTAGTTTTATCAAGCTGCAGTATTTATCCTATTAGACCTGATGCTGAATTGACAGCCAACACCAAAAATAATTCTCCCACCTGTTGACATGAACCTGATGAAGACCATAGTAGTCTCACCACAATGGTTTTAAACATACCGTGTCCTAATAAACTCTTTTAGATATTGCATTAATAGCAGAGTGCCTTGGACTTTACAATATAACCTCTTACAAGGCTTATTTTCTTCAAATGAGGTTGATCTTACCTGATTTTTCTGCAGATATTAATGATACAAATAAGACCCAAACAGAGGTTCAGTTTCCTTTTTTTTTTTTAATCATTCATTATATTATTTCAGAAATTCATGGACATCAATAAAAGAAGCTCTTTCTCTTAATTTCCAGAAAGACTCATTTTAAAGATCTTCCATCCAACAACAGCAGTAGTGGAAGGTATACCAATGCTAAGGAACCGCAACTGGCTCATGTGTTTATCCTTTGTTACTGTAGAAACGGTGTACCGGTGCGTCCAGACGGGCGGAACATCCTGATGTCGTCTGACGGCAGTCTGATCCTGAACAACGTGCAGCCGTCAGATGAAGGCACCTACACCTGTAACGCTTACACTGGCATCTACTCTGTCAGCGCCACGGCTGAAGTCAGGGTCACTAAAGACACACAGCAAGGTGAGGATGATGCTCTCTGTCTGGCTGGATTTACACTGCTAGTTCAAATATGATGTTTTTATGATGAAAAACAAAAATGATTGTCTTTAGCTTTCATATCTTGACAAAAATTAGTTTTAGCTTTTGATTTATCACACAAAGTTGGAGAAAACTGATGCAAACCCTGACTTTGACATTAAGATAACTTTTAAATCAATTATCACATTGGCTAGTTGTACATAAGAAATTAGGCCACTGATGTTTTCATTGATGGTGAAACATGGACGTCTCTCATGGAATCGTTTTTTTTTTCTGGTGAGACAGCATGGAAAAAAAATCAGATCTGTGCAATACAGGTGAACAAACAAGCAGATAAAAAAACCCAACTTAATTCGGATTCAGCTCGTTTACCACTCATTCAACTTTGATACAGTCATTTCCAGATGATTTATCTCTTATGGGAAAAAAAAAAAAATAAACAAAATGCAATCAAAGTCTAACTCTGTCTTTTGACTTTCCTTTGCTCTGTATGATGCAGGAGTTGACGTGCCTCCAGAATGCGTGGACCAGCCTGAGCTTGCCAACTGCGAGCTGATCGTTTACGCCCGACTTTGCTCCAACTCGTACTACTCCAGCTTCTGTTGTGCCAGCTGTACCAGGCATTCTCAGAGGAACAACAGGCTCGGCCAGCTGGGCTAGAGCCACGGAGGGATTTAAGACTTACGGGATGGAAGAGGAAGAGGGAGAGAGGGGTCAGGGTTCGAAACCTTGGAGCCATTTTGGAGGACCGCATGTTTAGAACCTGAAATTTCAATTTTGAACTGCCTGAACTCCCAAAAGGACTCAAAATACCCAGATCTGACCAGGTTGTGTAATAACAAAATCCAAGAATGCATTAAAAAGGGACATATTGTTTAGGTGCAGTTGCATCTAAGAAATAAGACTCATTCTACAGTTTATGCTTTGTTCAGGGAGTCTGTTTGTACACTGCTGCATTAAGCATAGACACTGAATTTGGGAGCATAATCTGGGTGCCTCAAAACTTAGGTACCATATAAAGTTATTAAGTCTGTTGAAGAATGGGATAAAGCAAAAGTAAAACTTTGCCAATGCATGAACATGCATGCATGGATCTCTCTTCATGTTCTCTGTTTTCAAGAGAATCATGTTTATTTGTCTTTGTGGTCACTGAAATAATTGAATGTGTAAATCCAACTTATCTATTCCCTGTGAAATGACTCTATCTGCTGTGCTGTTTGAACCACTACTCTTTTTTTATGGATATCATGACAATTCACTGATACAAGATTGTACTTGTAGATTGTACTTTTTTTGTAATTATTTGATAATAAGAATAATATTTTGATAAATCCTGTGATGGCTTGAATTATTTGAACCTTATGCACAACATGCCATTCCTGTTTGCACCACAAGGGGTCGCACAACAGCCCACAGATCCAGAGGACACAGTATCTGAGTGTGTTTGAGTAAGAGAGTTTTCTGAGCCTGACTTCACCTACAATCTTTCACTCAGCTGCTTCAAACCGACCATGTTGCTACACTTTCCTCTTTGTGTCTGATTGCTTAAATGCAAGTTTTAACCTGCTATTGAAAACTAATCGCTCACATCTCCTACATTACTTTACATTCCTACATTCATTCCATTCATCTCTTCTTACATTTCAACAGTGAAGATTCAAATCTACCAGTCATTTTCCATGTAGGCATGCAGTCCTATGATGATGTAATATCTTTATATTCACTGGTGCCTTCATTAGAAGGTTACAAGTGTTTCAAGCTAAACTACAATGATGTACTCCTGTGTTTTGACACGGAAGCTGCTCCAACAGGAACTCAGGCAGCAGCTTATATAGTCATGTAAAGGTCCGGCTCAGCATCAGTAGATAGAATGATCTTCAGCACAGATGTCAGACTCCTCTAGTTTCAGTTACTGTCTTCAGGCGAGGCTTTGTTTCCTGTTTATCTGACTCCAGCAACAACAAACATGTTTTTCAAGGCGACAACAGGAGAAAGTAGAAGATGTTCTTCCTCAGTCTGATTCCCACTGGAGCGTCCCATGGTTGAAATGAGCTTTGACACTTTGACAAGAGACACTTTGGACAAAAACATCCACCAAATGGCTGCTATGTTTCAAAGAGAGACACATACTGCTGCACAAGCTTGTCATGAAGATTATTGATAGGAGAAACCACAAAACTATCAACAATTTGAAGTAACTGAGTCCAATGTAAACACCCTCACACACTCTTTTATTATGAATGGATTGTAATTAGCAGTCTTTAGTTTGCCTGATGTTGATTTGTGTGATTGTAACATAATTCGAGTTTTACATCTGTCTCATGTTTGACCTTAAACAAATTTCTGCACCAGATCATAATAAACAGCTGTTGTGTGTGATACAACACACACACACACACACACACACACACACACACACGATCATACTTTAGCTTCAGTTGACATAGATATAAATGGAGTATTCTTCTCGATCCAAAGCTATCTCAGCTGTTTGTACAGAGATGTGGTGTGTGTGTGTGTGTGTGTGTGTGTGTGTGTGTGGGGGGGGGGTTGTTGCAGAGATGCAGGTGTCCTTTGCGAGGCGCAGGTTGTGGTAAAGTGGAAGGTTGCACCTCTGTCATTTCTCAGCACTGAGAACGATCTGCAGCCTGCAGCTCTGCGACCACATCCTCTTCTCTGCTGTCGCTCTCAACTCCCTGCAGGTTTCAAGCCCCAGTTTCTTCCTTTCCACCAACACACTCAACCTTCTTCTGTACACAGATGAGAACATTGGTTTCCTGTTGATATGGGCTGGAGCAGACTCACACTTGTACATTTACTTTTCTCCTGAATGTCAATCAACACAAGCAAAGCATCTCAACTGAATTCTTAAAGGAAAATTCCTTTTTTCACAAAGAATATGTAAAATGTAATAGAGAAATAAATCTGCTCTCATTTGTGCAGAAGCTAGATATGACTCAAATATACTCACTTCAGTAAGTTCAAATGAATCATATAAGCAGATTTAACTTATCAAGTAAATGTCAGTAGACTTTAGTCATCTCTCAGTCTTTCTTAGTGGAAAATGTAGTCATGACCCAAATGAAGCCACTTGCAGAGCTTTGCTGAGCAGAAGCTTAGTGCAGCAAATGGAAACTTTAGAACATACGTGGGCCAGAGATGGAGGATTTCTCAGAAATCAGACAGATAAGCAAACTGCTAAAAATACCTCACACTGACTCTGGAACAAGTGATGTTCAGTGCAGGAAGGGATATGAGAGCGGTGAGGGAGATGCTGTCTTAATTTGTAATGTAATCAGCCTCAAAAACAGAAGCACCTGTTGTTAAATATTACTAAGCTAATTACTGTTTATGAAAGATGCAAAGATGAATGCATGCACTTTTGGTTTAGATATGTAAATAACATTTTACTGCCTGTGCAGCCACACTAGGCCATGGAAATGATTTATAGGAGAGACTATCAAACTATTATCAGTTTGAAGAAAGTGATTTTCACATCATCTAACAACCTTTTCAAAGCTGTAATTATATTTACAATTGACCTAACCTGTTGACTCATAAGTAAGAATCCATAAGTCATTCTGATTTCTGGCAAACACAATCTTTGTCACTTAGGTCAAACTTTAAAAGAAAAATGAAATCACGTGGTTCACAAAGTCCTCTGAAAAACTTTTATTGAATAGAAGATTAAGCATAAAGAAGTTCACAACTGCAAACAGACAGACAGCATTATAAAGTTTACATAAAAACTGAACAACAAACTATTCACATACTTTGCTTGAGAAGTCAGTCATAGTACTAACATTAACATTAAGGATATGGTTAGAACAGTTCTTTTTATGTATGCAGAATTGATTGATTAATATTCATTTCAAAAGAGATATTATTGAGTCTAAATGCGCTGCAAGATACAATACAATGTAAGTATAGTACTATGCTTTTAGATTTTATTTACAGAGACAAAGAGAAGCTCGTCTGTTGCGGCCGCAGCTCAGCTGTCAGTTGCTCTGCTTTCCAGATGAAGCCTGTGCAGCAGACAGAGAAGGAAACAAGTTCAGAGATTTATTATAAAGTAAAACCTGTTTATTACAAATAGCATTACAGACACCACCTACTTCACTTCACTTTTCACTTCACTTAGTAGTCTGTCTTGTCATGAGCTCTTTTACTGCTTTCCCAATCACAAAATTCATATATAACATATATACAAGACAAATGTCACAGGTACATGGTTCATGCAGGAGTTCATGTTGGACAAACCTGAAGCTTCCACACCAAAACCAAGACGAAGACTCCATACAAGCTGCTCTTGGCGATGAAAACACCGTAGGACAGTTTGGCAGTCTGTGTGATCTGCAGATATTTCTCTGCAGAAAATTGAAACGTTCAAATGAGTGACATGATTCAAAGAGGAAATAAGCAGAGACAACTTTGCAGAGACAATCTATGTGTGCAACAAAACATTTGATGGATGCTTATATCCTTATGCACACTACCATGACTGCATATATATTTTTTTAGCTAGGAAACTACAGGGTTTTAATGTAACAGTGTTGATGCCTTGATCTATGTTAGGCCACACAACAGCATATTTACCTCTTGTCATGCCTTCTCCTTGACCTGACAGAAGAATAAAATGGATTAGACAAGTGCAGATAGGTTTAGATTGGTGATTGCATTATTTTCCCATAGTAAAATGATCAAGTTCAAGTCCTTTCTGAGTTTCAGATGGGCACACCTGAATCAGTTAAGAACAAATTAACAGGTGGTTCTAATTTTAATTTGACCTGAAGGAGATCCATCATGGATACAATGCAATAAAGAGTTAAATGATATTTGAGTGTGCAGGTTCTACTTTTTAACTCATACCTAAATCAGTGCCATAAACTAAACCAGAGTGGTAGGTGGTATGAGTCCCATTGAAGAAGCTGACAGTGCAGTTGAATTTCCTGCCGGGTGTGTGCCACGTTCTGGCCGGGACCCTCAGCCTGCCGGTGATGCTGTACAGTTTCCCGTCCCGCAAGGTAGCGTTGTCGGTGGCCACGCCATCAGTGACATTCTCCCCCTCGATCTGCCAGAACACACTCACATGGTCTGGGTAGAAACCAGAGGCCACACACACTAAGGTCTTCTTGTTTTTCTTGTCTTTCTTGTCTTTACACTCCTTTAACGAAGGTTGAAGTATTTTCACTGTTGGTGGGGTGATAGGAATGTTTGGATCTGCATAGACAAACAACATAAATCATTAAATTATTGTCATTGTCAAAGTCCTGGAGATCTACAGTGGACTGACCTACAATCCTTCATTCTTACAAACATTTAGACTTTTTAATAGCAGAATTTAGACATGAATGAACGCTAGTCTTAATGGGGTACAGGATGACAGAGGAAGACCTTTTAACACTAAACATAAATACCACAAACCACATGGTCGTTACAGGTTACAGCACTCACTTTTAGAGCCGTTATCATTTCATTTCTTTAGATCATTTTCAGGTTTTTTCAGCGATCTTACCAAGAACTGTGAGCCTGGTTCCCTCTCCAAAATAAGCAGGATAAGAGCCAGAGCACACCACATACTCACATGCACAAAACTGACATCATTCTAGCAATGGCCTTACAGGAGCTGAACCAACAATTCACTTATTGTGTTAGTGAGCCATGATCATTTTCTCCACTAACCTGTAAATATACAGTACAATCACAACATCACCTCCTATACTTCCTATCACTCCTATTCTGCTCTACTATTTGATATCACTGTCATTGACTCATTAACTTTATGTGTGGAATTTAAAACAGCAATTTTCCCATTTGTAACTTTTACTCTATTTGACCGATGCAAGGGAGGAAACATTACATTTTCCTATCTGTTTTGTCTGCTTACTTAAGCAATGTTATCAATCATGCATATTTTCAATGACAACTTCTGAATTTCAAATTTCAGTCTTACCTATAACAGTGAGTCTGGTGCCTGGACCAAACGTAGCCTGTTCGCCGAAGCACAGTGGGAAATCATGCTCTACATTTATCTCATTAGATGGATTTAACATTTTCTCAGCTGCTTTTAACTACAAACTTGCAGAACAGCACAAGATGGCCCCAGAAATCTAGACTACACTATCTAAACTAGAGCCATAAATATTGCTCTGAGCAAATAACTTTTGAATTATAAATAATTATTATTATCAAATTTCTCCAAACTACATTTTCAGTTCAGACAGACTCACAAGGCCAACATTTATGTGTGAAATGTTCTTTTCTTACCTAACACAGTCAGTTTGGTGCCATTTCCAAAGTAAGCAGGATCAGTTGCTCACACTGACACATGGCTACAGAAAAAACTCTTCACCCTTTAAGCCCTGAAGCCTGTAAACTGTCTGACTTTTTGCTCTACTTTAGAGATTTACTAAGAAACTGGAATTCTGTACACATGCACTGTAGAAGAATACAGAGTTTATACCAAACTACATCACTACCTGACATTAGACTGCTGAATTAAGGTCCATTTAAGAGAATGAAGTAAAGAAACTCAACTCGAACTTATAGTTATCAAACCAACTACTTTACCATTATCACCTATGGAATATTACGTATATATAGTATTGTTTGAATGACATTATATTGTTTCTCCTTACCTAAGACTGTAAGCTTTGTTCCGTTCCCAAAGTAAGCCTCTGACTGGGAACTCACAGTCCTTTACAGAGCTGATAAGAACTTACTATGAGAGCAATAATCTGGGCGTTCAGCCAAATGTCTTATTGCTGCAGAACACTGACAACGCTTGTTATTAGTCTTGTACTGGAACAAACTAACTTCTGACATAACTTCTTTCACAGTTTAAAAACAGTATACTACGTTCACTACTATCAAATAAAATGTCTAAAAGCAGATTCTTAATATTCTCCATTGTCTTCTCTCACCTAAATCAGCTGTGAAACATACTCAGATTGTTTGTTGAAGATGTTCTTACCTAAAACAGTGAGTTTAGTTCCAGCTCCAAAGTAAGCCTCGGCGTATGAACACAGAGTGTTTGGACTGTAACAAAAACTCTTCCTACTGCTTCTCTTACTGAGGCTCCACTTTGGAAAATGTTTCTAACTTTGTCACACTTTGAGGTGTAAACACTCCCAATGTGATCTATTGTAGTTTGCAATGGAGTCAAGTCAACCTGCACTGAACTTAACCTTTTAAACATCCATATAGAGTATGTTATTATGGCTATTTTACGAAGATATTTTAAGTGCTTTTTTAATTTTCTTTAAGCAGTCAAGAATCATCATTTGAAACAAGGTGTCAGTCAAGCCTTGAAGCATCTTTACTGTAGTCAATGAGATCATCAATCCTGAAATCTGTGTTTCAAGGTAATGATGAACAATATTTTAAAGAACTTTATGTTTGATTTCTCACCTAAGACAGTTAACCTGGTTCCTCCACCGAAGTAAGCCTCTCTGCCACCGGCACAGTGAACCTGATCAGTGCTCAAATCAGCTCAAGCTGCTGCTTTTACTTTTCTCCTTTATTTTTGATTGATTTTAAATGGCCATTGATCATTTAAATTTCTTCTAAACCTCCAAACCAACATCTACTGTACTACAGTCTCTCTGTACAAGTTAGATGCAAGACAAAATAGTTTCCATCAGCAACTGACCTGTTAGGCTCACATGTATTTTACTTCACTTACAGGTAGATTCATGAGAAGAAAATTTGATATCTTACTTACCAAGAACAGTCAATTTTGTGCCTTGGCCGAAGTAGGCTTCGTAATTGACACAGTGCACAAGCTTAACATCAAAAAGCACAACTATAACTACAACTATAAAGATCCAAATAAGTTTCTCACATTACCACTCCTATTCAAACACACTCTTTTTACACTCATTCTTTCCTCATAAGCCTTCTCTTACCCAAAACAATCAGTTTTGTTCCATTTCCAAAGTATGCTGGGTTGGCATTGTCACAGTGCAGAAACACTTAGCATGAATCTCCTCTGTCATTCTTTAGGGTTAGGGTTAGAATTATCTTAAGACATTTTGCGTACAAGTCCTTCTTTTTATACTGACGTTCTAAGGCAATGTGGCATTTACCAAAATTAAATATTGAACTGAAATATTTACCTAAAACCGTCAGCTTGGTTCCATTGCCAAAGTAAGCAGGCTCATTGTAGCTCACAGTGTTCTCAGTTCAGCTCAATAGTTCATCTTTTTCATGAACTCAGATTCTTCCCTCATTGTCAGCCAAACATTTTCACTATTTCAAGTTTGTTGCAGTGAACTGAAATTGTGAGAGCTGTGACTTACCCAAAACAGTCAGTTTTGTTCCATTTCCAAAGTATGCTTCACCGTTGTCACAGTGCAGAAACACTGAGCATGAATCTCCTCTGTCATTCTCTACCAGAATTATCTTAGGAAATGTTACATTTTTTGTTATTCCTACACTTTATACTGAGGTTCTAAGGCAATGTGGCATTTACCAAAATTAAATATTGAACTGAAATATTTACCTAAAACCGTCAGCTTGGTTCCATTGCCAAAGTAAGCAGGTTGTTGATCACAGTGTTCTCAGTTCAACTCAATAGTTCATCTTTTTCATGACAACAGATTCTTTCCTCATTATCAGCCAAAGATTTTCACTATTTCAAGTTTGTTTCAGTGAACATGAATTGTGAGAGCTGTGACTTACCCAAAACAGTCAGTTTTGTTCCATTTCCAAAGAAGGCCTCAGCTCCAGTGTCACACTGACTGCCTCCTCTACCAAAAAGTCACCAAACTTTCCATTATCATCCCTCAGTAGCATGCTCAGACACAGTCTAATAATCCATAGGACAAAGAAGTTGTAAACATAAAGGATGGGCTTCATCATGTCCAAGCTGTGGGGTCAACATGAGTGAATCAAACATCCAAATGCAGCAGATATGAATTCAGCATTTAAAAAGATTTTATTCCAGCCAAATTTCCTCATTAAAGTTGATTTTACACTCCCAGAGTTGTCTGCCGTCCTGCATGGAGTCAGAATATTGATGTTTTCCTCTGTACCAAGTGTCCCAAGCTCCATGCAGCGCTCTACACTATGCATGTGAATGGGAGGAGGTTTTTGTACAGCGGCTCTATAGGATTGTATCACCGTGGCCCCCTGTCCCCACGGTGAAAAAGCATCACACAAAAACTTGAATTCTCTCTGGTTCCCTCTTGTTTCCCACCCCCACCCAGCTTCTCCATATCTCAGCCTCCATCTCTCACTATCTGTGTGTGAGAGCAGCTGCACAGGCCGCGCTTACTGACGTTTGAATGGGCTCCAACCTGACTGCTGCTATTTCTGTGACAGCTAAGAAAAGAAGCAAGAAGGAGGGAAGGAAAGGGAAACTTTTTGTTTGTGTTTTTTTGTAGCTACAGAGAGGAAGTGACATCACTGCTGGTCACACCTCTTCATCCCACCCAGTTATCAGTGAACTGCAGATGAGACACAGAGCATCGAGTAACACACACTGAAAGATGTGATTGATTCTGTGTACGACCCTTGAGAAATTGATCAATTTCTTTTCTCATTTGGAACAACAACAGTCATTCAATGGGCACTGCATAAAATATCCCTCTAAATGGGTAAAACATGTAATTAAAACTTTTCATGTAATACATTGCATAACATCACATTATTACATTAACCAGCCATTATGACATCACAAGGGGTGTAACATATTTTTACTGATGATGTTCTATTGACTAATGATGTGATAATTTATAAGAATAAGAATAATGGGATAACTGAAGTTATTACATAGTTAAACAATATTATTATTATAATCATCAGATAAAAATATGCTAGAGCCCTTATGAAGTCATAATGGCAGGCTAATGCAATAATGTGATGTTTGCATGATTACATTGTCTTGGAATTCTTACATTAACAGTTTTTATGACATTTTTGGCACATGTATAGGGGCATTTTATGACATTTTTGACAAGTTATTACATTATGTTGCTAAATGCATTAGGCAGTAATGTCCTTGTACAAATAACTTGACCATGTATACTGTAGGTTGTGTCAAAAATTTCTTTAGCAGATTCTATTCTTTGTTTGTGTTTCTACCACAACTTGCTTATATCTAAACTGTGTTTTGTTCTGTTTTATTATCTGCAGGGAACTACTCCATTAAGTTTCCCCATAACAACATATTACTGTCTTTCCTTAGAAGCGTCAGACCTTACTTTTATGAAATTAGTTTTTGACAGGCTTTGACAGTAATTCCAGTGTGCTTATATTTAAACGGCAACATTTTATGTCCCTTTGGAGCTACTGCATTATTTTACTGTGTTTCATTTGAAGCATTAGTTTTATATTCAAATCCTAGGCATTGTGATTAGGCATTACTATCACCGATGTGTTATATCCCATTTACCCTGCAGAGGTAATTCATTTATATAAATGGAATCATATCCTGACCACTTTGTTCCTGTACAACTCCATTTATACTTTCATGATATGACTGCCTCACCACTGACATATTAGATTTGTATCCAAAAAGCACTCAGGATTATGTTTTTTTTGTAATGTGTAATCCCACATGTGTCCTGTAGAGGTCAGTGTATGATAATCTCTTAAACGTTTCCTTTCGAAATAAACTTTCATCTGGGCAAACTGCTCACATAATTATAGTATCCAAGAACAAGAAAAGACTAAGAGCAGAGTGACACAGATGTGTATACAGGGCGATAATACTGTATGGGACAGACAGACAGTCTTTACCATGTTAGCACCTGTGCACTTATCTAAACTGATCAGCGTTCTGCTGCTGCACAAACATCACTGAATTGACTGAGAAGCAGTTTTTGTTCCTCTGTGAATTAGTGGATGTTCACCATGCTCTTTACTGACTTTTGCCCAATTTCTTTGACACTTAAAGTGAAATTTCGGCAGAAGCAAAAGGAACGTGTTTTTTATACCAATGAGTAAACAGTTAATTTCTGAAGTGATATACACTAAGTCCATCATTCAATATATCTAAAATATAGAGAATCCAGTCTCTAAAAGTGTCAGTTTGTCAACAAATAACATAAGTTAACTACCTCTCTTTTAACACTAGAAAGGCCAATGGATTTTGGAGGTCTAAAGAGGGCCAACAAGTCAATTGAAGGGTGTAAATATAACAACATATAACAACCTTAGTTTGTACAGAAAGTGGGTCAAGTTAAGGGCATGGAAGGATATTTTGAAAGGTGTGACTTGTCATTTCTAAAATTCAACAGCTGTAACTTGACTTTCTAGTGTTAAAATAAAGTTGTTGATGTTGTGAATCATTTTAGAGACACTTGTGGTGGATTGTTGTGCATCCAAACTCTTCAAGAAGTTTGTTGCGTGTGAACCTTTTTTTCAGAGAATACCAGGCTATGTGCCAAAGAACTTATCAGCTGAAGGTAGAAAAATGAAAGAAGGAAAATAGAAGAGGAGAACAGAAAGAAAGCAAAATGTCACATTGATGTTTTCATGTCATGTCATACTCAGTAAGCTAGCTAGCTAGCAAAGTAGGTTTTGATGTTATTATTTTGATGCTATTTCTCCTCTTCTGTTTATTACTATTCCTTAGTACCACCAAGTGGTTGTCCCCCCCCCCCAAAAAAAAATGCTTATATCAGATCAAGCTTATAGCACAATATCACTCATTGTAAGAGTTCATTGCTATTTCTGTGGTCAAGGAGCTCAAGTGATGTTTCTGAACATGAACAACTCTCTCCTAGAGTTGAAACCAGAGAGCTAAAAGCAGAGATGGAGGATAGTTCAGATGTTAACCGTCGCCCTGCTTCACCCCTCTTCCCTCCTCCTGTCTTGTCTTCCTGCTGCTGGTTGGTGTTGTGGTTGTTGTTTAGCTGCTGAGGCGTCTGAGCCATTGTGCTCCAGCAGAGGCACAGTAATACACGGCCGAGTCTCCAGCCTCAACACCGTCTATCTTCAGAGAGGAGTGAAGCACCGCAGGCCGGGACATGGTGTGCTTGGATTTATTGAAAGGAGCTTCAGTGTTCCACGCATCTTTACCAAGAGAATATGTTACCAGCTGTATTTTCTCATCGCTTCTTTGTCTATACCAATACATGTAGGAATGCTGATCATCGTTTTGTTCACACTGCAGAGTTACAGACGCGTCTCCTTCATGGCTGATTGCAAATGGAGGCTGGTGAATTTTCACACTGCAGGAGAAATCTGGAAAGTAGAAGACAAAAAGAAAAGTGAGAACTTGACTATAAATCAAAAAGCAAATCAGTAAAGTAAAAAACAGAGATCTTTCTTTCGACTGAATTTCACGGTTCTTACTGCTGACAAGGAAGAGAAGTGCTACAACTGAGAAGAGCTTCATATTCACAGTGATCATAAAGTTGAGACTGAAATATCTGAACCATCCACAATTTTCCTTCTAACTTTCCTGTCTTCTGTCAGGCTGTCAGCTGGTGGCTGGTAGGAGTCTGTAGGCTGCTGCAATCAAAACATGTCAAATTAGATTTGATTCTCCCTCTCCTTTCTTTTTCAACCTTTACTAGGGAAGAGTTTTTCTGAACACTCGTGCTCTTTTTTAGCTCCGCCTACATTCATATAGTGACACAGCTGGGAGTTTCCCAGTACAACCACAGTCTTCTATCAGTGGAGCAACTGGAGGTTAAGTTCTTTTCTCAAAATCACTGGGTTTATGCATTTCATTGGATTATGCCAAGAAGGCTCTTAACCCAAGGGATTTCTGAACACATGCACTAATGCCAATACTGGTATTTTTTAACTGAAGTTGCCGATAGCTGATAATTTGTGCCGATATTAAAAATCTTTAATTTGAACCTCCATCATATCGAAGATAGACGACATCACTGACCAATATCCAATATTTATTAGAAGCCCAGTATCGGCCCGATATATGGGTCTAACTCTACATAAAACATAAACTGTGGGGGTTCGACTACATTGACTCCATTTCTCCATCAGCATACTGTTCCACTGTGGCAACTGCGCTCTGACAGTTAAATCCAAACGGTTTAGTATCAAAACCAAGTGAGCCACAGCTTCTTCCTGCCTGTGTGCCATCTGTGACAGACCGGCCTACACACTTGCTATTTGTATGACTGTCTGGCCTGTGTGCATCACTGTGACTGGCAGCGCAGTAGTAGGTGCCGCTGTCGTTCAGGAGCAGCTTAGTGATTTCCAGGGAGAAGTTGTTGTTCGACGTATCGAGAGACGAGCGGAAGCGACCCGCAGGTTCCTCGTACTCTTTTGTGAGGAACTCCAGCGCCGCCCCATAGAGGGTTTGTCGGTACTAGAGCATGGTGTAGCCGGACATGCCGAACCCTGGAGCCATGCTGCACTCCAAGCTCACTGTGAGTCCTGGGAGGGACGTTTGGCCTCCAGACTGAAGAACTACTGGGCCAGCAGTGAGACCTGCAGCACATGTAGGAGAACGTTTCATACTGTCCCACTTCTATGTACAGAACTGTAAAATCACACAAATAGGTGATGTGTAAATGTGAAAGGAATTTGAGCAGTTCAGCATTGGTTAGCTAGCACATCCATCCATGAATGAATGAACAGAACCCACCTGAGTGTAAAAGAAATGACAGATATAGGACTGTGACAAGCATGTTAATGATAAGCCTTCCTCCAGCTGAATGATGCCAAGCCACACATCACTCTATTCAGCACAAAGGAGACATGAGGTCACATGATCCCTGCAGCAGTTGCTGTTGTAAGTTAAGACTTTCTCTGTTTTCATGCATTGATTATCAGCTGAGACTGTGAGGATCATGACCCATCCAAGTCGAACTCCAGATCTTCAAACAGAAAGACCAATTTCTCTCTCCTTCCATTGGAAAAGTGCAGATGAGAAGAGGGAATTTGTATCATTCATCAGTCACTTGCATTTAATAGACAATATGTTTGTGCATGACATTTGAAATGAATGGCAGAGAGGGCAAATGCCTCTTGTTTTTAATGGTATTTTTCAAGTGAAGATGGCAAAATGTTGTGCTGATATTGAATATCTTAATTGGACAATTTTCATGCCAAAAAGTGACAAATATTCAGTGTTACCCCAGAATTGTATTATTGTCAGAGAGGAAAGTTATTACATTATCAGCTCTATCAGTTGCTACAAGGAAGAATTTCCACCATGGCTAATATACGATATTTAATAAAAAGGTCAATATCGGCCCCATAAAGTGGCAAACTGATATATTGATCTAACCCTAATACACAGTTTCCATAAGCTCTTTAATTTTCTATCAAACAACCAAAACCCCGAGCAGCAGCTGTCATCAGTGTTAATGCAGTAGCTGTTATCAGGTTTTTAGTGAAGCAGTGGTATTAAACCACATCACTGTGTACTGGCAGCACAGAAATACACAGCCGAGTCTGACAGGTTTGCTCTGCGAATGATCAGCGCTCCTCTCACTGTGTCTTCTCTTGTAATCTCAAATTGATCTTCAAACTGGCCCTCATATTTGGGGGAACCAGCATATTCAAACCCAATGAGGCTCATAGACTGACTGCTCTGTTTGTGTTGGTACCAGAGCATTACTGTAAGGCTGTTGTCATCATGACTGCAGTTAATCTTGAGCTTCACAGTCCCTTCTTTGACAAGCTGGGATGAAGACTGCTGAAAGGAAACATTCTCCACTTTTCCTGTGAAGAAAGTAGATTCAGGTGATAATTGAGTTGCGTTAGAGTTGCATTAGAGTTGAAAACAGTGCAAATTGGCACTAAATCAGCATTAGAATCACTTTCTTCACCAAGTTAATGTGCAGGAATTTGTCTTGGTGAAATTAATGCAACCTTGTTACACATGGTACAGAGACAACAGGATTTAATATTCAGAGAAAAATCCTGATAAAAGTGAATAAGGTTTACCTGTGAGCAAGAACAGTAGAATTCCAAGTGTGTGTAAAGCTGGAGGCATCCTGGAAACACAACTTCACTCAAGTCCTGTTCAGTGTAAAGACAGACAGGAGTTTAATTTGTCACCATATCTCCTTTATAATCACAATGTGTAATGAAATCAGCTTCACAAGCTCAGCATCCACACATCGCTCTACTGCTGACACTCATTAGAAGTCAAATGACAAATGACTAAATCACACCGCCTCTTCCCTTCCTTCTTCCTCTGCCTGCACCTGATCTTGTTCCGTCTTGTTAAGAAAACAATGTTTTTTTTCCTGGTTCCTTTTTCTCTTCTCTATTGCAGCCCGACTGTGATTTAGTCTGATAAGATGGGTGTATTTTTACATAAAAATCTTTCCTTGTGCAGCTTTAACTTCCCCTCCCATTACACTATGCTGTTCCATGGTTATGTATCATCTCTTGAATTTATATATACTGTATGTATGAAATTTTGTGAACTTGAATGTATTTGAATGAATGTAGTTACAGTTGGACTGAACTGTTATTCTGTGTTGTAAATGTCAGAGAAATATTTCCAATTGCAATAGTTCAGATTCCACCAGACTGGCTCTCAGGATCTAGACGTTGAAAACAACAGAAGAAGAGAACAGGGTTTTTAGTGAGGGAGTGGCATTAAACCACATCACTGTGTACTGGCAGCGCAGAAATACACAGCCGAGTCTGATGAGTTCACACTGAGAATGATCAGAGCTCCTCTCATTTTGTCTTCTCTTTTAATTTCAAATCCACCTGCGAACTGCTTCTCATAGTCGGGGACACTACCAATGTAGTTATATCCTATTAAGCTCATCAGCCCGCTCTCTCTTTGCTGGTACCAGAGCATTACATTGAGATTGTTATCATCATGAGTGCATTTAATTTCGACCCTGGCTGTTTCATTGACTATTTTGGGCGGAGACGGCTGAAACGTCACACTGTTGGCTTGATCTGTGGAAAAAGAAAGATTCAAACAGTGGTTGATACAGAAGCCATGGGGCAACATTCATATAATTACTGTATAACATCCACAACATAATTAAGGTACTACATTTGCAGCTAATTTAATTTTAGATAATATCTTGAGGAAACATTACATGGAAGCAAGCTGAGAAGAAATCCAATCACAGCTGGAAACATCCTCCACGTTTGTACTGCTGCAGGAGAAACAGCTTCCTCCAATGAGAATCTGTGTGAAGAGAGACACTGCCTCTTTCCTCCTCTGTTTAAAGATGCATATGCTCAAATGCCATTTGTTACAGGAGAAAAAAAAAACAGATCAGGGTTTTAGTGAGGGAGTGGCATTCAACCACATCACTGTGTCCTGGCAGCACAGAAATACACAGCTGAGTCTGACAGGTTTGCTCTGCGAATGATCAGCGCTCCTCTCACTGTGTCTTCTCTTGTAATCTTAAATTGATCTTCAAACTGACCCTCATAGTTGGGGGAGCCACTAGCATATCCAAACCCAATGAGGCTCATAGACTGACTGCTCTGTTTGTGTTGGTACCAGAGCATTACTGTAAGGCTGCTGTCATCATGACTGCAGTTAATCTTGACCTTCACAGTCCCTTCATTGACAAGCTGGGATGAAGACTGCTGAAAGGAAACATTCTCCACTTTTCCTGTGAAGAAAGTAGATTCAGGTGATGGTTGAAATAAAGTGTTTTAATTGAAAACATACTGCAGTGCAAATTGCCACAAAATCAGCATTAGAATCACTTTCTTCACAAGTAATTGTGCAGGAATTTGTCTTGGTGAAATTAATGCAACCTTGTTACACAACAGGATTTGATATTCAGAGAAAAATCCTGATAAAAGTGAATAAGATTTACCTGTGAGCAAGAACAGTAGAATTCCAAGTGTGTGTAAAGCTGGAGGCATCCTGGAAACACAACTTCACTCAAGTCCTGTTCAGTGTAAAGACAGACAGGAGTTTAATTTGTCACCATATCTCCTTTATAATCACAATGTGTAATGAAATCAGCTTCACAAGCTCAGCATCCACACATCGCTCTACTGCTGACACTCATTAGAAGTCAAATGACAAATGATTAAATCACACCGCCTCTTCCCTTCCTTCTTCCTCTGCCTGCACCTGATCTTGTTCCTCTCTTGTTAAGAAAATAATGTTTTTTTTCTGGCTCATATTTCTCTCCTCTGTTGCAGCCCGACTCTGTGATTTAGTCTGATAAGATGGGTGTATTTTTACATAAAAATCTTGCCTAGTGCAGCTTTATCTTCCACTTCCATTACACTACGCTCTTCCATAGATAAAGTATGTATAATGTCCTATAACTTGAATTTATACATATGTATGTAATTTAGTGAACTTGAATGTATTTCATATGTAGAGAATTGTTGCATTTTCTATCTGTTGTGTTTACTGTCACAGTTGCACTGAAGCTGTTATTCTGTGTTGTAAATGTCTAGGCAATATTTCAAATTGCAGTAGTGCAAATTTCACCATACTGGCTCTCAGGATCTAGAACTTGAAAACAACAGAAGAAGAGAACAGGGTTTTTAGTGAGGGAGTGGCATTAAACCACATCACTGTGTACTGGCAGCGCAGAAATACACAGCCGAGTCTGATGAGTTCACACTGAGAATGATCAAAGCTCCTCTCACTGTGTCTTCTTGTGTAATCTCAAATCGATCTGCGAACTGCTTCTCATAGTTGGGGTTACTACCAACACTATATCCTATTAAGCTCATCAGCCCACTCTCTCTTTGCTGGTACCAGAGCATTACATTGAGATTGTTATCATTGTGAGTGCATTTAATTTCGACCCTGGCTGTTTCATTGACTATTTTGGGCTGAGACGGCTGAAACATCACACTGTTGGCTTGATCTGTGGAAAAAGAAAGATTCAAATAGTGGTTGATACAGAAGCCATGGGGCAATAACACTCATATAATTACTGTATAACATCCACAACATAATTAAGATATTACATTTGCAGCTAATTTCATTTTAGTAGTAATCTTGAGGAACCATTACATGGAAGCAAGATGAGAAGAAATCCAATCACAGCTGGAAACATCCTCCACGTTTGTACTGCTGCAGGAGAAACAGCTTCCTCCAATGAGAATCTGTGTGAAGAGAGACGCTGCCTCTTTCCTCCTCTGTTTAAAGATGCATATGCGCACAAGCCATTTGTTACAGGAGTGGCGTTAAACCACATCACTGTGCTCTGTGTGTGGCAGCACAGAAATACACAGCCGATTCTGACAGGTTTGCTCTGTGAATGATCAGCGCTCCTCTCACTGTGTCTTCTTGTGTAATCTCAAATCGATCTGCGAACTGCTTCTCATAGTTGGGGTTACTACCAACACTATATCCTATGAAGCTCAGCAGCCCGCTCTCTCTTTGCTGGTACCAGAGCATTGACAGAAGGGTACTATCATCATGGCTGCAGCTGATCTTGACCTCAGTGCTTTCCTCCACTATCTGGGGATGAGTCGGCTGAAACGTGACACTCCTCACCTGACCTGTGGAGAAAGCAGATTTAGATGAAATTGTTGCTGATGCAGAACGGATGGAGGAGACGGTATTTAAGTTTTAACATAATGAACAAATGCTTGGAACGGATCTCAAGTAAATCATGGTGGAATTGGAGATCTTACATGGAAACCAGATCAAGAGAAAACCAAATGCGTACATGGATGAAGACATTGTCAAGTGCTGCTGTGAGACAGATATAGTGATGTAGTGCTGCTGTGAGAGAATAAGAGTGTGTGTGTGTGGGGGGGGGGGGGCGGTGAAAGCTGAATACCATGTGCTGTGCCTCCACCTATTGGACGAATATAATCTTTGATACACCAGCTGTAGTTTGCATTCTTTATGATATTTAATAGTAATAGATTAGTAATAGTAATTTAATTTCTGCAGATTTATAAACATGATCCTTTATGTTTTTGCATGTGAGGGCGACTTGGACTATTTTCTCAACAGGATTTCTCAGAGTTTTCAGACTTAAAAACATAAAGCAATAGAAGTTAAGGAAAGTTATGAGAACAGCATTTCCAGAAAGTGAAATAATAATAAATAATGTTTTTTTGTTAGTTTGGTTCTTTCCCCCTGCTTCCTTTCTTGCTTTCCTTTATTTCCTTCTTTCTTCCTCTCTTCCATTAAGTTCAGCAAAACAACATGTGCAGTATAAGACAAAGATATCATCTTCTCAACAGTGTGGTTGAGTTCATTCCATCATTGGCTCATTTGATGTCGAAGGCCATGAGTCAGGTGTCAGAACAGTAACGACCCCCTCGCTGTAGGATTTTGTCACAGACTTGAACGTTGCCACACTACTGTGTAGACTGGCAGCACACAGATAGATGGCCTCGTCTTTATTCTGAACACTGGCTATTGTTAGAGACCAGTGCTTCTTCTCCAAACTCACCGCCTTAAAACCAGATTCAAATTCTGCTTCAGCTTGCTCTACTCCAGCTATAACAGACACTGTTAATTGAGGACCTTTTCCTTTCAGCTGTCTGTACCAGTACAAATAGTCATAGTCAGTGTTATTCTGGTAGCAGTGCATTTCTGCTGAACCACTGGGCAAACTGGAGATGAAGCTCGGCCACTGAGTGATCAGCACCGACTGACCCACACCTGAAACACAGAAAGCACAAGAGCTTTTACCAACATCATAATATACTGTAAACAAATTCTTCAAATTCAAAGTCTTATCACTCTAAAAAGTCGAGTCAGGTTTATTTAAGATGCTGTTGACCAAAAGTGCCTTTCAGAGCAACAAAGGACATAAATGAAGAAAACAACACTGTGTGCATAAAAAACTACGTGTGTTATATGTTTACAAGTGTAGATATTAACTGTACCTGCAGCCCAGAACATAGAGAAAGTGAAGGTGACGAGGCCTGGCATAATTTTGACTTGGGGAAGGGAAAAGGAATTGAAGTAAAAATGCAGCGAGTCCTCAGTTGACACAAGTGGAGAGGAAATGACATCAGAATCTCAGCAGTGACAACAAGACCAAAGAGAATACATGAAGAAGAAAGTCGACTGGCGTTACTAGCAGTGGGAGCTTTTGTATTTCTTTTTATAGTTGTGTCCCATTCATAACATTGCATAAGGAGACAGGTTGTTTGCATCGTGTCGCCTGGTAGCACAGAAATATTCTCCACTGTTCTCTCTGCTGAGATTGTTGATCTCCTTGTAACTGTGGCTTAATACATCTCCATGCAGTCTGAGTCTGTGTTCAGCTCAGTGTTGATGTTTTAGGTGTGGTTTGCCATGGTTTGTCATTGTGTGTAAAAAAAAAAAAAGGAAGAAGAACATGAATGAGGGAATAAATGAATGAAAGAATGGATAAATCAATCAAACAAGTATTCAATCATCCAATCAATATTTATTTATATAGTTAGTTCCCTCTCTCTGGTTGAAGGTGTGAAAATCAGTGAAATCTGCTGCTGTAGGGTTTGGTTGGACTCTTGGGCTTCAGTGGCTCATGGTTGAGATCCGCTGCAAAAGACTGAATAACAAATGTCACATTCCCCTTTATCAAGCAGCTCTGGGTTTAATGCAGGTGTGTGTGACACTGTAGGCCAGCAGCAGGTTTTTGTGAGGGAGACAAAGAAGTTGAAACACTGTGCAGACTCGCTGCACAGAAGTACTCTGCACTGTCTGTCGGGTTTATGTTGGAGATTACAAGATGGGCTTTGCCCTGGGAATGGCCTGTTATGTTGAAACGTGTTTCAAAGCTCTTCTCCAGGTTTGGCTTTTCATAATGAAGCGTTCCGATCAGATCCATGGTCCTCTGGCCTCCTGCTGCTGACTTGTGCTGATACCAAAGCATGTAGGGATAGTTGTTGTCTCCGTGATAACAAGCAAGACTGGCTTCTTCTTCTTCAGGTTTCCTCAAAAGATTTTCAGGTGTCTGTTGGATGAGCAGGGATGATAACACAACCTCTAGAGGACATAAAGAAACACTAATGTTAAACAGAAAGTCCTGTCAGTGTCATGATAAATGACAGGCAACACATTATGATTCTTACCTGTGAGTAAATGGAGAGAAAAAACAAAAGTGACAAAGATTTTGAACATCTTTATTCCTGTGTAGAGCAGGTAGAAAAGCACATTCCTCCTGTAGCCAATGTTCTCTCTAATGGCTTAAGTCTTAACTAGGACTGAACCAGAAACACAGTGCCTTGTCCTGTGAGCAACAGCAGTGAGATAATGATAACTCTGGATGAGTTGAGTGGAATAATAAATTCACAAAAATGCATTGAAAAGAATGCACTGGTGTCAAACCGAGAGGAAGGAGGAGCTTACAGCTATCCTCCTGTCAGTGTGGCATCACTGCTCTCTACTGTTCAAAGTTTTGATACAGCTACATATACAGTCGGTTATACTGCAGTACTATATGACACAGCTGAGGGAATGTATGTTTGATGATAAAAGGAAGTTGTGGATTATTACTTTAAAGTTTGTATTAATGTTGCCACATTTTAGCCTAGTTGATTTAATTTAGTTTGGTTCACTGTAGCTCACACAAGGAAAAACAAGGTGCAGTCAAAAAGAAGAAAATTCTAGTGGGGCAAAAAAAAAAAAAAAAGGGAAAACAAGAATTTGGCTTCAAACAAAATCATCACCTTGAATCATCATGTAATAGAATCAAATCAAATTTAAGTGAAGTAGTGTCAGTGGTTTCATGCTGCTGTGCTGATATCTGCTGGATGTTATGGAGGTTTTTGTAGGAGAGAGCAGCTGTCTTTATTACTGTGCATACTTGCTGCACCAAAATATTCTCCGCTGTCTTCAGGATGTCTGTTTCAGGATGTGAAGAAAAGCCTTTTTCTCACCGTCTCCACTCACGTTGAAGTGGCTTTTAAATGGTGACTCAACAGTTGGACTTTTGAAATACATATAGGCAATCAGCTTTAGGGAAGAGTCTCCTGCTGAGCGCTGATACCAGAGAATAGTGTCATAGCTTGTGATGTTATGTGTGAAGGTCAGTTTGACTTCATCATTCAGTTTCCTCAGCAGTTCAGGGGGAGTCTGAAGCACTTGTTTCTCTTTACTGAGTGAAACTCCTGCAGAGAAAGAAAGAGTGTTTAGCACTTTACAATTTCTTTTTTCCAGTAGTCTGTGTATTAATGTATGGAAAAGTTATCATTGTGTACTTGCAATAGATTACCACACAGGTTATTACACCATTATTATTTATTCCATTACATGGAATAAAGCCATGAGGAAAACAAGATCCAAGGCACTCCAGAATAGGTTAAACAGCCTTAATTCTATTTGGTTATTCATTATGGACACAGTTTTTAACTTTTCATTATGAATAGCCGAATAGAATAAGTATAGCCTTGTAAAATAAAGGTGTTTAAACCTATTTTGTAGAGCCTTGGAACTCTTATCATTAATTCTCTCATTCATTATTAGAAGACCATTTTTTCCACAAAGCATCCAATTTTTGATACTTTGATTCCATTACAGTACACGATTCAAGTATTATCTTTTAAGGTGAAATTAAATAATCCACCTCGATCCCTCCACCTGCTTTTTTTTTCAGGGTGTAGTCAAGCTAAAAGAAGAAGTGCGTTTACTAATGTATGATACCTTCAATCCAGAACAGAGTGATGATGAATATGATGAGACGAGGAGGGATCATGTTGTCTGTCTGCGCTGCTGAATGTGAAGAACCAGCTGGAGTCTCTGCTGTGCTGTCTGGATCTGAAGGAGGGGAAGGAAGTGATGTAGAGAGATCAGAGCGTATGTTGACATGGAGAAACTGTCTGTCATTCAGATGGTGGACAACTGTCTGTCTCTCTGCCACTCAGTCTGTCTGCCTGTCTCCCCGTCTTCCTGCCTGTCTTCCTGTCATTTTCTCTCATCCTCCTCCCACTGGTGCGTTGACAAAACAGACTGTTCATGTGGTTTGATCCAGGTGTGCAGGATCAGATAGAGGTTTTTGTAGAGGAACATGAGACTTTTCTATCACTGTGCATATGAAGCACAGAAATACTGGCCGCTGTCTGCAGGATGCCTCAGTTTGAGAATGTGAAGGGAAGCCTCGCTCTGACCGTTTCCACTCACATTGAAGTGACTTTGATACGGCTCTTCAACAACTTGAGTTATTGTATAACTTGTATATCCGATCAGCTTTAGAGAAGAGTCTCCCTCTGAGCGCTGATACCAGAGAATAGTGTTGTAGCTACTGATGCTGTGTTTGCAGGTCAGGTTGACTTCACCATTCAGTTTCCCCAGCAGATCAGCTGGAGTCTGATGAACATCTTTATTTTTGTTGAGTGACACTCCTGTAGAGAGGAGAACAGAGAATAATGACATTCAATTGGACACTAAAACAAAATTATTATTTATTAAACAGTTGATATGAAGCCACATTATCATGTCACATACAGAATTCAAGGTTCAGGTTGAGTAATGAATGATTTTATGTACCTGTGATCCAGAAAAGTGGGATGATAATTATGATGAGTTCTCTGTTCATGTTGAGTTTCATCACTGTTGAGTGTGAAGAATCAATTAGAGACAAACTGTTGATGTTGATGCACCTCAGGCAGGAAAGGGAAGTGATGTGGAGTGAAAAGCATCACATGATAAGTTGGCAACAAGTCAAAGCCAAACCCCCAAATGTCTTGTTCTTGGGAGGGAGATAATTTACTCATCAAGCCACACTCATATTAGGGAAAGGAAGAGGTTTTTGTTAAGAGCAGATGGGCGTCTGATATACTGTGCTTCTCTTGCAGCACAGAAGTAGGTTGCGGTGTGTTCAGGTGCTTTTAGGTCGATTATAGAAAGAGAGCCATTTTTTGTTCCATCTCCACTCAAATCCCCAGCTAATTTGAAATGTTTTTTATATGGCTCTTCCATATTGTCGTCTTTGAACTCCACATATCCAAACCCAATGAGTTTCAGAGCCTTGTCTCCAGGTAATTGCTGGTACCACAGCATCACTCTGTAGTCACTTCTCCCATGGGTGCAGACAAGCTGCACGTTGTGACCAGGGTTTCTGATGAGTGAAGAGGGAGACTGATGGACCTCAAGACCCAGAGAAACACCTGCTGTAGACAGAGATGGGAAGAGAGAACATTTACTTCAGATTTGAAAGTAAATACATTCATTCTGTGCAGCACATCCCTTCTATCACAACAGACTGAGTTGTTACCTGTGAGGAAACAGAAGAAGAGAAATGGCATCATGATGTAGAGATCCAACTCAGAGCAACAAGTTCCTCTAAACTCCTGAAATGTCAGACAGGATATGACAGTGTTTTATCAGTGTGTGTTGATGGGAAATGAGATTGGATCACTGTCACTGGTGCTACTGGTGTTTGAGTTGAGCTTTTAGGAGGAAGGGGAAGTGATGTAGAAGAGAAGTGTGTCACCCTCTTATTTTTATTAATCATACTGACATTATTCATTTTTTTCTGCCTTTTCCCCAATTCCAAGACATTTTCCTCTTGCCAGGCTGTCATTGTAAGTCAGAATTGTAACTGACTTGCAGGTTGAATAAAGTTTAAATAAAAATGAACAAATACAATCTAGAAACACTGTGGCAATGGCTGAGGATATGATTGCATCAAACCAAATTACAACCACAAAAGCAGGTGCTAGGGAGCAGTTTATTCCATGTCTTATTCAAAACCACTGATGATACAGGAGTAGAGTTTTTGTAAAGAGCAGAGGGGATTTGTGTCAGCGTGCATCACTAGCTGCACAGTAATACACTGCGCTGTGCTCAGCTCCTTTCAGTTGGATTAAAAGAGAGCCATTCTTTGCACTATCCCCACCCAAATCTCCAGTGATATTGAAATGGCTCTTATATGGCTCTTCCATTTTGGGATCGTTGACGTTCACATATCCATCATGGTTCATGGTTGAGATCCGCTGCAAAAGATTGAATAACAAATGTCACTTTCCCCTTTATCAAGCAGCTCTGGGTTTAATGCAGGTGTGTGTGTGACACTGTAGGCCAGCAGCAGGTTTTTGTGAGGGAGACAAAGAAGTTGAAACACTGTGCAGACTCGCTGCACAGAAGTACTCTGCACTGTCTGTCGGGTTTATGTTGGAGATTACAAGATGGGCTTTGCCCTGGGAATGGCCTGTTATGTTGAAACGTGTTTCAAAGCTCTTCTCCAGGTTTGGCTTTTCATAATGAAGCATTCCGATCAGATCCATGGTCCTCTGGCCTCCTGCTGCTGACTTGTGCTGGTACCAAAGCATGTAGGGATAGTTGTTGTCTCCGTGATAACAGCCAAGACTGGCTTCTTCTTCTTCAGGTTTCCTCAAAAGATTTTCAGGTGTCTGTTGGATGAGCAGGGATGATAACACAACCTCTAGAGGACATAAAGAAACACTAATGTTAAACAGAAAGTCCTGTCAGTGTCATGATAAATGACAGGCAACACATTATGATTCTTACCTGTGAGTAAATGGAGAGAAAAAACAAAAGTGACAAAGATTTTGAACATCTTTATTCCTGTGTAGAGCAGGTAGAAAAGCACATTCCTCCTGTAGCCAATGTTCTCTCTAATGACTTAAGTCTTAACTAGGACTGAACCAGAAACACAGTGCCTTGTCCTGTGAGCAACAGCAGTGAAATAATGATAACTCTGGATGAGTTGAGTGGAATAATAAATTCACAAAAATGCATTGAAAAGAATGCACTGGTGTCAAACCGAGAGGAAGGAGGAGCTTACAGCTATCCTCCTGTCAGTGTGGCATCACTGCTCTCTACTGTTCAAAGTTTTGATACAGCTACATATACAGTCGGTTATACTGCAGTACTATATGACACAGCTGAGGGAATGTATGTTTGATGATAAAAGGAAGTTGTGGATTATTACTTTAAAGTTTGTATTAATGTTGCCACATTTTAGCCTAGTTGATTTAATTTAGTTTGGTTCACTGTAGCTCACACAAGGAAAAACAAGGTGCAGTCAAAAAGAAGAAAATTCTAGTGGGGCAAAAAAAAAAAAAAAAGGGAAAACAAGAATTTGGCTTCAAACAAAATCATCACCTTGAATCATCATGTAATAGAATCAAATCAAATGTAAGTGAAGTAGTGTCAGTGGTTTCATGCTGCTGTGCTGATATCTGCTGGATGGTTATGGAGGTTTTTGTAGGAGAGAGCAGCTGTCTTTATTACTGTGCATACTTGCTGCACCAAAATATTCTCCGCTGTCTTCAGGATGTCTCAGTTTCAGGATGTGAAGAAAAGCCTTTTTCTCACCGTCTCCACTCACGTTGAAGCGGCTTTTAAATGGTGACTCAACAGTTGGACTTTTGTAATACATATAGGCAATCAGCTTTAGGGAAGAGTCTCCTGCTGAGCACTGATACCAGAGAATAGTGTCATAGTTTGGGATGTTCTGTGTGAAGGTCAGTTTGACTTCATCATTCAGTTTCCACAGCAGTTCAGCTGGAGTCTGAAGCACTTGTTTCTCTTTACTGAGTGAAACTCCTGCAGAGAAAGAAAGAGTGTTTAGCACTTTACAATTTCTTTTTTCCAGTGTATTAGTCTGTGTATTAATGTATGGAAAAGTAATCATTGTGTACTTGCAGTATGATACCTTCAATCCAGAACAGAGTGATGATGAATATGATGAGATGAGGAGGGATCATGTTGTCTGTCTGCGCTGCTGAATGTGAAGAACCAGCTGGAGTCTCTGCTGTGCTGTCTGGATCTGAAGGAGGGGAAGGAAGTGATGTAGAGAGATCAGAGCGTATGTTGACATGGAGAAACTGTCTGTCATTCAGATGGTGGACAACTGTCTGTCTCTCTGCCACTCAGTCTGTCTGCCTGTCTCCCCGTCTTCCTGCCTGTCTTCCTGTCATTTTCTCTCATCCTCCTCCCACTGGTGCGTTGACAAAACAGACTGTTTATGTGGTTTGATCCAGGTGTGCAGGATCAGATAAAGGTTTTTGTAGAGGAATTTGAGACTTTTCTATCACAGTGTATGTGTATGCTGCACAGAAATACTGGCCGCTGTCTGCAGGACGCCTCAGTTTGAGAATGTGAAGGGAAGCCTCGCTCTCACCGTTTCCACTCACATTGAAGTGACTTTGATACGGCTTTTCAACATGTTGAGTGCTTGTATAAGTTGTATATCCGATCAGCTTTAGAGAAGAGTCTCCCTCTGAGCGCTGATACCAGAGAATAGTGTCGTAGCTACTGATGCTGTGTTTGCAGGTCAGGTTGACTTCACCATTCAGTTTCCCCAGCAGATCAGCTGGAGCCTGATGAACATCTTTATTTTTGTTGAGTGACACTCCTGTAGAGAGGAAAACAGAGAATAATGACATTCAATTGGACACTAAAACAGAATTATTATTTATTAAACAGTTGATATGAAGCCACATTATCATGTCACATACAGAATTCAAGGTTCAGGTTGAGTAATGAATGATTTTATGTACCTGTGATCCAGAAAAGTGGGATGATAATTATGATGAGTTCTCTGTTCATGTTGAGTTTCATCACTGTTGAGTGTGAAGAATCAATTAGAGACAAGCTGTTGATGTTGATGCACCTCAGGCAGGAAAGGGAAGTGATGTGGAGTGAAAAGCATCACATGATAAGTTGGCAACAAGTCAAAGCCAAACCCCCAAATGTCTTGTTCTTGGGAGGGAGATAATTTACTCATCAAGCCACACTCATATCAGGGAAGGGAAGAGGTTTTTGTTAAGAGCAGATGGGCGTGTGATATACTGTGCTTCACTTGCAGCACAGAAGTAGGTCGCGGTGTGTTCAGGTGCTTTTAGGTCGATTATAGAAAGAGAGCCATTTTTTGTTCCATCTCCACTCAAATCCCCAGCTAATTTGAAATGTTTTTTATATGGCTCTTCCGTATTGTCGTCTTTGAACTCCACATATCCAAACCCAATGAGTTTCAGAGCCTTGTCTCCAGGTAATCGCTGGTACCACAGCATCACTCTGTAGTCACTTCTCCCATGGGCGCAGACAAGCTGCACGTTGTGACCAGGGTTTCTGATGAGTGAAGAGGGAGACTGATGGACCTCAAGACCCAGAGAAACACCTGCTGTAGACAGAGATGGGAAGAGAGAACATTTACTTCAGATTTGAAAGTAAATACTTCATTCCGTGCAGCTCATCCCTTCTATCACAACAGACTGAGTTGTTACCTGTGAGGAAACATCTCTACATCATCATCATGATGTAGAGATCCAACACAGAGCAATGAGTTCCTCTAAACTCCTGGGTGAAATATCAGACAGGATATGACAGTGTTTTATCAGTGTGTGTTGATGGGAAATGAGATTGGATCACTGCCACTGCTACTGGTGTTTGAGTTGAGCTGCCTTAGTGTCAGGAGGAAGGGGAAGTGATGTAGAAGGGAATTGTGTCACACTGTTATTTTAATTTAATGCAGTGATAGTGATGGCCATTATCATCATTATTAATATTATTATTTTTACATTTTTTATTTCTATTTTTCTCTTCTTTTCCCCCCAATTCCCCATCAAGAGACAGTTTGCCCCTTGTCAGGCTGTCGTTGTAAATCAGAATTTGCATTTAATTGACTTCCCTGGTTAGATAAAGGTTAAAATAAACAAACAAATAAATAAATAAATAAATAAATAAATAAAAAAAATAAAAATAAATAAATAAAAAGTAAAATGTAGTAACACTATTGTATTAGCTGAGGATGACATGATTGCATCAAAACAAACCAAATTGCAACCACAAAAGCAGGTGCTTGGGAGCGGTTTATTCCATGTCTTATTCAAAACCACTGATGATAAAGGATAGAGTAGAGTTTTTGTTAAGAGCAGAGTGGATTTGCGTCAGCGTGCATCACTAGCTGCACAGTAATACACTGCGCTGTGCTCAGCTCCTTTCAGTTGGATTAAAAGAGAGCCATTCTTTGCACTATTCCCACCCAAATCTCCAGTGACATTGAAATGCTCTTTATATGGCTCTTCCATTTTGGGATCGTTGACGTTCACATATCCAATGAGTTTCATAGCTGTCTCTCCTGGTGACTGCTGGTACCACAGCATCACTCTGTAGTCAGTTTTTCCATGAGTGCAGACAAGCTGCACGTTGTCACCAGGCTTTCTGATGAGTGAAGTGGGAGACTGATGGACCTCAAGACCCAGAGAAACACCTGGATACAGATGGAAAGAGAGAATTTACTTACATTGTGATGGATGAACAATGAAAATAAACACCTAACCACATTCTAAAAACATTTTCAACACAACCAAGTCATTACCTGTCAGGCAGCAGAAAAAAAGAAATCGGATCATTGTGACTTCCTCTAGCCTACAGATCAACACTAAACACTGAGTTAAAACCCTTAGATGAGATGTCAGCTAGATATGACAGTCTTTTGTGGAAGTGTGCTGATGGGATCTGACATCGGATCAAACTGACTGTCACCGTTAGCGATGGGGAATCAACTGGAGCCTCACTGAGCTGCTGAGGTTTGAGGAGGAAAGGGAATGAAGAAGAAACACAAGCTAGAAATGATGATGGCATCAGATCAAATGGTGACCTCAAGTGCAGCTGCCTGGGAGGAGCCTGTTCAAGATCTTATTCAAAACCACTGTTGATAAAGGTTAGTGTAGAGTTTTTGTATAGAAGAAAGGGGATCTGCAATCAATGTGCATAGCTAGCTGCACAGTAGTACACTGCAGTGTGCTCAGGTGCCTTTAGGTCGACTATAAACAGAGAGCCGTTCTTCGCTGTTACCCCACTCAAATCTCCAGTGATACTAAAATGCTGTTTGTACAGCTCTTCCATTTTGGGATCTTTGACGTAAACATGTCCAATGAGTTTCATAGCTGTCTCTCCTGGTGACTGCTGGTACCATAGCATCATATTGTAGTCAGTTTTCCCATGAGTGCAGACCAGCTGCACTTTCTCTCCAGTGTTTCTGAGGAGAGCTGAAGGAGTCTGATGGACCTCAAGACCCAGAGAAAACCCTAGAAAGAGAGAAAATAAATAAACTGCACACAGCAAAGTATGTACACAGCATATTCCTTAATGGTAAGTCAAGTAATTACCGATGAGCCAAGAGAAAAAGAAAAATGTGGACATGTTGACTCCCTTCTGATCTTACACACAACACTTAGCAGCTGTCATCCCTTGGCTAAAATAACAGTAAACTGTAGACACTTTATCAAAGCCCTCCTCTCAAATCTACACCAGCTATATCATGATGAATAGTGCTTCTTCTGTTGAGATGGAGAGTATTTGTTGAGCTGTTACTCCACCTACAGGAAACATATGAAAGTAAAGATGCGATTCCACATAACTAATACACTCACCAAATGAATGGCAAGCAGTTTTTGTTCAGCTGCACATAGTTCTTACATCACTGTGTTGGCTGACAGCACAGAAATACACAGCACTGTCCTCCAGCTGCAAGTCTTTCACAGTGAGAGCCCCGCTCTCTGGGACAGTTTTGATGGCTGAATATTTGTGCTGAGTGCCCCCCTCATAGTCTGGCTGCCGATCAACTGCTGTGAAGACGATGAGGCTCATGGCCTCTCCTGGACACTGCCTGTACCAGTACATCTGTGAATAATCAACAGCTTTCTTGTGGCTGCAGTTCATCTCTGCAGATTTGGACACAAAACTCCAGCTGATCTCAGGGTGTTGGGTGACGTCCTGGCAGTGACCTGTGGGCAAAAAATAACAGAACTGAAAAGTTTAATTCCAAAACAGTTTACATCCCCTCTGGAAAAACAGTGTTATGAACATCAACATGTAATGTTAATGATCTTTGCAAAAATTTCAAGCAACAGTGTTCTCTTCAGTTTTCCAAAAATATTCAATAATCTATACTGATGTTTTTCATGCCAGCAATAATTTTTTCAGGTGTCACATTTAAACATTTCAAATGGTGGATATCTGATTTTGAAATGAAACTCAAACTCTTGCATTACTGATATCTTGAAATTCTGAAGCAAAAGATAAGTTTTAAAGTCAAAATTTGAGGCTAAATGTAACTTCCAGAAAACTTAAATGTCATCAACGTACATGTAGTCATGTTAATATATTACTATAACAAATGACAAGAATAAAACCTGCATATTCATCTCTTACACTGTAAGTAATTGCATGTTAGTCCTTGTACCTTGAAGCCACAGAGATGAGACTGTGACTGTGATGAGAATTTGAGTAATCATAGTGATCCTGTTAAAATGAGCTGCAGCCACAACAGACACACTAAATGTCTGAGGCTAGTGTTTATAATGGGGGGTGGAGGGTTAAGTATTGCATCGCTACAGAGAAGGAACCTCCCATTATAATCTCTAATCTGAATGAGAGGGAAGTCCAATAGTGGTTAGAGTGGGTTGATACAGGTGCAAGGGGCTGTGAACTGTAATACAGAGATGGAAAAATGTGTGATGGGAGGTTTTTGTAGTGAGGAGCAGCGATATGTCGCACTGTGGAAACTAGCAGCACAGAAGTAAACTGCACTGCTGTTCAGGCTGAGTCCCTCAATTGTTAAAGTGCTGGTTTCATCTTTATTTGCACTGCCGTCCATCTTGACAGGGATTCCAGTCTCAGGATTTCCATTGTCTGCAAACATGTATCCCAGGAATTGCATTTGTTTGTTCTTTGATTGCTTGTACCAGAGGATTTGATCGTAGCTCTGAATACTGTGTGAACAGTTGAGTTTGGCTGTTTCTCCTGGCTTGTTGTACATATCAGCTGGAGTCTGGTAGACTTGGTCACTGAGAGAGGAACCTGTGGAAAAGAACAACAGACAACAACAGACAATATGCAACCATCAGAGTGTTACGGTGACAGAAATTTAGCAGTATAATCTGTGAACAGAATTGAAAATATCCATCCCGACTTTGAATCTCAAGTTCCACATGTGCTACTTCAGTTTCTGAGAGAGCCTGAATTTGCAACTAAAATAGCAGCACTGTCTGTACGCTAATAAAACTGTAAATAGATAGTAGAGTTTTTTTTAAATTATAATAACATGACGTCTTAAAATACATTTAATGCCATTACCTGAGACCAGAATAGTGTTAAAGGTTATGCTGAGGAATATGATGATCATGTTGTGTTTTCTGAGTGGCTGGTTATATTGCAGAATATAAGATCACAGTCTTGTTGTTGTCTCTGTTTTCATCAGTGTAGAAGCAGGTTTACTGATTATACCCACCTCTTCTTCTGAGTAAACCCACCTATCAGCATAATTAACTTTTAAGTATGTAGGTGGGTGGCGTTATAATACATCCTCCTCCCTTAATCATTATAGTTTTCTCAACTACCACTGTACCACTGGCTCAGTATAAGGTGTGAGTAAAGATATACTGCCACCTGATGAGGAGAAACCAGACAGCAAAGACCTCAGATGAACTTTTAACACACAACCAAAGATCTATTTTTATAAACTTGCATTTAACTGGTAAGTTGTTACTGTTTTCATTATGCTATGGAAGTTGTGTTAGTTTGTTAAATTTGGAATCTGAATTTTGCAGAGTCAGCCATAACAAGCTACGGGCCTTAATGGAGAAACTATAGTCTTGCCTTTATTATCACTCAGGTTTGTCATCATGTTTGTTTTATTCATTTCACTTTACAGCACATTGTAACTTTTGTTACAACTGTTAATGTAATAAAATCCCATCAGTGTAATAAATCATTAATGTAATAACAATCTGTGATTAATAGTGTAATAATCTTGTTATTAATATAATAATATTATTCTTGTCAATGTAACAATTATTACATTATTGTGTTATTGGGTTGACATTTTTGAAATGTAATCCATTGACAATGATCACCAAAGACTTGGCAGCTTAGCAGGTGGATCTGCTGAGTGCTGACTGAAGGGTTTGGGAGAGTTTTACTTCTGTCACAGAGAAACCACGTAACTGCAGTTTTAGGTTATTTTTGATTTTTTGAAAGCTGTTAAAAACCCATTGTATGATTTCAAAAACAAAGTTCCCTAACTAAACTGAATTAATTAAACTGGTAGCACTGTAGTTTTTCTTCATTATGTGTATACACATTAATCAGCATATTAGTTGACCAGGACTGATGCATACTTTATAACTATTTCAATATATTAACACATGGTCAGTTAATGCTTAATCACTAAGTAAGCATTATTTAAGGAACCATAATGTAAAGTGTTTCCAGCGTTCTCTTCTTAATTCCTGGAAACAACAAAACATTTTTTTTTTTTTTTGCTTTTTGGAGATAGTTTGTTGTTTGAAAACAGCAGTTTGAGAGGGTTTTTTCAGGGGTGTTTTCCCCGTTGATGAAGATTTCTGCTGCACAGGGTTTGTCTAACATTGGATCGACACCGGAAGCACCGCCCACCTGAGGTACTGGCCGGTGCCCCCATCTTATACCCAGAACTTCGTAGCCTCCTACAAAGTATGTTGGATAGGGGGGCGGTACAAGAGAGTTTGGGGAGAAAATACAAGATGAAACAGTTTAATTCCAAAACAGTTTACATCACCTCTGGAAAAAAGTGTTATGAACATTAAAATTCATAACCGTTCAATTTAAAAACTACTAATGTGTGATATCTTTAATCCAGAACAGAGTGATGATGAATATGAAGAACCAGCTGGAGTCTCTGCTGTGCCGTTTGGATCTGAAGGAGGGGAAGGAAGTGATGTAGAGAGATCAGAGCGTATGTTGACATGGAGAAACTTTCTGTCATTCAGATGGTGGACAACTGTCTGTCTCTCTGCCACTCAGTCTGTCTGCCTGTCTCCCTGTCTTCCTGCCTGTCTTCCTGTCATTTTCTCTCATCCTCCTCCCACTGGTGCGTTGACTCAAGAAAACAGACTGTTCATGTGGTTTGATCCAGGTGTGCAGGATCAGATAGAGGTTTTTGTAGAGGAACATGAGACTTTTCTATCACTGTGCATATGAAGCTGCACAGTAATACTGGCCGCTGTCTGCAGGACGCCTCAGTTTGAGAATGTGAAGGGAAGCCTCGCTCTTGCCGTTTCCACTCACACTGAAATGACTTTCATATGGCTCTTCAATACGTTGAGTGCTTGTATAACTATATCCGATCAGCTTTAGAGAAGAGTCTCCCTCTGAGCGCTGATACCAGAGAATAGTGTCGTAGCTACTGATGCTGTGTTTGCAGGTCAGGTTGACTTCACCATTCAGTTTCCCCAGCAGATCAGCTGGAGTCTGATGAACATCTTTATTTTTGTTGAGTGACACTCCTGTAGAGAGGAGAAAAGAGAATAATGACATTCAATTGGACACTAAAATAAAATTATTATTCATTAAACATTTGATATGAAACCACATTATCACATACAGGATTCAGGGTTCAGACTGAGCAAAAATAAATTACTTTATGTACCTGTGATCCAGAAAAGTGGGATGATAATTATGATGAGTTCTCTGTTCATGTTGAGTTTCATCACTGTTGAGTGTGAAGAATCAGTTAGAGACAAACTGTTGATGTTGATGCACCTCAGGCAGGAAAGGGAAGTGATGTGGAGTGAAAAGCATCACATGATAAGTTGGCAACAAGTCAAAGTCAAACCCCCAAATGTCTTGTGCTTAGGAGGGAGATAATTTACTCGTCAAGCCACACTCATATTAGGAAAGGAAGAGGTTTTTGTTAAGAGCAGATGGGCGTCTGATATACTGTGCTTCACTTGCAGCACAGAAGTAGGCTGCGGTGTGTTCAGAAGTTTTTAGGTCGATTATAGAAAGAGAGCCATTTTTTGTTCCATCTCCACTCAAATTCCCAGCTAATTTAAAATGTTTTTTATATGGCTCTTCCACATTGTCGTCTTTGAACTCCACATATCCAAACCCAATGAGTTTCAGAGCCTTGTCTCCAGGTAATCGCTGGTACCACAGCATCACTTTGTAGTCACTTCTCCCATGGGTGCAGACAAGCTGCACGTTGCCACCAGGGCTTCTGATGAGTGAAGAGGGAGACTGATGGACCTCAAGACCCAGAGAAACACCTGCTGTAGACAGAGATGGAAAGAGAGAACATTTACTTCAGATTTGAAAGTAAATACATTCATTCTGTGCAGCACATCCCTTCTATCACAACAGACTGAGTTGTTACCTGTGAGGAAACAGAAGAAGAGAAATATCATCACGATGTAGAGATCCAACACAGAGCAATGAGTTCCTCTAAACTCCTGGGTGAAATATCAGACAGGATATGACAGTGTTTTATCAGTGTGTGTTGATGGGAAACAAGATTGGATCACTGCCACTGCTACTGGTGTTTGAGTTGAGCTATCTTAGTGTCAGGAGGAAGGGAAAGTGATGTAGAAGGGAATTGTGTCACCCTGTTATTTTTTATCATAGTGAAAATATTTCTTTTTTTCTGCCTTTTCCGCAATTCCCAAACATTTGTGAATCACCATGAATCAGAATTTGCTCTTGCCCGGTTGAATAAAGTTTAAATAAAAATGAACAAATAAAATCTAGAAACACGCAAAGGCTGAGGATGATATGATTGCATCAAACCAAATTACAACCACAAAAGCAGGTGCCGCTTGGGAGCGGTTTATTCCATATCTTATTCAAAACCACTGATGATAAAGGATAGAGTAGAGTTTTTGTTAAGAGCAGAGTGGATTTGCGTCAGCGTGCATCACTAGCTGCACAGTAATACACTGCGCTGTGCTCAGCTCCTTTCAGTTGGATTAAAAGAGAGCCATTCTTTGCACTATTCCCACCCAAATCTCCAGTGACATTGAAATGCTCTTTATATGGCTCTTCCATTTTGGGATCGTTGACGTTCACATATCCAATGAGTTTCATAGCTGTCTCTCCTGGTGACTGCTGGTACCACAGCATCACTCTGTAGTCAGTTTTTCCATGAGTGCAGACAAGCTGCACGTTGTCACCAGGCTTTCTGATGAGTGAAGTGGGAGACTGATGGACCTCAAGACCCAGAGAAACACCTGGATACAGATGGAAAGAGAGAATTTACTTACATTGTGATGGATGAACAATGAAAATAAACACCTAACCACATTCTAAAAACATTTTCAACACAACCAAGTCATTACCTGTCAGGCAGCAGAAAAAAAGAAATCGGATCATTGTGACTTCTTCTAGCCTACAGATCAACACTAAACACTGAGTTAAAACCCTTAGATGAGATGTCAGCTAGATATGACAGTCTTTTGTGGAAGTGTGCTGACGGGATCTGACATCGGATCACACTGACTGTCACCATTAGCGATGGGGAATCAACTGGAGCCTCACTGAGCTGCTGAGGTTTGAGGAGGAAAGGGAAGTGAAGAAGAAACACCATTACTGTACATCAGCTAGAAATGATGATGGCATCAGATCAAATTGGGACCTCAAGCACAGCTGCCTGGGAGGAGCCTGTTCAAGATCTTATGCAAAACCATTGTTGATAAAGGTTAGTGTAGAGTTTTTGTATAGAGGAGAGGGGATCTGCAATCAATGTGCATAGCTAGCTGCACAGTAGTACACTGCAGTGTGCTCAGGTGCCTTTAGGTCGACTATAAACAGAGAGCCGTTCTTCGATGTTTCCCCCCTCAAATCTCCAGTGATATTAAAATTCTCTTTATAAGACTGCTCATGTTCTATGTTGTTATGATTCACATTTCCGATGAGTTTCAGAGCGGTGTCTCCGGGGGATTTCTGGTACCATAGCATCAGTGTGTAGTCAGTTTTCCCATGAGTGCAGACCAGCTGTACTTTCTCTCCAATGTTTCTGAGGAGAGCTGAAGGAGTCTGATGGACCTCAAGACCCAGAGAAAACCCTAGAAAGAGAGAAAATAAATTAAATGCATAGAGCAAAGTATGCACATAGCATTTATGGTAAGCCAAGTAATTACCAATGAGCCAAGAGAAAAAGAAAAATGTGGACATGGTGACTCCCTTCTGATCTTACACACAACACTTAGCAGCTGTAATCCCTTGGCTAAAATAACAGTAAACTGTAGACACTTTATCAAAGCCCTCCTCTCAAATCTACACCAGCTATATCATGATGAATAGTGCTTCCTCTGTTGACTGGAGAGTATCTGTTGAGCTGTAACTCCACCTACAGGAAACATATGAAAGTAAAGATGTGATTCCACATAACTAATACACTCTCCAAATGAATGGCAAGCAGTTTTTGTTCAGCTGCACATAGTTCTTACATCACTGTGTTGGCTGACGGCACAGAAATACACAGCACTGTCCTCCAGCTGCAAGTCTTTCACAGTGAGAGCCCCGCTCTCTGGGACAGTTTTGATGGCTGAATATTTGTGCTGAGTGCCCCCCTCATAGTCTGGCTGCTGATCAACTGCTGTGAAGACGATGAGGCTCATGGCCTCTCCTGGATGCTGCCTGTACCAGTACATCTGTGTATGAGCAGCATCTTTCTTGTGGCTGCAGTTCATCTCTGCAGATTTGGACACGAAACTCCAGCTGATCTCAGGGTGTTGGGTGACGTCCTGGCAGTGACCTGTGGGCAGAAAATACAGAACTGAAAAGTTTCATTCCAAAACAGTTTACATCCCCTCTGGAAAAACAGTGTTATGAACATTAACATTTAATGTTAATGATCTTTGCAACAAAATTCAAGCAACAGTGTTCAGTTCAGTTTTCCAATATATTCAATAATCTATACTGATGTTTTTCATGCCAGCAATAATTTTGTCTGATGTCACATTTAAACATTTCCAATGGTGGATATCTGATTTTGGAATGAAACTCAAACTCTTGTATCACTGATATATTGAAATTCTGAAGCAAAAGATAAGTTTTAAAGTCAAAATTTGAGGCTAAATGTAACTTTCAGAAAACTTAAATGTCATCAACGTACATGTAGTCAGGTTAATATATTCCTATAATAAATGACAAGAATAAAACCAACACATCCATCTCTTACACTGTAAGTAATTGCATGTTAGTTCTTGTACCTTGAAGCCACAGAGATGAGACTGTGAATGTGATGAGAATTTGAGTAATCATAGTGATCCTGTTAAAATGAGCTGCAGCCACAACAGACACACTAAATGTCTGAGGCTGGTGTTTATAATGGGGGGTGGAGGGTTAAGTATTGCATCGCTCCAGAGAAGGAACCTCCCATTATAATCTCTAATCTCAATGAGAGGGAAGGCCAATAGTGGTTAGAGTGGGTTGACACAGGTGCAAGTGGCTGTGAACTGTAATACAGAGATGGAAAAATGTGCGATGGGAGGTTTTTGTAGTGAGGAGCAGCGATACTTTGCACTGTGGAAACTAGCAGCACAGAAGTAAACTGCACTGCTGTTCAGGCTGAGTCCCTCAATTGTTAAAGTGCTGGTTTCATCTTTATTTGCACTGCCGTCCATCTTGACAGGGATTCCAGTCTCAGGATTTCCACTGTCTGCAAACATGTATCCCAGGAGTTGTATTTGTTTGTTCTTTGATTGCTTGTACCAGAGGATTCGATTGTAGTTCTGAATACTGTGTGAACAGTTGAGTTTGGCTGTTTCTCCTGGCTTGTTGTACATGTCAGCTGGAGTCTGGTAGACTTGGTCACTGAGAGAGGAACCTGTGAAAAAGAACAACAGGCAGAAACAGACAATATACAACAGTCAGAGTGTTACGGTGACAGAAATTTAGCAATATAATCTGTTAACAGAATTTACAATATCCATCCCGACTTTGAATCTCAAGATGCACATGTGCTACTTCATTTTCTGAGAGAGCCTGAATTTGCAACTAAAATAGCAGCACTGTCTGTACGCTAATAAAACTGTAAATAGATAGTAGTAGTTTTTTTTATTTTTTTTTTTATTATAATAACATGACGTCTTAAAATGCTTTTAATGTCATTACCTGAGCCCAGAATAGTGTTAAAAGTTATGCTGAGGAATATGATGATCATGTTGTGTTTTCTGAGTGGCTGGTTATATTGCAGAATATAAGATCACAGTCTTGTTGTTGTCTCTGTTTTCATCAGTGTAGAAGCAGGTTTACTGATTATACCCACCTCTTCATCTGAGTAAACCCACCTATCAGCATAATAAACATTAAGTATGTAGGTGGGTGGCGTCATAGTACATCCTCCTCCCTTAAACATTATAGTTTTCTCAACTACCACTGTACCACTGGCTCAGTATAAGGTGTGAGTAAAGATATACTGCCACCTGATGAGGGGAAACCAGACAGCAACGAGATATGGGCCTTAATGGAGAAAATATAGTCTTGCCTTAATTATCACTAAGGTTTGTGATCATGTTTGTTTTATTCATTTCAATTTACAGCACATTGTAACTTTTGCTACAACTGCTAATGTTAGAACTTTCCATTAGTGTAATACATCATTAATGTAATAACAATCTGTGATTAATAGAGTAATAATCTTGTTATTAATGTAATAATCTTTTTCTTTTCAATGTAACAATTATTACATTTTTAGGTTTCATTGGGTTGAATTTTTTGAAAAGTAATCCATTGACAATGATCACCAAAGACGTGGCAGCTTAGCAGGTGGATCTGCTGAGTGCTGACTGAAGGGTTTGGGAGAGTTTTGCTTCTGTCACAGAGAAACCACGTAACTGCAGTTTTAGGTTATTTTAGATTTTGTAAAAGCTGTTAAAAACCCATTGTATGATTCCAAAAACAAAGTTCACTAATGAATGCTTAATTAAGTAGTGATTATTAACTAACTTATTAACTAACTAAACTGAATTAATTAAACTGGTAGCACTGTAGTTTTTCTTCATCATGTGTATACACATTAATCAGCATATTAGTTGACCAGGACTGATGCATATTTTATAACTATTCAATATGTTAACAAATCGTCAGTTAATGCTTAATCACTAGTAAGCATTATTTAAGGAACCATAATGTAAAGTGTTTCCAGCATTCTCTTCTTAATTCCTGGAAAAAAAATGTTTTGCTTTTTGGAGATACTTTGTTGTTTGGAAACAGCAGTTTGAGAGTGTTTTTTCAGGGGTGTTTTGCAGTTAATGAAGAAGATTTCTGCTGCACAGGGTTTGTCTAACATTGGATCGACACTGGAAGCACCGCCCACCTGAGGTACTGGCCGGTGCCCCCATCTTATACCCAGAACTTCATAGCCTTCTACAAAGTATGTTGGATAGCGGGGCGGTACACGAGAGTTTGGGGTGAAAATACAAAATGAAACAGTTGAATTCCAAAACAGTTTACATCACCTCTGGAAAAAAGTGTTATGAACATTAAAATTCATAACCTTTCAATTTAAAAACTACTAATGTGTGATACCTTTAATCCAGAACAGAGTGATGATGGATATGATGAACCAGCTGGAGTCTCTGCTGTGCCGTTTGGATCTGAAGGAGGGGAAGGAAGTGATGTAGAGAGATCAGAGCGTATGTTGACATGGAGAAACTGTCTGTCATTCAGATGGTGGACAACTGTCTGTCTCTCTGCCACTCAGTCTGTCTGCCTGTCTCCCCGTCTTCCTGCCTGTCTTCCTGTCATTTTCTCTCATCCTCCTCAAACTGGTGCGTTGACAAAACAGACTGTTCATGTGGTTTGATCCAGGTGTGCAGGATCAGATAAAGGTTTTTGTAGAGGAATATGAGACTTTTCTATCACTGTGCATATGAAGCTGCACAGAAATACTGGCCGCTGTCTGCAGGACGCCTCAGTTTGAGAATGTGAAGGGAAGCCTCGCTCTCACCGTTTCCACTCACATTGAAGTGACTTTGATACGGCTCTTCAACAACTTGAGTTATTGTATAACTTGTATATCCGATCAGCTTTAGAGAAGAGTCTCCCTCTGAGCGCTGATACCAGAGAATAGTGTCGTAGCTACTGATGCTGTGTTTGCAGGTCAGGTTGACTTCACCATTCAGTTTCCCCAGCAGATCAGCTGGAGTCTGATGAACATCTTTATTTTTGTTGAGTGACACTCCTGTAGTGAGGAGAACAGAGAATAATGACATTCAATTGGACACTAAAACAAAATTATTATTCATTAAATATTTGATATGAAGCCATGTTATCAAATCACATACAGAATTCAGGGTTCAGACTGAGCAAAAATAAATTATTTGATGTACCTTTGATCCAGAAAAATGGGATGATAATTATGATGAGTTCTCTGTTCATGTTGAGTTTCATCATTATTGAGTGTGAAGAATCAGTTAGAGACAAACTGTTGATGTTGATGCACCTCAGGCAGGAAAGGGAAGTGATGTGGAGTGAAAAGCATCACATGATAAGTTGGCAACAAGTCAAAGTCAAACCCTCAAATATCTTGTGCTTGGGAGGGAGATAATTTACTCATCAAGCCACACTTATATTAGGGAAGGGAAGAGATGATGGCATCAGATCAAATTGGGACCTCAAGCACAGCTGCCTGGGAGGAGCCTGTTCAAGATCTTATTCAAAACCATTATTGATAAAGGTTAGTGTTGAGTTTTTGTATAGAGGAGAGGGGATCTGCAATCAATGTGCATAGCTAGCTGCACAGTAGTACACTGCAGTGTGCTCAGGTGCCTTTAGGTTGACTATAAACATAGAGCCGTTCTTTGCTGTTTCCCCACTCAAATCTCCAGTAATATTAAAATGCTCTTTGTACGGCTCTTCCATTTTGGGATTTTTGACGTAGACATGTCCAATGAGTTTCATAGCTGTTTCTCCAGGTGATTGCTGGTACCATAGCATCACTCTGTAGTCAGTTTTCCCATGAATGCAGACCAGCTGTACTTTCTCTCCAGGGTTTCTGAGGAGAGCTGAAGGAGACTGATGGACCTCAAGACCCAGAGAAAACCCTAAAAAGAGAGAAAATAAATGAACTGCATAGAGGAAAATCTCTACATAGCATTTATAGTAAGCTAAGTAATTACCGATGAGCCAAGAGAAAAAGAAAAATGTGGACATGTTGACTCCCTTCTGATCTTACACACAACACTTAGCAGCTGTAAGTCCTTGGCTAAAATAACAGTAAACTGTAGACACTTTATCAAAGCCCTCCTCTCAAATCTACACCAGCTATATCATGATGAATAGTGCTCCCTCTGTTGAGATGGAGAGTATTTGTTGAGCTGTAACTCCACCTACAGGAAACATATGAAAGTAAAGATGTGATTCCACATAACTAATACACTCACCAAATGAGTGGCAAGCAGTTTTTGTTCAGCTGCACATAGTTCTTACATCACTGTGTTTGCTGACAGCACAGAAATACACAGCACTGTCCTCCAGCTGCAAGTCTTTCACAGTGAGAGCCCCGCTCTCTGGGACAGTTTTGATGGCTGAATATTTGTGCTGAGTGCCCCCCTCATAGTCTGGCTGCCCACCAACTGTTGTGTAGACGATGAGGCTCATGGCCTCTCCTGGACGCTGCCTGTACCAGTACATCTGTGTATGAGCAGCGTCTTTCTTGTGGCTGCAGTTCATCTCTGCAGATTTGGACACAAAACTCCAGCTGATCTCAGGGTGTTGGGTGACGTCCTGGCAGTGACCTGTGGGCAGAAAATACAGAACTGAAAAGTTTAATTCCAAAACAGTTTACATCCCCTCTGGAAAAAAAGTGTTATGGACATTAAAATTCATGACCTTTAAATTTCAAAAATATTATTGATCATGTTGCTTTTTTTTTTAAGCTACAGTGTTCTTTTAGCCAATATGTTCAATCATTTAAATTGAGTTGGACTTTCATGCCAGCAATAATTTTGTCAGGTGTCACATTTAAACATTTAATTCCAAAATCAGATTTTGGAATGAATTATTACTGTAAGCCAAGTCTCACAAATCTTCTCAAGCAATAGATAAGTTTTGTAGTCAAAATTAGAGGCTGGATGTAAATTTCAGACAATTTGGACAAAAACCTACATCAGCGTACATGTCACCATGTTTATATATTCCTATAATATATGCCAAGAATAAAACACACATCCATCTCTTACACTGTAAGTAATTGCATGTTAGTTCTTGTACCTTGAAGCCACAGAGATGAGACTGTGACTGTGATGAGAATTTGAGTAATCATAGTGATCCTGTTAAAATGAGCTGCAGCCACAACAGACACACTAAATGTCTGAGGCTGGTGTTTATAATGGGGGGTGGAGAGTTAAGTATTGCGTTGCTCCAGAGAAGGAACCTCCCATTATAAACTCTAATCTCAATGAGAGGGAAGGCCAATAGTGGTTAGAGTGGGTTGATACAGGTGCAAGGGGCTGTGAACTGTAATACAGAGATGGAAAAATGTGTGATGGGAGGTTTTTGTAGTGAGGAGCAGCGATACGTCACACTGTGGAAACTAGCAGCACAGAAGTAAACTGCACTGCTGTTCAGGCTGAGTCCCTCAATTGTTAAAGTGCTGGTTTCATCTTTATTTGCACTGCCGTCCATCTTGACAGGGATTCCAGTCTCAGGATTTCCACTGTCTGCTAACATGTATCCCAGGAATTGCATTTGTTTGTTCTTTGATTGCTTGTACCAGAGGATTCGATTGTAGTTCAGAATACTGTGTGAACAGTTGAGTTTGGCTGTTTCTCCTGGCTTGTTGTACATGTCAGCTGGAGTCTGGTAGACTTGGTCACTGAGAGAGGAACCTGTGGAAAAGAACCACAGACAAAAACAGACAATATACAACAGTCAGACTGTTACGGATTATAATCTGTGAACAGATTAGAGCATATGCAACTAAAATGGCGGCACTGTAGAAGCTTAAGTGTATGCAAATAAATCCTTAAATGTACAGTATTTTTGGAAAAACTAAAATTTGATTAAAATGTCTTAAAATACTTGTAATGCCATTACCTGAAACCAGAATAGTGTTAAAGGTTATGCTGAGGAATATGATGATCATGTTGTGTTTTCTGAATGTCTGGTTATATTGCAGAATATAAGATTACAGTCTTGTTGTTGCTATGAATCTCTCTGTTTTCATCAGTGTAGAAGCAGGTTTACTGATTATACCCACCTCTTTCTCTGAGTAAATCCACCTATCAGCATAATTAACTCTTAAGTATGTAGGTGGGTGGCGTCATAGTACTTCCTCCTCCCTTAAACATTCTAGTTTTCTCAACTACCACTGTACCACTGGCTCAGTATAAGGTGTGAGTAAAGATATACTGCCACCTGATGAGGGGAAACCAGACAGCAAAGACCTCAGATGAACTTTTAACACACAACCAAAAAACTATTTTTATAAACTTGCATTTAACTGGTAAGTTGTTACTGTTTTCATTATGCTATGGAAGTTGTGTTAGGTTGTTTTTTGGGGAGTCCAATATGGAATCTGAATTTTGCAGAGTCAGCCATAACAAGCTACAGGCCTTAATGGAGAAACTATAGTCTTGCCTTTATTATCACTCAGGTTTGTTATCATGTTTGTTTTTCATTTCATATTGTAACTTGTTACAACTGTTAATGTAATAACTTACTATTACTGTAATAAATCATTAATGTAATAACAATCTGTGATTAATAGTGTAATAATATTGTTATTAATATAATAATATTTTTCTTGTCAATGTAACAATTATTACATTATTGTGTTATTGGGTTGAAATTTTTGAAATGTAATCCATTGACAATAATCACCAAAGACTTGGCAGCTTAGCAGGTGGATCTGCTGAGTGCAGACTGAAACTAATACAGGAGGTTTTGGGAGAGTTTTTCTTCTGTCACAGAGAAACCACGTAACTGCAGTTTTAGGTTATTTTAGATTTTGTGAAAGCTGTTAAAAACCCATTGTATGATTTCAAAAACAAAGTTCCCGTCAACTTCCTGTCATTTTCTCTCATCCTCCTCCCACTGGTGCGTTGACTCAAGAAAACAGACTGTTCATGTGGTTTGATCCAGGTGTGCAGGATCAGATAAAGGTTTTTGTAGAGGAATATGAGACTTTTCTATCACTGTGCATATGAAGCTGCACAGAAATACTGGCCGCTGTCTGCAGGATGCCTCAGTTTGAGAATGTGAAGGGAAGCCTCGCTCTCACCGTTTCCACTCACACTGAAGTGACTTTCATACGGCTTTTCAACAGTTTGAATGCTTGTAACTCTTGTATATCCGATCAGCTTTAGAGAAGAGTCTCCCTCTGAGCGCTGATACCAGAGAATAGTGTCGTAGCTACTGATGCTGTGTTTGCAGGTCAGGTTGACTTCACCATTCAATTCCCCCAGCAGAACAGCTGGAGTCTGATGAACATCTTTATTTTTGTTGAGTGACACTCCTGTAGAGAGGAAAACAGAGAATAATGGCATTCAATTCAATTGGACACTAAAACAGAATTATTATTCATTAAACATTTCACAGCCACATTATCAAATCACATACAGGATTCAAGGTTGAGGTTTAGCAAAAATAAATAACTTCATGTACCAGTGATCCAGAAAAGTGGGATGATAATTATGATGAGTTCTCTGTTCATGTTGAGTTTCATCACTGTTGAGTGTGAAGAATCAATTAGAGACAAACTGTTGATGTTGATGCACCTCAGGCAGGAAAGGGAAGTGATGTAGAGCGAAAATCATCACATGATAAGTTGGCAACAAGTCAAAGTCAAACCCCCAAATGTCTTGTGCTTGGGAAGGAGATAATTTACTCGTCAAGCCACACTCATATTAGGGAAATGATGATGGCATCAGATCAAATTGGGACCTCAAACGCAGCTGCCTGGGAGGAGCCTGTTCAAGATCTTATTCAAAACAATTGTTGATAAAGGTAAGTGTTGAGTTTTTGTATAGAGGAGAGGGGATCTGCAGTCATCGTGCATAGCTAGCTGCACAGTAGTACACTGCAGTGTGCTCAGGTGCCTTTAGGTCGACTATAAACAGAGAGCCGTTCTTTGCTGTTTCCCCACTCAAATCTCCAGTGATGTTAAAATGCTGTTTGTACAGCTCTTCCATTTTGAGATCTTTGACGTTCACATATCCAATGAGTTTCATAGCTGACTCTCCTGGTGACTGCTGGTACCATAGCATCACATCGTTGTCAGTTTTCCCATGAGTGCAGACCAGCTGCACTTTCTCTCCAGTGTTTCTGAGGAGAGCTGAAGGAGTCTGATGGACCTCAAGACCCAGAGAAAACCCTAGAAAGAGAGAAAATAAATGAACTGCACACAGCAAAGTATGCACACAGCATATTCCTTAATGGTAAGCCAAGTAATTACCGATGAGCCAAGAGAAAAAGAAAAATGTGGACATGTTGACTCCCTTCTGATCTTACGCACAACACTTCACAGCTGTCATCCCTTGGCTAAAATAACAGTAAACTGTAGACACTTTATCAAAGCCCTCCTCTCAAATCTACACCAGCTATATCATGATGAATAGTGCTCCCTCTGTTGAGATGGAGAGTATTTGTTGAGCTGTAACTCCACCTACAGGAAACATATGAAAGTAAAGATGCGATTCCACATAACTAATACACTCACCAAATGAACGGCAAGCAGTTTTTGTTCAGCTGCACATAGTTCTTACATCACTGTGTTTGCTGACGGCACAGAAATACACAGCACTGTCCTCCAGCTGCAAGTCTTTCACAGTGAGAGCCCCGCTCTCTGGGACAGTTTTGATGGCTGAATATTTGTGCTGAGTGCCCCCCTCATAGTCTGGCTGCCCACCAACTGTTGTGTAGACGATGAGGCTCATGGCCTCTCCTGGACGCTGCCTGTACCAGTACATCTGTGAATAACCAGCATCTTTCTTGTGGCTGCAGTTCATCTCTGCAGGTTTGGACACGAAACTCCAGCTGATCTCAGGGTGTTGGGTGACGTCCTGGCAGTGACCTGTGGGCAGAAAATACAGAACTGAAAAGTTTCATTCCAAAACAGTTTACATCCCCTATGGAAAAAAAGTGTTATGGACATTAAAATTCATGACCTTTAAATTTCAAAAATATTATTGATCATGTTACTTTTTTTTTAAGCTATAGTGTTCTTTTAGCCAATATGTTCAATCATTTAAACTGAGTTGGACTTTCATGCCAGCAATAATTTTGTCAGGTGTCACATTTAAAATTTAATTCCAAAATCTGATTTTGGAATGAATTATTACTGTAAGCCAAGTCTCACAAATCTTCTCAAGCAATAGATAAGTTTTGTAGTCAAAATTAGAGGCTGAATGTAAATTTCAGACAATTTGGACAAAAACCTACATCAGCGTACATGTCACTATGTTTATATATTCCTATAATATATGCCAAGAATAAAACACACATCCATCTCTTACACTGTAAGTAATTGCATGTTAGTTCTTGTACCTTGAAGCCACAGAGATGAGACTGTGAATGTGATGAGAATTTGAGTAATCATAGTGATCCTGTTAAAATGAGCTGCAGCCACAACAGACACACTAAATGTCTGAGGCTGGTGTTTATAATGGGGGGTGGAGGGTTAAGTATTGCATCGCTCCAGAGAAGGAACCTCCCATTATAAACTCTAATCTCAATGAGAGGGAAGTCCAATAGTGGTTAGAGTGGGTTGACACAGGTGCAAGGGGCTGTGAACTGTAATACAGAGATGGAAAAATGTGTGATGGGAGGTTTTTGTAGTGAGGAGCAGCGATACGTCGCACTGTGGAAACTAGCAGCACAGAAGTAAACTGCACTGCTGTTCAGGCTGAGTCCCTCAATTGTTAAAGTGCTGGTTTCATCTTTATTTGCACTGCCGTCCATCTTGACAGGGATTCCAGTCTCAGGATTTCCACTGTCTGCAAACATGTATCCCAGGAATTGCATTTGTTTGTTCTTTGATTGCTTGTACCAGAGGATTTGATTGTAGTTCTGAATACTGTGTGAACAGTTGAGTTTGGCTGTTTCTCCTGGCTTGTTGTACATGTCAGCTGGAGTCTGGTAGACTTGGTCACTGAGAGAGGAACCTGTGAAAAAGAACAACAGGCAAAAACAGACAATATACAACAGTCAGTGTTACGGATTATAATCTGTGAACAGATTAGAGCATATGCAACTAAAATGGTGGCACTGTAGAAGCTTCAATGTATGCAAATAAATCCTTAAATGTACAGTATTTTTGTAAAAACCAAAATTAGATTAAAATGTCTTAAAATACTTTTAATGCCATTACCTGAGACCAGAATAGTGTTAAAAGTTATGATGAGGAATATGATGATCATGTTGTGGTTTCTGAGTGGCTGGTTATAGTGCAGAATTTCAGATCACAGTCTTGTTGTTGCTATGAGTCTCTATGTTTTCATCAGTGTAGAAGCAGGTTTATTGATTATACCCACCTCTTCTTCTGAGTAAACCTACCTATCAGCATAATAAACATTAAGTATGTAGGTGGGTGGCGTCATAGTACATCCTCCTCCCTTAAACATTATAGTTTTCTCAACTACCACTGTACCACTGGCTCAGTATAAGGTGTGAGTAAAGATATACTGCCACCTGATGAGGGGAAACCAGACAGCAACGAGATATTGGCCTTAATGGAGAAACTATAGTCTGGCCTTTATTATCACTCAGGTTTGTTATCATGTTTGTTTTATTCATTTCACTTTACAGCACATTGTAACTTTTGCTAAAACTGTAATAAATCATTAATGTAATAACAATCTGTGATTAATAGTGTAATAATCTTGTTATTAATGTAATAATCTTTTTCTTGTCAATGTAACAATTATTAAATTTTTAGGTTTCATTGGGTTTAAATTTTTGAAAAGTAATGTGACAATGATCACAAAGACTTGGCAGTTTAGCAGGTGGATCTGCTGAGTGCTGACTGAAACTAATACAGGAGGGTTTGGGAGAGTTTTGCTTCTGTCTCAGAGAAACCACGTAACTGCAGTTTTAGGTTATATTTGATTTCATGAAAGCTGTTAAAAACCCATTGTATGATTTAAAAAACAAAGTTCACTAATGAATGCTTAATTAAGTAGTGATTATTAACTAACGTATTAACTAACTAAACTGAATTAATTAAACTGGGAGCACTCATGTGCATACATATTAATCAGCATCTTATTTGACCAGGACTGATGCATACTTTATAACTATTCAATATGTTAACAAATGGTCAGTTAATGCTTAATCACTAGTAAGCATTATTTAAGGAACCATAATGTAAAATGTTTCCAGCAATCTCTTCTTAATTGCTGGAAAAAAAAAAAGTTTTTGCTTTATGGAGATACTTTGTTGTTTGGAAACAGCAGTTTGAGAGCGTTTTTTCAGGGGTGTTTCGCAGTTGATGAAGAAGATTTCTGCTGCACAGGGTTTGTCTAACATTGGATCGACACCGGAAGCACCGCCCACCTGAGGTACTGGCCGGTGCCCCCATCTTATACCCAGAACTTCATAGCCTTCTACAAAGTATGTTGGATAGCGGGGCGGTACAAGAGAGTTTGGGGAGAAAATACAAAATGAAACAGTTGAATTCCAAAACAGTTTACGTCACCTCTGGAAAAAAGTGTTATGAACATTAAAATTCATAACCTTTCAATTTAAAAACTTTTAATATGTGATACCTTTAATTCAGAACAAAGTGATGATGGATATGAAGAGACAAGGAGGGATCATGTTGTCTGTCTGTGCTGCTGAATGTGAAGAACCAGCTGGAGTCTCTGCTGTGCTGTCTGGATCTGAAGGAGGGGAAGGAAGTGATGTAGAGAGATCAGAGCGTATGTTGACATGGAGAAACTGTCTGTCATTCAGATGGTGGACAACTGTCTGTCTCTCTGCCACTCAGTCTGTCTGCCTGTCTCCCCGTCTTCCTGCCTGTCTTCCTGTCATTTTCTCTCATCCTCCTCCCACTGGTGCATTGACAAAACAGACTGTTCATGTGGTTTGATCCAGGTGTGCAGGATCAGATAGAGGTTTTTGTAGAGGAATATGATACTTTTCTATCACTGTGCATATGAAGCTGCACAGAAATACTGGCCGCTGTCTGCAGGACGCCTCAGTTTGAGAATGTGAAGGGAAGCCTCGCTCCGACCGTTTCCACTCACACTGAAGTGACTTTGATAAGGCTCTTCAACACGTTGAGTGCTTGTATAACTATATCCGATCAGCTTTAGAGAAGAGTCTCCTTCTGAGCGCTGATACCAGAGAATAGTGTCGTAGCTACTGATGCTGTGTTTGCAGGTCAGGTTGACTTCACCATTCAGTTTCCCCAGCAGATCAGCTGGAGTCTGATGAACATCTTTATTTTTGTTGAGTGACACTCCTGTAGAGAGGAGAAAAGAGAATAATGACATTCAATTGGACACTAAAACAAAATTATTATTCATTAAATATTTGATATGAAGCCATGTTATCAAATCACATACAGAATTCAGGGTTCAGACTGAGCAAAAATAAATTATTTTATGTACCTGTGATCCAGAAAAGTGGGATGATAATTATGATGAGTTCTCTGTTCATGTTGAGTTTCATCATTGTTGAGTGTGAAGAATCAATTAGAGACAAACTGTTGATGTTGATGCACCTCAGGCAGGAAAGGGAAGTGATGTGGAGTGAAAAGCATCACATGATAAGTTGGCAACAAGTCAAAGTCAAACCCTCAAATGTCTTGTGCTTGGGAGGGAGATAATTTACTCATCAAGCAACACTCATATTAGGGAAGGGAAGAGATGATGGCATCAGATCAAATTGGGACCTCAAGCACAGCTGCCTGGGAGGAGCCTGTTCAAGATCTTATTCAAAACCATTATTGATAAAGGTTAGTGTAGAGTTTTTGTATAGAGGAGAGGGGATCTGCAATCAATGTGCATAGCTAGCTGCACAGTAGTACACTGCAGTGTGCTCAGGTGCCTTTAGGTCGACTATAAACAGAGAGCCGTTCATCGCTGTTGCCCCACTCAAATCTCCAGTGATACTAAAATGCTGTTTGTACAGCTCTTCCATTTTGGGATCTTTGTAGTACACATGTCCAATGAGTTTCATAGCTGTCTCTCCTGGTGACTGCTGGTACCATAGCATCATATTGTAGTCAGTTTTCCCATGAGTGCAGACCAGCTGCACTTTCTCTCCAGGGTTTCTGAGGAGAGCTGAAGGAGTCTGATGGACCTCAAGACCCAGAGAAAACCCTAAAAAGAGAGAAAATAAATGAACTGCATAGAGCAAAGTATGCACACAGCATATTCCTTAATGGTAAGCCAAGTAATTACCGATGAGCCAAGAGAAAAAGAAAAATGTGGACATGTTGACTCCCTTCTGATCTTGCACACAACACTTAGCAGCTGTCATCCCTTGACTAAAATAACAGTAAACTGTAGACACTTTATCAAAGCCCTCCTCTCAAATCTACACCAGCTATATCATGATGAATAGTGCTCCCTCTGTTGAGATGGAGAGTATCTGTTGAGCTGTAACTCCACCTACAGGAAACATATGAAAGTAAAGATGTGATTCCACATAACTAATACACTCACCAAATGAATGGCAAGCAGTTTTTGTTCAGCTGCACATAGTTCTTACATCACTGTGTTTGCTGACAACACAGAAATACACAGCACTGTCCTCCAGCTGCAAGTCTTTCACAGTGAGAGCCCCGCTCTCTGGGACAGTTTTGATGGCTGAATATTTGTGCTGAGTGCCCCCCTCATAGTCTGGCTGCCCACCAACTATTGTGGAGACGATGAGGCTCATGGCCTCTCCTGGACGCTGCCTGTACCAGTACATCTGTCTATAACTAACATCTTTCTTGTGGCTGCAGCTCATCTCTGCAGATTTGGACACGAAGCTCCATCTGATCTCAGGGTGTTGGGTGACGTCCTGGCAGTGACCTGTGGGAAGAAAATACAGAACTGAAAAGTTTCATTCCAAAACAGTTTACATCCCCTCTGGAAAAAAAGTGTTATGGACATTCATGACCTTTAAATTTCAAAAATATTATTGATCATGTTACTTTTTTTTTTAAGCTATAGTGTACTTTTAGCCTAGCATTCCAAAATCTGATTTTGGAATTAATTATTAATGATATATTGTAAGCCAAGTCTCACGAATCTTCTCAAGCAATAGATACGTTTTGTAGTAAAAATTGAGGTTACTGTAGATGTAAATTTCAGACAATTTGGACAAAAGCCACAACATGTCACCATGTTTATATATTCCAATAATATATGCCAAGAATAAAATACACATCCATCTCTTACTCTGTAAGTAATTGCATGTTAGTTCTTGTACCTTGAAGCCACAGAGATGAGACTGTGACTGTGATGAGAATTTGAGTAATCATAGTGATCCTGTTAAAATGAGCTGCAGCCACAACAGACACACTAAATGTCTGAGGCTGGTGTTTATAATGGGGGGTGGAGGGTTAAGTATTGCATCGCTCCAGAGAAGGAACCTCCCATTATAATCTCTAATCTGAATGAGAGGGAAGGACAATATTGGTTAGAGTGGGTTGATACAGGTGCAAGTGGCTGTGAACTGCAATACAGAGATGAAAAAGAAAAATGTGTGATGGGAGGTTTTTGTAGTGAGGAGCAGCGATACGTCGCACTGTGGAAACTAGCAGCACAGAAGTAAACTGCACTGCTGTTCAGGCTGAGTCCCTCAATTGTTAAAGTGCTGGTTTCATCTTTATTTGCACTGCCGTCCATCTTGACAGGGATTCCAGTCTCAGGATTTCCACTGTCTGCTAACATGTATCCCAGGAGTTGCATTTGTTTGTTCTTTGATTGCTTGTACCAGAGGATTTGATTGTAGTTCTGAATACTGTGTGAACAGTTGAGTTTGGCTGTTTCTCCTGGCTTGTTGTACATGTCAGCTGGAGTCTGGTAGACTTGGTCACTGAGAGAGGAACCTGTGGAAAACAACAACAGACAACAACAGGCAATATGCAACCGTCAGACTTACGTTACGGATTATAATCTGTGAACAGATGTGAGAATATGCAACTAAAATGGCGGCACTGTAGAAGCTTCAGTGTATGCTAATAAATCCTTAAATGTAAAGTATTTTTGTAAAAACAAAAATTAGAATAAAATGTCTCAAAATACTTTCAATGCCATTACCTGAGACCAGAATAGTGTTAAAGGTTATGCTGAGAAATATAATGATCATGTTGTGTTTTCTGAGTGGCTGGTTATATTGCAGAATATAAGATCACAGTCTTGTTGTCTCTGTTTTCATCAGTGTAGAAGCAGGTTTACTGATTATACCCACCTCTTCTGAGTAAACCCACCTATCAGCATAATAAACATTAAGTATGTAGGTGGGTGGCGTCATAGTACATCCTCCTCCCTTAAACATTATAGTTTTCTCAACTACCACTGTACCACTGGCTCAGTATAAGGTGTGAGTAAAGATATACTGCCACCTGATGAGGGGAAACCAGACAGCAAAGACCTCAGATGAACTTTTAACACACAACCGAAAATCTATTTTTATAAACTCTCATTTGGTAAGTTGTTACTATTTTCATTATGGTATAGATGTTTTTTAGTTTGTTTGTTGGGAGTCCAATTATCTGAAATTTGTCAGCCTCAACGAGCTATGGGCTGTAATGGAAAAAACAGTGGAAAACAATTCTTGCCTTTAATATAACTAATGATTATTAGCATGTTTATTCATTTTACAGCACTTTTGGTACAACTGTTAATGTAATAACTTCCCATTAATGTAATAAATCATTAATGTAAGAACAATCTGCAGTTAATCGTGTAACACTCATGTTATTAATGTAATGTCCTTTTTCTTGTCAATGCAATAATTATTACATTTTTGGGTTTCACTCGGTTGAAATTTTTGAAAAGTAATCCATTGACAATGATCACCAAAGACTTAGCAGCTTAGCAGGTGGATCTGCTGAGTGCTGACTGAAACTAATACAGGAGGGTTTGGGAGAGTTTTGCTTCTGTCACAGAGAAACCATGTAACTGCAGTTTTGGGTGTTTTTCAATTTCTTTAAAGCAGTTTCCAGCATTCTCTTTTTAATTCCTGAAAAAAAAAAATGTTAAGACAGCATCAGCAGGTTGAGAGGGTTTTTGTCAAGCAGTGTGGTTTGGTTGTGTGGCTGTGCTCTGTGGGGACACAGAAATACACTGCAGTGTCTTCTGATGTCAGATTATAAATGGTGACTGATGCATTCTCATTTGCAGTTGCTTTCCCATCTATTTTGAGTTTCCGTGTGAATCCTGGCTCAAGATTCTCTGAGTTTACAATAAGTCGTCCCAACAGCACAAGACTTTTGTTGTTTTGGGACTGCTTGTACAAGAGGATGTAAGTGTACTGTGATACATCATGACTGCACTGGAAATTCACAGATTCTCCAAGATGCTTCACCACAACAGCTGGACTCTGGAATAAAGCACCCAGACACAGATCTTTAGGATGAGAGAAGAAAAACACATGAGGGTCAAGCTTCCAAGGAAAACATTCACTAATTTAGATTTAATTGAAGTTTAATTGCACTTACCCATGGAAACAACCACAGTGAAAAAGCAGAGGGCACAAACATAAGCCATGTTGCCTCCACAAAGACTTTAACTGAGGAAGCACAAAAGGTGACACTCAAGTATTTATAAAAAATGCAGTATAAGATTCCTGTTAGAGAATTGCTCATACTCATATTTGGAAAATTCATCCAAGTCCCTCCCCTCAGCAACAAACTGAGCTGCGTATCACAGAGGCCACAACAAGATTTTTACGGCCACGCCACAATGGTTGCTACAAATGCAGAGGATGTGCACAATGCAACATGATAAAATGTGAATACTTCTGTCATCCTCATTCTGGCAAAGATATCCAATTAATGATGAAATAACATGCTTTTCTTCTCAAGTCATCTATATTATGAAGTGTCCTTGTGGTTTGGCATATATTGGGAAAACTCTAAAAACACAGAATAAGTGAACATAACAGCTCTATCAGGAGAAATGATAGAAAATCCCCAGTGGCAGTTCATTTCAATGATTGTAAACATGACATCTCATCATTCAGGTTCTGTGGTATAGAAAAGGTGAACCAACCAGATAGAGGTGGCGATGTTTAAAAGATCTTAAACCAGAGAGAAGTATATTGGATATATACATTACAGCCCCTATCACTGAATGGACTGAATGATGAGATGCCATGGCATGTGATGCTGTAACAAGAATGTAGTCTCCTCCTCTATGTTGCTAGATTAGACCCTTGTAATGATTTATGAAAGTCAAGTACGACCAATGTCCCATTACAATGGTACCTGATCCCTGTATACATACTGTGTATAGTTCTGTATTTAATATGCAATTATTGGGTTAATTTGTTGCACTTTTGACGATTGGATTCCATAAGATATTGTATTATATGTTTGACTCTTTGTTCTACTACAATAAAAACAATGAAAAACAGTCTGATATAACATTTATGAAATAGGTATTCATACTTTCATGTGACTGATTATTTGAGACATACATTATTCAATAGCAGTACTATGGAGTTGATAACATAATTTCATGTTCATATTCTCCTCAGTGCTTAGGACAGGAGATCAAAACATTTTATCCTTAATTCATGTACTGAATGCCCAGATACAGTTCGGCAAAAATAATAATCATACAGCATCTGAAAAGTTGTGTGGAGAAACACTGCACCCCAATGGATGATAGAAGTGTTGCATCAAAAGCAGTTATCATGTCACTGTGAGCCAGCTGCGTGATATCAGACGTTCACAGTGTTTCTCTGCTCTTCATGTGGTTGTCAGCAGGTGAATGATTGTGATTTAGTTCCTGGTGGATCACAGAGGGTTTTTGTTGAAGACAGAGGCTTTGTGCAGCACTGTGCTACACTGGCAGCACAGAAATACACCGCACTGTCCTTGACTCCGCTCAGCTTTGGAATATGAAGAGATGACTGACTTCTCCCATCCCCGCTCACATTATAAATCTCTTTGAATGGATCTTCAATGCTGTCAGCAGTGACTCGTACATACCCAATGAGTGTCACATCACTGCTCCCCATAGACTGTTTGTACCATTGGATCATATTAAAATTTGTGATAGCGTGGCTGCAGTTGATCAGGACTTTGTCTCCAGCATCTTTTATCATGGCAGTGGGAGTCTGATGAACGCTGTTTGTTGATGAATCTGCAGAAACACATTTGAAACAGTAGTTTCAAGAGAAAAAACAACCAAATACTGTAGGTTACTGCAGATATTTGGGATTTACTATAGCAGTAATATTACCTGTCAGACAGAGGGGCAGAGCTGCTAAATGTAGGAGAAGTCTGATCATGATCCTTGTAGAGATGAAAACAAAAGTAGAATGAAGACTGCAGACTGAATAGAGCTGGCTGGATGGAGAAGAGGAGGGGCGGACAATGTGGACGTCACAACTTTGATTAGTGGATATATACAGTATCCTGCTGTGTTGGTTAAAACAGGAAGAGACAGGTTTCAATACTGATACTGGCTATGGTTAGATGCAGGTGTGCTCTTCTTCAGTGAAAATGTATGTGGTTGATTATCAGCAAAGGGTTTTTGTAGAGGAAAGAAGGTAATTGAGTCACTGTGCCTACTAGCTGCACAGTAATACATGCCGCTGTCTTCTGGCTGTCTTAGTTTTAGAATATGAAGGTACGCTTCCTTTGAGCCATCTCCACTCACAGTGAAATTATTTTTGAATTGATCCTCAATGGTTGGGTTAGTATATTGAGTATATCCAATGAGTTTAAGGTTAGAGTCATCCATCAGCTGCTGGTACCACAATATCACATTGTATAAACTAATTGAATGGCTGCAGTTGATTGTTGCTGAATCTTGAGGATTTCCCAAGATTGAGGAAGGAACCTGAAGGACTTCGTTACTCAGCGAACGACCTGCGTTTAAAAAGAGAAAAAACATTAAGAAAACAGAAACGGTTGTGAAAAATGAAACTTTTAGCAAAGGTTTGTTATTTGCATTCAAACCCACAGGTGAGCCAGAGAATTAGCAGAGTGATGCAGTTGAGTTTTCTGATCATGATGACTTTATCTCTCTCTCTGTCTCTGTCTCTGCTTTGACAGACAGACTGAACAGACGTTGTGGGATGAACTGAGAGGGGAGGAGACAGAAACTGTGACGTTTGAAAACAGACTTCTGGCTGCTCCTGTGCTCTGTCCTCTCTGGTGTAATGTGTACATGGAAGTGAATATGCAAAGAAACAGCTTCCTTATTAAAATATATCTAATATGGGAAATGAAGACCTCTAAAAAACCCTCACCTAGATACAGGGTTATGTATAAAAAAATATAGGGGTGAGTGAAGTACATAGGTGGTTCATTACATTAACATGATTAAACAGAATATTTTAAATATTACTATGAAAACTGAGCTGAACAATAAATGGAACATGGTGCACACCTGCTCCTGTATCATGAATAATACTGGTCTATCCAATATAACTTGTGTGGCACAAGAGCTAAATGGAAACAGGATGTGATGCTTACAGGAAAGATCTCAATGATGGAATGCTTAACTTTTTGAATATTAACACCAATATTATTGGTGTTCATGTTAATACACTTGTGATGCAGGTTGACTAATAACTGCAGATGTCAGTATTAACAGGAAAGGAAATGACAGAACCTTATATTCATTTCCAGTACAGAGGTTTTTGTGCAGCTTAAGTAAGTAAGCAGTAAGTTAACTGTGGCACTGTGGGACTGACAGCACAGAAATACAAGCCTTTATTATGTGAAAGTCCCACTGGCAGTGTCAGGCTTGGTGGCTGAGAATTTCTCTCTGCTGAAACCTCCAAAGTCATGCTTTTTGTTATTGGATGTTGTGTACACTATTTGTTTCATTCCTTCTCCTAGAAATTGTCTGTACCAGTACATATGGTAGTAGGTTCCACCCTTGGTGTGACTGCAGTTGATTGTCGCATCATCACCCTTGTTTTTCCACAGTATGGAGGTCTGGGTGACATCACTCCCATCAACAAGACCTGTGTGCATAATAGTAAAGGTTACCAATAGTGAACATTTTAACTTTCAAAGAGCTTTGTTTGAAAAATTGACAGTTTCAGTTGTCATCCCTGGACGTAACTCCCATCAATAAGATGGGAACTGATTACGTTACCAAAGGTGAAAATAATCAGGATGTATATTTTTGTTTCAAAACCAGGGTCAACTTCCAATTTTTCCCTCTTGGTTGCAGACTGTGATACAGTGAGTTGATATTATTATACTATTATATCATGATTTTAATACTTTACCTGTATTGTAGAGCAAAAACACTGACAAGCAGAGAAGGCCATGTTTGATGATGATAATGTCCATGTTCTGGAAGTCAGAGACTGCCAGTTTAATATATGACTGTCAGTATAGTTACAGAGATATAAAGAGCTGTCATAGTTTAATTCTATTTGACATGAGAACTGGTGGGAGTGTCACTGCATTTTGTGATGTGGTGTGATCCTGAATCTGACTGTAGATGGGAGTATTAGTGGAACTCGAGGTCCCCCTACAGTACATGAGATAATACACACATACAGTTGGCAGCAGTTGTGCCTTCAGTGCATTGAGGTTTTTGTTCAGCTATCCAGTAAGTCTGTATCACTGTGTTCACTCACAGCACAGAAATACAAGCCTTTATCTTCTAGTACCAAATTCTTCACTGTGAAAGTCCCAGTTGCAGCGTCAGGCTTGGTGGTTGAGAATTTCTCCTCTCTGAAGTCGGGCTCATAGTCAGGTTTGGTGTCTGCAATGGTGAAAACTATTTGTTTCATTCCTTCTCCTGGAAGTTGTCTGTACCAGTACATCTGGTTATAACCAGCACCCTTGGTGTGACTGCAGTCTATAGTCGCATTGTCACCCTTGTTTTTCCACAGTATGGGGTTCTGGGTGACATCACTCCCATCAATAAGACCTGTGTGCATAACAGTAAAGGTTAACAGTTAAACATTTCAACTTTCATAGATCTTTGTTTAAAACCACTGTCAACTTATTCTGTTTTTCCTGGACATCACTCCCACCAATAAGATGAGAGAGAAAACATTTTAGTCAGTAATACAGTGAGTTGATCTTATTGTACTTTACCTGTAATCCAGAGCAGTAATACTGACAAGCTGAGGTTGCCATGTTTGATGATGATAATGTCCATGTTCTGGAAGTCAGAGACTGACAGAGTCTCATATATGACTGTCAGTATAGTTACAGAGATATAAAGAGCTTTCATAGTGTTCTTCTATTTGATATGGCAACTGGTTGGTGTGTCACTGCATTTTGTGATGCGGTGTGATCCTGAATCTAACTGTAGATGGGAGTATTAGTGGAACTCGAGGTCCCCCTACTGTACGTAACCCACATGTACATTACATGTAATCCAGATCAGTAACACTGACTGGCTGAGGAGGTTTGCATGTTTGATGACTTTTATATACATGTGATGAGATAAAAATTGTTTTGACAGTGTTGTGCTCTGGGACAAAGTCAACAATGTCAGAAAGAGTGAATTGCTCATCCAAGAATTAGAACTCAACCTGTTGACACCTGTTGTCAACACTGTGAACCTAAAATTTGTCCTCCACAGAGGTCAAAACTGTGTAAAAACCATAAAACTAGACGATAAGATCTTCAAAGTCTTGGTTTAGCAGTTGTTGCCTGATAGAGTTTGGCTGCAGGTGTTCAGCAGCCTGTATAGGCGGACAGACAGACAAAGGAGGGTTTTTGTAGGGAGGAGAGGGGAGTCTGCAGCACTGTGCTGACTTCCAGCACAGAAATACACAGCGCTGTCAGTTAACGTGAGATTAGAAATGGTGAGGTTTGAATATTTGCGGCCATCTCCTTTAAAGCTGATTTTTCCTTTCACGTCTTCCTCTGGGTTTAAATAGTTGAGATTGAGAAATCCCAGGAACTTTAGAGTTCTGCTTCCATCTTGTTTGTACCAGAGAATACGATCATAACTTGGTATGCTGTGTGAGCAATGGATCTCACTGTCAACAGATTCACCAGCGCTCTTAATGATAAAAGAGGGTATTTGGACAACTTTAGAGCTGTGAGAAGAACCTGTGGAAAGAAGAAAAAGAGGAGATTTTAAATGCTAGAATCATCAGCTGTTCAGTTTCCTCATCTGTTTGGAATACTCTTGTTTTTCTCACTCTTTATCCATGGCAGATGCAGGAGGCAAATTATGAAGACCATGAAGATCATGTTAAAGATCTTGAGCTGTGACTCTACCATCATCTTTCCTTTCAGATCCTGTCACTGCTGCACCTGTGGACCAGAGCACATCACTACTGTAATGAACAGAGGAGGAGTCAGGGATCGACATCACAGCTCTAACTTCATCAGCAGTGATCACACTGTGTTGATATCGTAATCTATGGGAGTGTAACTTGTCATTCTTTCATTTGTTAAAGTTTGTGTCCCACTGCTGGTGAAATTGAGGTATCTGCAGTATGTAAATTATTTTTGGTGTTATACTCTTAAAATAGCCATTTTCCATTCCATGAAAATTTACAGTGAAATTCTGACCAGCTGACTTGCTAGCTGCAGCTGAAGAGAGCTTATAGATATAACAATAATATAATCAATTTACTCTGTTATGAAAACTTACTCCATAGTTTGTGGGCCAAAAATTGTCAGTAATTAAACTTAACTATCCTAAACTGAGGAATATTGAAATGTTACTGATCTACAGTACATGGAAGTGTATGACTGAATTGTCGCTGGTGGGTGAAAACCTTGTATGTCCAAAATGTCTGAGAAAAACAGCCTTGTTTCAGCTTGATGACAATGCATTTTTTATATGATCCAAGAGCTTTTGAAAGGGTTTCAAAAGCCCAAGAGGTCAGAGAATTTTCTCAACCCAAAATGGATCTTTCAATTGAAGTGAAAACATGAAAATCACCAAATGCACAGCATGAAGTATTGAATAGTTCCATTAGACGTGTGGCTTATTAAAAAACTAAAGAGAGTCTGAGGCACTCTGTTGTGATAGTGAAAGTTTCCCTGATGAAGGTTCATTTAAGCAGAAACATATTGATCAGTTTTAACTTTGCAGATTGCCAGTGTAAAATGAAGGCTTTTAAGTTTTGCTCATCACAAAGTGCCTCAGATTTTTGTTTCTTAAATATATTCTTGTAATACACATTTCAAAGAGCTTGTGTTACCACGTAGCTCTCCCAAATCTTTGCTCTTCTAGTGTGGCTTATCTTTACTTGCATGGAGGAGGTGCACAGTCAAAGTGTGCTGCTGACTCTACACAGCTGAGGCCTGGTGGTAGTTTTTGCTGAGGTTACACACTGCTCTGTGCCACTGTGCCTCTTGTTTGGAACAGAAGTAGACTCCGCTGTCGGAGCTCTTCACAGCGCTCACAGACAGCAACAGGGAGACTCCTGAACGATTTGCTGAGTGTCGGAGCTTGAAGCTCTCCTCCACGGTTATCATTTGTACATATCCGTTCACTACAAGCTCCACAGGTCGCCCGGGCCTCTGGATGTACCAGGCCATACCGTTAAAGTTGGTGCTGATCTGAGAACAGCTCAGTGTCACGTTAAGCCCCTCGGCTACGATCAGCTCAGGAGACTGCTTCACTGCACGACCTAAGAGAGAGAATATATTAAAACAGATGCCAGAATGACGGTAGGCAATGACACTTCAAATGTAAACAAAACAAGACCTATGGAGAGAGTGGTAAGTCTTTAAATGTACTCTATATCTTACAATCACAGCCTATTTGTACCTAGCGGTAGAAGCAGGAGTAGAAGACACACTGCAGCCATGTTTTAATAGACTGTATCAATATGAATTGGAAGCAGCAGCAGTCCTCAATGGATCCCTTCAGCAGTTTTCCTGTCTGAATGAGGCGGTCTCCTCCCCCTGAGCGCTGTATCTGCCCACAGGAGGTTTTAGTCGGGGCTCCAGCTGTGCAGCGTTCACTGTGTGTGACTTTACGGCACAATAGTAAACAGCGCTGTGGGAGAGCTGGGGCTTGTTGATGATCAGAGACAGAGAGTTGTCTTTCCTTTTTCCCTCGAAGCCTGGGACTTCTACTGTCACCGCCAGCGAACTCCCATAGGAAAACAGCAGCATCTGAAAGGAACTATGGGACATGCATTCAAACCAAGAAGGATCAAAGCAGGATCAGAGGCCATTTAACTGGCAAGTATGATAAATAAACAGGGATTTGTCTCGGTGGCATTGGTGCATAGATGTATTGACTTTTAGAGTTTCATGATACGTTATGACAGATAATACAAAGACAACAGGAGCCTCATACAGCGCAAAGGGACAAACTATGGACAGTAGACTAAGATCAAGCTGAAAAGTTACATTACAATCAATATGACAAGTTGGACATGGCTAGTTGGAATGCAAAGCGTAGTTTTGTTTTCTTTGATCCTTGTTTTTAATACCTTCCATTCTGCTGATACCAGAACATCACAGACTTGGCGACGCCCTCCTGGTCACAGAGGAGATTCACCGGTCGGCCCGGATCCACCATCACTTCAGCAGGCTGCCGCAGCGCCAGTCCTGCCAAGGGTGCAATGCATGGAATAAATAAAATGCAGAATCATGCAAGAGTGGCAGGTGTGCTAAAGCTGGAGTGACTTAAAAATGTTGTTAAATGATGAATAAATCATCAAAAATTACTTCTAACTTTCACTGAAATGACTTAACACAGCTGGATTAATGAACATGTTTTATACAGTGAAGATGTCATCATATTGTTAGATTTACCCCAGTGGAACAGAGAGAGGATCAGCAAAGCAAACATGAGGTTTCCCTGCAGAACTGTTCAACCTGTCAGAGATGAGGATGTTCTCATGACTGACACAGAGGAATAACCATGAAGCAAAAACTTTGTGCTCAAACAACGGAAGCTGATGTGCTGCTGTACCTTAAATGGGTATAAGTCCATAGGGATGAACAGGTGTAATGACAAAAGATCAGTTTTTAATAAAGTGTTGTGGTTCAATCCTATGATGCATAAACGACATTCCCATTGCCTAAGTGCATATTGCAGTATATTCATGCAATCAATATTTATATTTGGCACACACACACACACACACACACACACAAACACATGAATGCACGCACACAGCTGCAAAAGCATGAAAACAGTGCCATCTACTGTACAAAATTGTATCTGTGATGTTCTAAAGTTAGAAGATAATATTTCTGTATTTTTGCAGAGAAACCTAGGAATTCAAAATTGGATGAATATATAGAATTTTAAACCATTCATTCTTCTAGATATTGTGAATGTGTCGTCTGGTTTCATGACCCAGAAACAAACCATTTGAAATACCTTGTAAAATTATAACAGTGCATGGGAATAAATGGGAAAAGACTTTTTCACTTCATGAACACATGACTTAGAAATACACCATTTTTATGATGTATTCATAGAGATGCACCACAATTCAAATTTGTTGTTTTTCTCAAACATTTTGGACATACAAGGTTTTCACCCAACAGCAACTATTCAGTCATATACTTCCATGTACTGTAGATCAGTTTTTACAATATTCAGTTAAAACAATATTCCTTAGTTTAGGAAAGTTTTTTATTTAATTACTGACAATTTTTGGCCTTTTGCTGCACCCCCCCTGCAGCGATTTTTCATAACAGAGTAAGTTTGTTCTATTATTGCCTTATATCTATAAGCTCTGTTCAGCTGCAGGTAGATCAGCTAATCAGTCTTTCATTGTAAATTTTCATAGAATGGAAAACACCAGCAGGGGGACACAAACTTTAACAAATGAAAGAATGACAAGTTACACTCCCACAGATTACAATATCAACACAGTGTGATCACTGCTGATGAAGTTAGAGCTGTGATGTCGATCCCTGACTCCTCTGTTCATTACAGTAGTGATGTGCTCTGGTCCACAGGTGCAGCAGTGACAGGATCTGAAAGGAAAGATGATGGTAGAGTCACAGCTCAAGATCTTTAACATGATCTTCATGGTCTTCATAATTTGCCTCCTGCATCTGCCATGGATAAAGAGTGAGAAAAACAAGAGTATTCCAAACAGATGAGGAAACTGAACAGCTGATGATTCTAGTATTTAAAATCTCCTCTTTTTCTTCTTTCCACAGGTTCTTCTCACAGCTCTAAAGTTCTCCAAACACCCGCCGTTATCATTAAGAGCGCTGGTGAATCTGTTGACAGTGAGATCCATTGCTCACACAGCATACCAAGTTATGATCTCATTCTCTGGTACAAACAAGATGGAAGCAGAACTCTAAAGTTCCTGGGATTTCTCAATCTCAACTCTTTAAACCATGAGGAAGACATGAAAGGAAAAACCAGCTTTAAAGGAGATGGCCGTAAATATTCAAACCTCACCATTTCTAATCTCACGTTAACTAACAGCGCTGTGTATTTCTGTGCTGCAAGTCAGCACAGTGCTGCAGACTCCCCTCTCCTCCCTACAAAAACTCTCCTTTGTCTGTCTGTCCGCCTATACAGGCTGCTGAACACCTGCAGCCAAACTCTATCAGGCAAAAACTGCTAAACCAAGACTTTGAAGATCTTATCATCTGGTTTTATGGTTTTTACACAGTTTTGACCTCTGCTGAGGACAAGTTTTAGGTTCACAGTACAAACAGGTTCAGGTTTAATCCTTGGATGAGCAGTTCACTCTTTCTGATATTGTTGACATTGTTCCAGACAAAACACTACACTGTCACAACAATGTATATCTCTAACTATACTGACAGTTAAATATGAGGCTCTGGTTTCCTCTGTCCTCCAGCATATGAACATCATCATCATCAAACATGCAGCCTCCTCAGCCAGTCAGTGTTAATGATCTGGATTGCATGTTATGCACATGGGGGTGATGTACAGTAGGGGGACCTCGAGTTCCACTAATACTCCCATCTACAGTTAGATTCAGGATCACACCACATCACAAAATGCTGTGACACTCCCACTAGTTGCAACATCAAATAGAAGAACACTAGCTCTTTATATCTCTGTAACTATACTGACAGTCATATATGAGACTGGCAGTCTCTCACTTCCAGAACATGGACATTATCATCATCAAGCACGGCAACCTCAGCTTGTCAATATTATTGCTCTGGATTACAGGTAAAGTACAATAAGATCAACTCAGTATATTACTGAGTGAAACCAAGTGGGGAAATGTTGAAGTTGAACCCTGTTTTAAAAACAAAACAAAAACAATGTGCTTACAATAAATTTTTTCACCTTTGGTAACGTTATCAACAGGGATGTAACTGATGGGAGTGATGTCACTGTCAATACAGAAGTCGACAGTGGTTTTAAACAAGCTCTATATGAGTTCAAATGTTCACTGTTGATAACTATTATGCACACAGGTCTTATTGATGGGAGTGAAGTCACCCAGTCCCCAAAACTGTGGAAAAACAAGGGTGACAATGCGACTATAGACTGCAAACAAACCAAGGGTCTTGGCTATACCCAGATGTACTGGTACAGACAACTTCCAGGAGAAGGAATGAAACAAATAGTGTTCACAACATCTGGTAGCACAGTCCATGACTTTGGAAATTTCAGCAGAGAGAAATTCTCAGCCACCAAGCCTGACGCTGCAACTGGGACTTTCACAGTGAAGAATTTGGCACCAGAAGATAAAGGCTTGTATTTCTGTGCTGTGAGTGAACACAGTGATACAGACTTACTGGATAGCTGAACAAAAACCCCATTGCACTGTAGGAACAACTGTTGCCACCTGTATGTGTGAATTATCTCATGTACAGTAGGGGGACCTCGAGTTCCACTAATACTCCCATCTACAGTTAGATTCAGGATCACACCACATCACAAAATGCAGTGACACTCCCACCAGTTCTCATATCAAATAGAGCTAAAAGGTGACAATTCTTCATGTCTCTGTAACTACACTGACAGTCATCTATGACACTGGCTGTCTCTGACTTCCAGAACATGGACATTATCATCATCAAACATGGCAACCTCATCTTGTCAGTATTACTGCTCTGGATTACAGGTAAATTACAATAAGATCAACTCACTGCATCACAGTCTGCAACCAAGGGGGGAAAACTGTTTTTGAAACAAAAGTATACATACTGAAACAGATTCTTTTCACCTTTGGTTACATTATCAACCTTATTGATGAAAGTGATGTCCAGGAAAAACAGCAGAAGTTGACAGTGGGTTTTAAACAATGGTCTATGAAAGTTAAAATTTGAAAAGTTCAAATATTCACTATTGGTAACCTTTATTGTTATGCACACAGGTCTTATTGATGGGAGTGATGTCACCCAGACTCCCATAGTGTGGAAAAACAAGGGTGACGATGCGACAATAAACTGCAGCCACACTAAGGGCATTAGCTACTCCCAGATGTACTAGTACAGACAACTTCCAGGAGAAGGAATGAAACAAATAGTTTTCACCATTGCAGATACGAAACCTGACTATGAGCCCGACTTCAGAGAGGAGAAATTCTCAGCCACCAAGCCTGACGCTGCCAGTGGGACTTTCACAGTGAAGAATTTGGCACCAGAAGATAAAGGCTTGTATTTCTGTGCAGTGAGTGAACACAGTGATACAGACTTACTGGATAGCTGAACAAAAACCTCAATGCTGTTGCCAACTGTATGTGTGTATTATCTCATGTACTGTAGGGGGACCTCGAGTTCCACTAATACTCCCATCTACAGTTAGATTCAGGATCACACCACATCACAAAATGCAGTGACACTCTCACCAGTTGTCATATCAAATAGAAGAACACTATGACAGCTCTTTATATCTCTGTAACTATACTGACAGTCATATATGAGACTCTGCCAGTCTCTGACTTCCAGAACATGGACATTATCATCATCAAACATGGCAACCTCAGCTTGTCAGTATTACTGATCTGGATTACAGGTAAATTACAGTATATTTAGCTCAGTGTATCACTGACTGAAACCAAGAGGGGAAAAGTGTTTTTGAAATAAAAGTATACATACTGTACACTGATTTTTTTTCACCTTTGTTAACATAAACTCTCATCTTATTGATGGGAGTAAAGTCCAGGGAAAACAGCAGAAGTTGACAGTGGTTTTAAACAAAGATCTATGAAAGTTGAAATGTTTAATTGTTAACCTTTACTGTTATGCACACAGGTCTTGTTGATGGGAGTGATGTCACCCAGAACCCCATACTGTGGAAAAACAAGGATGACAATGCAACAATAAACTGCAGCCACACTAAGGGAACTGGCTATTTCCAGATGTACTGGTACAGACAACCTCCAGGAGAAGGAATGAAACAAATAGTTTTCACCATTGCAGATACAAAACCTGACTATGAGCCCGACTTCAGAGAGGAGAAATTCTCAGCCACCAAGCCTGACACTGCCAGTGGGACTTTCACAGTGAAGAATTTGGTACCAGAAGATAAAGGCTTGTATTTCTGTGCTGTCAGTCAGTCCCACAGTGCCACAGTTAACTTAAAAGCTGCACAAAAACCTTTGTACTGGAGAGCAATATGAGGTTCTGTCACTTCCTTTCTTGTTAATACTGACAGCTGCAGTTATTAGTCAGCCTGCATCACAAGTATGTTCACATGAACACCAATAAAGTGTTATTATTCAAAAGGTTAAGTATTCCATCATTGAGATCTTTCCTGTAGCATCACATCCTGTTTCCATTTAGCTCTTATGCCACACAAGATATATGGGATCGACGACGATCAAATATTATTCATGATACAGGAGCAGGTGTGCACCATGTTCCATTTACTGTTCAGCTCAGTTTTCATACTAATATTTAAAATATTCTGTTTAATCATGTTCATATGGATATTTGAGAATCAAGTATAAAAAGTCATTTAAAATGAGATCTTAACAGTGATGTGAGCTGGTATTGAGAATATTGCGCACACAAACTCACTCAACATTGATGTGTGTATAACTGCACACAGGATTCAACTGATAATGGGTTTTTGAAACTGATGCATCAGTCTAACCCAAGATGACACCAGGTTACTGAATCATGTGACACTCCCACAAACTGCTGTACTGAATTTAAAATACCAGCTGCCATTGTAACACCTCCCATTATACAGACTAACAGTCATTTATGTGACTCTGGTCTCTCAATCCATTTTCCTGAGAACGCAATCATGATCAAACCGGATCTGATCAAGCTCTCTGCGTCTCTACTCTGTATTGTAGGTAATGTACATTTTAATGCTTAGTATTGAAGGAAGAAATCACAACAAAAGTGACAACGTCTCCGAACAGATTGAAAACCATTGAACTTAACTGATTTTTCCCATTCTGTATGCACACAGAGGCGTCACTGGTGGTACTGTACCATGACATTTGGTCATTTTATCCACACAGGTCTGATTGATGGGAGTGATGTCACCCAGACCCCCCTGCTGTGGAGGAAGAAGGATGAATCTGCCACTATGGACTGCAATCACACCAAGGACGGTTCTTATCTCCAGATGTACTGGTACAGACAGCTGCCAGGGGAGGGAATGAAGCAAATAGTGCTCAAGACTCCAGACTCCCAACCTCAATATGAAAATGCCTTCAGTGAGGACAAATTTCCAGTCCAGAAGCCCAACGCTCAGACTGGATCTTTGACAGTGGAGAAGCTGCTGCCTGAAGACAGCGGAGTGTATTTTTGTGCTGTGAGTCAACACAGTGATACAAGAGACTTAGATAGCTGTACAAATACCTCACTGTTGGTATCACAGTGAATTAAAGAGAGCAGTATCTTTAATGCACTGTAGGGGGAACTCTAGACCAACTGTTATACTCATCTGGAGACTGTCAATCACATAACAGGGTTGATGTATGATAATTGTTACTACACTTTTTCCATTTTAAAGTTCCTTATTTCTTCCAGACTTAAATTTCTTAAGTTTTGATTGGTGTTCAGTACTATGTGTACTGATAGTGGCTGGACAATATGACTGTTCCAAGGCTGAGGAATATTCTTCATAACGTCAAATGTCACAATACATGAAATGACTAAACTATGGTGACTACATAAAATGTGAAGCCATATGGACTGTATGTTCTCACTGAACATGTTTCTATATGTCTCCTTACATTTTCAATAGAATTAAATGGAATTGGAATGTTTAATAATTCCATTGCTTTTTAATTTGTGTAAAATTCCAATTCAAATTTTTTTTTTATGTAAAATTCCAAACTTAGTCCTTTTTAATTCATGTAAAATTCCAATTATTTTGCTTTTTAATTTATGCACAATTCCAAATTAATTCCTTTTGTAAAACTAAAATTTTGTCAAATTGACTTTTCCTACTATGTCAGACTTTCCAGAACTGTGTAGAAACCCTGTTTGATGGTTACAATTCGCTCAAATTTACAAAAGACAGTACTGTATGCCATGACACAACTGTAACTGCCATCTGTTAATAACTGCAAATTCTCACAGGATATTTGTTAATTGACAAGTAACACAAGTGTGTGTTGCCCCAAACTAATGACACACCTTTTTAAAGAGAGTACCGGCACGTGACAGGATGGATGATGTGACGCTCCCATCAGCTGCTGTGTTGAATGTCTCACTATGACACTGATCTGTTTATTCAGTAGCTCAAAATGGTCTCACCTCTCATCATCTGCACTGTTTCTCTGCTCTGTGCTGCAGGTATTATACTGCTGACATTTTTACTGTTTATCTCAACGGCTTTAAGTTATTGTTTGTTTGCCCGTAAAGCACTTGTAACTAGTAATAAGTAAGTAAATGCTATGCAAATGAAGTACACATGATGTGCAAATGATGTTTATTCTGGTGTGGTAATTGTAATTGTAGTAGCAGTAGTAGTAGTATTTATCATAGACTATTCATCATAGATAAAAGAAGCTCAACTATTTTATTATGTATTACTTGCAAATTCGTATTTAGTTACAAAAGGGAGCAGTTTAAAGGAAAATGTATGACTTCAACTGTTTACTTTGCCTAATCCTAATGGTTTATGGTTTGGTTACAGGTATTGTTACGAGTAAAGGAATCCACCAGACCCCACGGTTACTGTTAGAGAGGGGTCAGTCTGCTCAGATGGACTGCAGTCATGATCTGGGCGGCACATACCTCCAAATGTACTGGTATCATCAGTTGCCAGGGGAGAGTATGAAACCGATCGTCTTCATGGTGCCTTACAGCCAGCCTGACTTTGGAGATTTTAGCAAAGACAAATACTCAGCCAACAAGACTGAAGCTCAAAGTGGATCCTTCACAGTGAAAAACGTGGAACCAGGCGACAACGGAGTGTATTTCTGTGCTGTGAGCAAACACAGTGATTCAGATACTTGTACAGCTGCACAAAAACCACGAGCCCAAGACTCAGACTAGCATACTGCCTGGTTTTATTTTAACATGAGGGAATGTAGATCTTATTGGATCATGCAGCTTAAGTTACTGTATTTAAGTTCATTGCAGATCACACTCAGTCGTTCATTCATTCATTCATTCAGTCAGTCAGTCAGTCAGTCAATCAGTCAGTCATTCATTCCTATTCATGGTCAAAGGGGGCTGGAGCCTATCCCAGCATGCACTGGGCAGCAGGCAGGGAGACACCCTGGACAGTTCGCTTGTTCATCAGTTTGTCATATAGATAATACAAATAATAAACTTTATTTATATAGCATTTTTCAACACAGAAGTACAAAGTGCTTTACATAATTATTAAAAAAGAAGAACAAAAGATAGCAGAATTAGCATAAAAATTTGACACAAAAAGCAATTAACAACCTGAATAAAATTGTAAGATAATGACAGGAGAGAGAGGGAGAAAGACCTCTAGGATCAAGAATAAAAGAGAACATACATAGCTTGTAAAACAATAAATAAAGCATAAAACCAGAGTAACAAAGACAGGAAATTATGCAAGGAGTGATTTAAAATGATGATATTTAGTTTCTTGGGTCAGGTGTTTCAAAGTCTTTGACAGCAACAACATTTTTGGATTTTAAAAGCACTTCATTTCCCATATTAGATATAGTTTAATAAGGAAGATATTTCTTTGCATATTCAGTTCCATGTACACATTACACCAGAGAGGACAGAGCACAGGAGAGGCCAGAAGTCTGTTTTCAAACGTCACAGTTTCTGTCTCCTCCCCTCTCAGTTCATCCCACAACGTCTGTTCAGTCTATCTGTCAAAGCAGAGACAGAGACAGGGAGAAAGATAAAGTCATCATGATCAGAAAACTCAACTGCATCACTCTGCTAATTCTCTGGCTCACCTGTGGGTTTGAATGCAAATAACAAACCTTTGCTAAAAGTTTCATTTTTCAACCGTTTCTGTTTTCTTAATGTTTTTTCTCTTTTTAAACGCAGGTCGTTCGCTGAGCAACAAAGTCCTTCAGGTTCCTTCCTCAATCTTGGGAAATCCTCAAGATTCAGCAACAATCAACTGCAGCCACTCAGTCAGTTCATACAATGTGATATTGTGGTACCAGCGGCTGATGGATGACTCTAACCTTAAACTCATTGGATATACTCAATATACTAACCCAACCATTGAGGATCAATTCAAAAATAATTTCACTGTGACTGGAGATGGCTCAAAGGAAGCGTACCTTCATATTCTAAAACTAAGACAGCCAGAAGACAGCGGCATGTATTACTGTGCAGCTAGTAGGCACAGTGACTCAATTACCTTCTTTCCTCTACAAAAACCCTTTGCTGATAATCAACCACATACATTTCCACTGAAGAAGAGCACACCTGCATCTAACCATAGCCAGTATCAGTATTGAAACCTGTCTCTTCCTGTTTTAACCAACACAGCAGGATACTGTATATATCCACTAATCAAAGTTGTGACGTCCACATTGTCCGCCCCTCCTCTTCTCCATCCAGCCAGCTCTATTCAGTCTGCAGTCTTCATTCTACTTTTGTTTTCATCTCTGCAAGGATCATGATCAGACTTCTCCTACATTTAGCAGCTCTACCCCTATGTCTGACAGGTAATATTACATAAATTCATGAGAAATACTATAGTAAATCCTAAATAACTGTAGTAACCTACAGTATCTGGTCGTTTTTTCTCTTCACTAAAGCTGTATGTTTCAAATGTGTTTCTACAGATTCATCAACAAACAGCGTTCATCAGACTCCCACTGCCATGATAAAAGATACTGGAGACAAAGTCCTGATTAACTGCAGCCATTCTAACACTAATTTTCAAATGATCCAATGGTACAAACAGTCTATGGGGAGCAGTAATATGACACTCATTGGGTATGTACGATTCACTGCTGACAGCATTGAGGATCCATTCAAAGAGATTTATAATGTGAGCGGGGATGGGAGAAGTCAGTCATCTCTTCATATTCCAAAGCTGAGCGGAGCCAAGGACAGTGCGGTGTATTTCTGTGCTGCCAGTGAAGCACAGTGCTGCACAAAGCCTCTGTCTTCAACAAAAACCCTCTGTGATCCACCAGGAACTAAATCACAATCATTCACCTGCTGACAACCACATGAAGAGCAGAGAAACACTGTGAACGTCTGATATCACACAGCTGGCTCACAGTGAAATGATAACTGCTTTTGATGCAACACTTCTATCATCCACTAGGGTGCAGTGTTTCTCCACACAACTTTTCAGATGCTGTATGATTATTATTTTTTGCCAAACTGTATCTGGGCATACAGGACATAAATGAATAGTAAATTGTCTATATCCTCTGTCCTAAGCACTGAGAACAATATGAACATGAAATGCTGTTATCAAATCCATAGTACTGTTATCCATAACCAATGTATGTCTCAGTCGGTCATATGAAAGTATGAATATACCTATTTTATAAATGTTACAGAAGATTTTTATTGAGCAAAGACTCACAACTACCAGGCAGGGTCAAAGTTCAAAGTCAATGTGAACATCATCATACATAAAAAGCAAATAAATAATGATAAAAAAAAAAATTATATTCATCATTATAATAAATAAATAATACTAATAATACTAATACTATTACCAATACCTCTGCTACTACTAATAATAATTTCCCCATTGAGATCATTATTTTTACCATATGAAATCTTTGTCTCATCTTTGTCTTCTTTGAATTGGATGGGATGCATTGAATTCCTTTTAAAATTTATGGTTAAATCATTCCAGATTTTTGCTGTAATATTATAATTCCACAATAAGTAACATAAGGACTATTTCAGTCTTACAGAAAATGAACTTTCCATCAGTCTCCGTTCACTTTTTGGGGTAAGTTATGTGCAATATCATCAAGTGAACTTGTCTTATTTCGTATATGAGTATATTTGTATATATATTTGGTATAATCTATGAGTTAACAGCTATTCATGTTATGTAGGTCTCCACCTCTATAAATGTTCTGTAGTGAGGCTTTTATATCAAGCAGCTTGTGTAACAGACTGTTGTGGCCTCTGTGATACGCAGCTCAGTTCTTTGCTGAGGGGAGGGACTTGGATGAATATTCCTCTGACCTCCAGACAAATACGATTATTAGCCATTCTCCAACAGGAATCATATACTGCATGCATGTTTGCTTTTTTACATATACTTGACAGTATCAACTTTTTTGCTTCCCCAGTTAAAGTCTTTGTGGAGGCAATATGTCCTACGTTTGTGTCCTCTGCTGTTTCCATAGGTAAGTGCAATTACATTTCAACCAAATTTAAATCTGTGAATGTTTTCTTTGGAAGCTTGACCCTCATGTGTTTTTCTTCTCTCCTCCTAAAGATCTCTGTCTGGGTGCTGATGTATTCCAGAGTCCAGCTGTTGTGATGAAGCGTCTTGGAGAATCTGTGAATTTCCGGTGCAGCCATGGTGTATCACAATTCACCGCCATCCTCTTGTACAAGCAGTTCCAAAACAGAAGTCTTGTGCTGTTGGGACGACTTATTGTAAACTCCAGGATTCTCACAGAAACTCAAAATAGATGGGAAAGCATCAGTCACCATTTATAATATGACATCAGAAGACACTGCAGCGTATTTCTGTGCCGTGCAGCACGGGGCACAGCCACACAACCAAACCACAGTGCTTCTGTGGTTTGATTTGAAAACCTCTCAAACTGATGTTGCCAGACAAAAACCAAGTATGTCCAAAAAGCAAAAAATACTTTGGTTTTTTTTTGTTCAGGAATTAAGAAGAGAATGCTGGAAACACTTTACATTATGGTTCCTTAAATAATGCTTACTTAACTTGTGATTAAGCATTAACTGACCATGTGTTAACATATTGAATAGTTAATACATATGCGACACTCCTGGTCAAGTGCTGATTAATCTGTATGAACATGATGAAGAAAACTACAGTGCTACCAGTTTAATTAAGTCAGTTTAGTTAGTTAATAAGTTAGTTAATAATCACTACTTAATTAAGCATCCATTACTGAACTTTGTTTTTGAAATCATACAATGGGTTTTTAACAGCTTTCAAAAAATCAAAAATAACCCAAAACTGCAGTTACGTGGTTTCTCTGTGACAGAAGCAAAACTCTCCCAAACCCTCCTGTATTAGTTTCAGTCAGCACTCAGCAGATCCACCTGCTAAGCTGCCAAGTCTTTGGTGATCATTGTCAATGGATTACTTTTGAAAAATTTCAACCCAATGAAACCCAAAAATGTAATAATTGTTACATTGACAAGAAAAAGGACATTACATTAATAGCAAGATTTTTACACCATTAATCACAGATTGCTATTACATTAATGATTTGTTACACAAATGGGAAGTTATTACATTAACAGTTGTAACAAAAGTTACAAAGTGCTATGAAGTGAAATGAATAAAACAAACATGATCACAAACCTGAGTGATAATAAAGGCAAGACTATAGTGTCTCCATTAAGGCCCATATCTCGTTAATGCTGACTCTGAAAATTTCAGATTCCATATTGGACTCCCAACAAACAAACTAACACAACTTCCATGGCATAATGGGAGCAGTAACAACTTACAGGTTAAATGCAAGTTTATAAAAATAGATTTTTGGTTGTGTGTTAAAAGTTCATCTGAGGTCTTTGCTGTCTGGTTTCCCCTCATCAGGTGGCAGTATATCTTTACTCACACCTTATACTGAGCCAGTGGTACAGTGGTAGTTGAGAAAACTATAATGTTTAAGGGAGGAGGAAGTACTATGACACCACCCACCTACATACTTAATGTTTATTATGCTGATAGGTGGGTTTACTCAGAAAAAGAGGTGGTTATAATCATCTGTTAATAATCTGAAATACTGACAGGATTTCTGTTAACTGGCAAGTAACAACACACACTTGTGTTGTCCCAAACTAATGACACACCTTTTTAAAGAGAGTACCGGCAGGTGACAGGATGAATGATGTGACGCTCCCATCTGCTGCTGTGTTGAATGTCTCACTATGACACTGATCTGTTTATTCAGTAGCTCAAAATGGTCTCACCTCTCATCATCTGCACTGTTTCTCTGCTCTGTACTGCAGGTATTATACTGCTGACATTTTTACTAACGGCTTTTAGTTATTGTTTTATTGTCAGTAACATGCTATGCAAATAAAGTTGAAAAAAAATAAAATTATATTATTAGTAGTAGTTGTAGAATTTGTTAAAGACTCTATCATAGATATAAGAGGCTCAACCATTTCATTATTATTATTATTATTATTTGCTGTTTACTTTGCCTAATCCTATTGATTTATGGTTTGGTTACAGGCATTGCTAGGAGTCAGGGAGTCCACCAGACCCCACGGTTACTGTTAGAGAGGGGTCAGTCTGCTCAGATGGACTGCAGTCACGACCACGGTGGCCAATTCTTTTACATGTACTGGTATCAACAGTTGCCAGGGGAGAGTATGAAACTGATCGTGTTCACGGTGCCTTACAGCCAGCCTGACTTTGGAGATTTTAGCAAAGACAAATACTCAGCCAACAAGACTGAAGCTGAACGTGGATCTTTCACAGTGAAAAACGTGGAACCAGGGGACAACGGAGTATATTTCTGTGCTGTGAGCAGAGGCACATTGATACAGATACTTGTACAGCTGCACAAAAAGCACAAGCCCAAGATTAAGACTAGCATACTGCCTGGTTTTTTCATACTAACGTGCAGGAATGTAGATCTTACTGGATCATGATGCTTAACTTACTGTATTTAGGTTAATTGCGGATCAATAGTTCCGCATTGTAACTCTAGTTCTATGATCACAGGTAGAGTCCTCTAACGGGACTCTGTTGGCTTATCCACTCATCTAGTCGCCTCAGCGCACAGAAAATTGCATGCACGTGCTCAGCCAATCAGGATGAGCCTATTCAACTCTATGAGGCCTTGCCCGATAAATTGAGTGGGCCGTTGCTCAGCTTCAGCGATTCGTGGAGCAGTAGAGTGACTCATTAGAGGGCTCCGCCTGCGATCATAGAACTAGAGTTACAATGCGTAACTATTATTCTATTTCACACAGACTTGGCACTCTAACAGATTCTGCTGGCTTAGGGGGCGATGCCCGATGACTTCACTCCCTGCCATGACACCAACACATGACAACATGCCGTGCCATTAGTCTGAATTGACTGTAAATACTGTGAAACCAGTCAGCCAGACATGGCCTCCAGCATTCCCACATGTAAGGTGGGGACGCAAAGCAACGCTACATGCATGTTAATACACAAGGACACTCTAGGATCAAAAATAAAAGAGAAGCTTTTAAAATAACAAATAAAACATATAAGAGTAACAAATACAGGAAATTGTGCAAAAGCCTGTTCATAGAATTTTTGAGGAGTGATTTATAAGATGATATTGATTTGGCTAGCTTTAGTTTCTTCAACAGTACATTTCAAAGCATTTGACAGCAACAAAAATTAGACAATATATTCCAATTTGAATATTTCTTATGGGAATATAAGGAACCACCTATGTACTTCACTCACCCCTATGCTTTTTTTATACATAATCCTGTGTCTAGGTAAGGTTTTTTGAGCTCTTCAGTTCCCATATTAGATATATTTTAATAGGGACGATGTTTCTTTGCATATTCACTTCCATGTACACATTACACCAGAGAGGACAGAGCACAGGAGCAGCCAGAAGTCTGTTTGCAAACGTCACAGTTTCTGTCTCCTCCCCTCTCAGTTCATCCCACAACGTCTGTTCAGTCTGTCTGTCAAAGCAGAGACAGAGACAGAGAGAAAGATAAAGTCATCATGATCAGAAAACTCAACTGCATCACTCTGCTAATTCTCTGGCTCACCTGTGGGTTTGAATACAAATAACAAACCTTTGCTAAAAGTTTCATTTTTCAACCGTTTCTGTTTTCTTAATGTTTTTTCTCTTTTTAAACGCAGGTCGTTCGCTGAGCAACAAAGTCCTTCAGGTTCCTTCCTCAATCTTGGGAAATCCTCAAGATTCAGCAACAATCAACTGCAGCCACTCAATCAGTTCTTACTATGTGATACTGTGGTACCAGCAGCAGATGGATGACTCTAACCTTAAACTCATTGGATATACTTATAATAAGAACCCAACCATTGAGGATCAATTCAAAAATAATTTCAATGTGACTGGAGATGGCTCAAAGGAAGCGTACCTTCATATTCTAAAACTAAGACAGCCAGAAGACAGCAGCATGTATTACTGTGCAGCTAGTAGGCACAGTGACTCAATTACCTTCTTTCCTCTACAAAAACCCTTTGCTGATAATCAACCACATACATTTTCACTGAAGAAGAGCACACCTGCATCTAACCACAGCCAGTATCAGTATTGAAACCTGTCTCTTCCTGTTTTAACCAACACAGCAGGATACTGTATATATCCACTAATCAAAGTTGTGACGTCCACATTGTCCGCCCCTCCTCTTCTCCATCCAGCAAGCTCTATTCAGTCTGCAGTCTTCATTATACTTTTGTTTTCATCTCTACGAGGATCATGATCAGACTTCTCCTACATTTAGCAGCTCTACCCCTCTGTCTGACAGGTAATATTACATAAATTAATGAGAAATACTATAGTAAATCCTAAATATCTGCAGTAACCTACAGTATCTGGTCGTTTTTTTCTCTTCACTAAAGCTGTATGTTTCAAATGTGTTTCTACAGATTCATCAATAAACAGCGTTCATCAGACTCCCACTGCCATGATAAAAGATCCTGGAGACAAAGTCCTGATTAACTGCAGCCACTCTAACACTAATTTTAATATGATCCAATGGTACAAACAGTCTATGGGGAGCAGTGATATGACACTCATTGCGTATGTACGATACGATGCTCCCAGCATTGAAGATCCATTCAAAGAGATTTATAATGTGAGCGGGGATGGGGGAAGTCAGTCATCTCTTCATATTCCAAAGCTGAGCGGAGCCAAGGACAGTGCGGTGTATTTCTGTGCTGCCAGTGAAGCACAGTGCTGCACAAAGCCTCTGTCTTCAACAAAAACCCTCTGTGATCCACCAGGAACTAAATCACAATCATTCACCTGCTGACAACCACATGAAGAGCAGAGAAACACTGTGAACGTCTGATATCACACAGCTGGCTCACAGTGAAATGATAACTGCTTTTGATGCAACACTTCTATCATCCACTAGGGTGCAGTGTTTCTCCACACAACTTTTCAGATGCTGTATGATTATTATTTTTTGCCAAACTGTATCTGGGCATACAGGACATAAATGAATAGTAAATTGTCTATATCCTCTGTCCTAAGCACTGAGAACAATATGAACATGAAATGCTGTTATCAAATCCATAGTACTGTTATCCATAACCAATGTATGTCTCAGTCGGTCATATGAAAGTATGAATATACCTATTTTATAAATGTTACAGAAGATTTTTATTGAGCAAAGACTCACAACTACCAGGCAGGGTCAAAGTTCAAAGTCAATGTGAACATCATCATACATAAAAAGCAAATAAATAATGATAAAAAAAAAAATTATATTCATCATTATAATAAATAAATAATACTAATAATACTAATACTATTACCAATACCTCTGCTACTACTAATAATAATTTCCCCATTGAGATCATTATTTTTACCATATGAAATCTTTGTCTCATCTTTGTCTTCTTTGAATTGGATGGGATGCATTGAATTCCTTTTAAAATTTATGGTTAAATCATTCCAGATTTTTGCTGTAATATTATAATTCCACAATAAGTAACATAAGGACTATTTCAGTCTTACAGAAAATGAACTTTCCATCAGTCTCCGTTCACTTTTTGGGGTAAGTTATGTGCAATATCATCAAGTGAACTTGTCTTATTTCGTATATGAGTATATTTGTATATATATTTGGTATAATCTATGAGTTAACAGCTATTCATGTTATGTAGGTCTCCACCTCTATAAATGTTCTGTAGTGAGGCTTTTATATCAAGCAGCTTGTGTAACAGACTGTTGTGGCCTCTGTGATACGCAGCTCAGTTCTTTGCTGAGGGGAGGGACTTGGATGAATATTCCTCTGACCTCCAGACAAATACGATTATTAGCCATTCTCCAACAGGAATCATATACTGCATGCATGTTTGCTTTTTTACATATACTTGACAGTATCAACTTTTTTGCTTCCCCAGTTAAAGTCTTTGTGGAGGCAATATGTCCTACGTTTGTGTCCTCTGCTGTTTCCATAGGTAAGTGCAATTACATTTCAACCAAATTTAAATCTGTGAATGTTTTCTTTGGAAGCTTGACCCTCATGTGTTTTTCTTCTCTCCTCCTAAAGATCTCTGTCTGGGTGCTGATGTATTCCAGAGTCCAGCTGTTGTGATGAAGCGTCTTGGAGAATCTGTGAATTTCCGGTGCAGCCATGGTGTATCACAATTCACCGCCATCCTCTTGTACAAGCAGTTCCAAAACAGAAGTCTTGTGCTGTTGGGACGACTTATTGTAAACTCCAGGATTCTCACAGAAACTCAAAATAGATGGGAAAGCATCAGTCACCATTTATAATATGACATCAGAAGACACTGCAGCGTATTTCTGTGCCGTGCAGCACGGGGCACAGCCACACAACCAAACCACAGTGCTTCTGTGGTTTGATTTGAAAACCTCTCAAACTGATGTTGCCAGACAAAAACCAAGTATGTCCAAAAAGCAAAAAATACTTTGGTTTTTTTTTGTTCAGGAATTAAGAAGAGAATGCTGGAAACACTTTACATTATGGTTCCTTAAATAATGCTTACTTAACTTGTGATTAAGCATTAACTGACCATGTGTTAACATATTGAATAGTTAATACATATGCGACACTCCTGGTCAAGTGCTGATTAATCTGTATGAACATGATGAAGAAAACTACAGTGCTACCAGTTTAATTAAGTCAGTTTAGTTAGTTAATAAGTTAGTTAATAATCACTACTTAATTAAGCATCCATTACTGAACTTTGTTTTTGAAATCATACAATGGGTTTTTAACAGCTTTCAAAAAATCAAAAATAACCCAAAACTGCAGTTACGTGGTTTCTCTGTGACAGAAGCAAAACTCTCCCAAACCCTCCTGTATTAGTTTCAGTCAGCACTCAGCAGATCCACCTGCTAAGCTGCCAAGTCTTTGGTGATCATTGTCAATGGATTACTTTTGAAAAATTTCAACCCAATGAAACCCAAAAATGTAATAATTGTTACATTGACAAGAAAAAGGACATTACATTAATAGCAAGATTTTTACACCATTAATCACAGATTGCTATTACATTAATGATTTGTTACACAAATGGGAAGTTATTACATTAACAGTTGTAACAAAAGTTACAAAGTGCTATGAAGTGAAATGAATAAAACAAACATGATCACAAACCTGAGTGATAATAAAGGCAAGACTATAGTGTCTCCATTAAGGCCCATATCTCGTTAATGCTGACTCTGAAAATTTCAGATTCCATATTGGACTCCCAACAAACAAACTAACACAACTTCCATGGCATAATGGGAGCAGTAACAACTTACAGGTTAAATGCAAGTTTATAAAAATAGATTTTTGGTTGTGTGTTAAAAGTTCATCTGAGGTCTTTGCTGTCTGGTTTCCCCTCATCAGGTGGCAGTATATCTTTACTCACACCTTATACTGAGCCAGTGGTACAGTGGTAGTTGAGAAAACTATAATGTTTAAGGGAGGAGGAAGTACTATGACACCACCCACCTACATACTTAATGTTTATTATGCTGATAGGTGGGTTTACTCAGAAAAAGAGGTGGTTATAATCATCTGTTAATAATCTGAAATACTGACAGGATTTCTGTTAACTGGCAAGTAACAACACACACTTGTGTTGTCCCAAACTAATGACACACCTTTTTAAAGAGAGTACCGGCAGGTGACAGGATGAATGATGTGACGCTCCCATCTGCTGCTGTGTTGAATGTCTCACTATGACACTGATCTGTTTATTCAGTAGCTCAAAATGGTCTCACCTCTCATCATCTGCACTGTTTCTCTGCTCTGTACTGCAGGTATTATACTGCTGACATTTTTACTAACGGCTTTTAGTTATTGTTTTATTGTCAGTAACATGCTATGCAAATAAAGTTGAAAAAAAATAAAATTATATTATTAGTAGTAGTTGTAGAATTTGTTAAAGACTCTATCATAGATATAAGAGGCTCAACCATTTCATTATTATTATTATTATTATTTGCTGTTTACTTTGCCTAATCCTATTGATTTATGGTTTGGTTACAGGCATTGCTAGGAGTCAGGGAGTCCACCAGACCCCACGGTTACTGTTAGAGAGGGGTCAGTCTGCTCAGATGGACTGCAGTCACGACCACGGTGGCCAATTCTTTTACATGTACTGGTATCAACAGTTGCCAGGGGAGAGTATGAAACTGATCGTGTTCACGGTGCCTTACAGCCAGCCTGACTTTGGAGATTTTAGCAAAGACAAATACTCAGCCAACAAGACTGAAGCTGAACGTGGATCTTTCACAGTGAAAAACGTGGAACCAGGGGACAACGGAGTATATTTCTGTGCTGTGAGCAGAGGCACATTGATACAGATACTTGTACAGCTGCACAAAAAGCACAAGCCCAAGATTAAGACTAGCATACTGCCTGGTTTTTTCATACTAACGTGCAGGAATGTAGATCTTACTGGATCATGATGCTTAACTTACTGTATTTAGGTTAATTGCGGATCAATAGTTCCGCATTGTAACTCTAGTTCTATGATCACAGGTAGAGTCCTCTAACGGGACTCTGTTGGCTTATCCACTCATCTAGTCGCCTCAGCGCACAGAAAATTGCATGCACGTGCTCAGCCAATCAGGATGAGCCTATTCAACTCTATGAGGCCTTGCCCGATAAATTGAGTGGGCCGTTGCTCAGCTTCAGCGATTCGTGGAGCAGTAGAGTGACTCATTAGAGGGCTCCGCCTGCGATCATAGAACTAGAGTTACAATGCGTAACTATTATTCTATTTCACACAGACTTGGCACTCTAACAGATTCTGCTGGCTTAGGGGGCGATGCCCGATGACTTCACTCCCTGCCATGACACCAACACATGACAACATGCCGTGCCATTAGTCTGAATTGACTGTAAATACTGTGAAACCAGTCAGCCAGACATGGCCTCCAGCATTCCCACATGTAAGGTGGGGACGCAAAGCAACGCTACATGCATGTTAATACACAAGGACACTCTAGGATCAAAAATAAAAGAGAAGCTTTTAAAATAACAAATAAAACATATAAGAGTAACAAATACAGGAAATTGTGCAAAAGCCTGTTCATAGAATTTTTGAGGAGTGATTTATAAGATGATATTGATTTGGCTAGCTTTAGTTTCTTCAACAGTACATTTCAAAGCATTTGACAGCAACAAAAATTAGACAATATATTCCAATTTGAATATTTCTTATGGGAATATAAGGAACCACCTATGTACTTCACTCACCCCTATGCTTTTTTTATACATAATCCTGTGTCTAGGTAAGGTTTTTTGAGCTCTTCAGTTCCCATATTAGATATATTTTAATAGGGACGATGTTTCTTTGCATATTCACTTCCATGTACACATTACACCAGAGAGGACAGAGCACAGGAGCAGCCAGAAGTCTGTTTGCAAACGTCACAGTTTCTGTCTCCTCCCCTCTCAGTTCATCCCACAACGTCTGTTCAGTCTGTCTGTCAAAGCAGAGACAGAGACAGAGAGAAAGATAAAGTCATCATGATCAGAAAACTCAACTGCATCACTCTGCTAATTCTCTGGCTCACCTGTGGGTTTGAATGCAAATAACAAACCTTTGCTAAAAGTTTCATTTTTCAACCGTTTCTGTTTTCTTTATGTTTTTTCTCTTTTTAAACGCAGGTCGTTCACTGAGCAATGAAGTCCTTCAGGTTCCTTCCTCAATCTTGGGAAATCCTCAAGATTCAGCAACAATCAACTGCAGCCACTCAATCAGTTTATACAATGTCATATTGTGGTACCAGCAGAAGATGGATGACTCTAATCTTAAACTCATTGGCTATACTTCAAATGATAACCCAACCATTGAGGATCCATTTAAAAATAATTTCACTGTGACTGGAGATGGCTCAAAGGAAGCGTACCTTCATATTCTAAAACTAAGACAGCCAGAAGACAGCGGCATGTATTACTGTGCAGCTAGTAGGCACAGTGACTCAATTACCTTCTTTCCTCTACAAAAACCCTTTGCTGATAATCAACCACATACATTTTCACTGAAGAACAGCACACCTGCATCTAACCATAGCCAGTATCAGTATTGAAACCTGTCTCTTCCTGTTTTAACCAACACAGCAGGATACTGTATATATCCACTAATCAAAGTTGTGACATCCACATTGTCCGCCCCTCCTCTTCTCCATCCAGCCAGCTCTATACAGTCTTCATTATACTTTTGTTTTCATCTCTACAAGGATCATGATCAGACTTCTCCTGCACTTAGCAGCTCTGCCCCTCTGTCTGACAGGTAATATTACTGCTATAGTAAATCCTAAATATCTGCAGTAACCTACAGTATCTGGTCGTTTTTTCTCTTCACTAAACCTGTATGTTTCAAATGTGTTTCTGCAGATTCATCAACAAACAGCGTTCATCAGACTCCCACTGCCATGATAAAAGATGCTGGAGACAAAGTCCTGATTAACTGCAGCCACTCTAACACTAATTTTCAAATGATTCAATGGTACAAACAGTCTATGGGGAGCAGTGATATGACACTCATTGCGTATGTACGATACGATGCTCCCAGCATTGAAGATCCATTCAAAGAGATTTATAATGTGAGCGGGGATGGGAGAAGTCAGTCATCTCTTCATATTCCAAAGCTGAGCGGAGTCAAGGACAGTGTGGTGTATTTCTGTGCTGCCAGTGTAGCACAGTGCTGCACAAAGCCTCTGTCTTCAACAAAAACCCTCTGTGATCCACCAGGAACTAAATCACAATCATTCACCTGCTGACAACCACATGAAGAGCAGAGAAACACTGTGAACGTCTGATATCACACAGCTGGCTCACAGTGAAATGATAACTGCTTTTGATGCAACACTTCTATCATCCATTGGGGTGCAGTGTTTCTCCACACAACTTTTCAGATGCTGTATAATTATTATTTTTTGCCAAACTGTATCTGGGCATACAGGACATAAATGAATAGTAAATTGTCTATATCCTCTGTCCTAAGCACTGAGAACAATATGAACATGAAATGCTGTTATCAAATCCATAGTACTGTTATCCATAACCAATGTATGTCTCAGTCGGTCATATGAAAGTATGAATATACCTATTTTATAAATGTTACAGAAGATTTTTATTGAGCAAAGACTCACAACTACCAGGCAGGGTCAAAGTTCAAAGTCAATGTGAACATCATCATACATAAAAAGCAAATAAATAATGATAAAAAAATATTACATTAATCATTATAATAAATAAATAAATAATACTAATAATACTAATACTATTACCAATACCTCTGCTACTACTAATAATAATTTCCCCATTAAGATCATTATTTTTACCATATGAAATCTTTGTCTCATCTTTGTCTTCTTTGAATTGGATGGGATGCATTGAATTCCTTTTAAAATGTATGGTTAAATCATTCCAGATTTTTGCTGTAATATTATAATTCCACGATAAGTAACATAAGGACTATTTCAGTCTTACAGAAAATGAACTTTCCATCAGTCTCTGTTCACTTTTTGGGGTAAGTTATGTGCAATATCATCAAGTGAACTTGTCTTATTTTGTATATGAGTATATTTGTATATATATTTGGTATAATCTATGAGTTAACACCTATTCATGTTATGTAGGACTCCACCTCTATAAATGTTCTGTAGTGAGGCTTTTATATCAAGCAGCTTGTGTAACAGACTGTTGTGGCCTCTGTGATACGCAGCTCAGTTCTTTGCTGAGGGGAGGGACTTGGATGAATCTTCCTCTGACCTTCAGACAAATACGACTATTAGCCATTCTCCAACAGGAATCATATACTGCATGCATGTTTGCTTTTTTACATATACTTGACAGTATCAACTTTTTTGCTTCCCCAGTTAAAGTCTTTGTGGAGGCAACATGTCCTGCGTTTGTGTCCTCTGCTTTTTCACTGTGGTTGTTTCCATAGGTAAGTGCAATTACATTTCAACCAAATTTAAATCTGTGAATATTTTCTTTGGAAGCTTGACCCTCATGTGTTTTTCTTCTCTCCTCCTAAAGATCTCTGTCTGGGTGCTGATGTATTCCAGAGTCCAGCTGTTGTGATGAAGCGTCTTGGAAAATCTGTGAATTTCCAGTGCAGCCATGGTGTATCACAATTCACCGCCATCCTCTTGTACAAGCAGTTCCAAAACAGAAGTCTTGTGCTGTTGGGACGACTTATTCTCACAGAAACTCAAAATAGATGGGAAAGCATCAGTCACCATTTATAATATGACATCAGAAGACACTACAGTGTATTTCAGTGTTGGCCACACAACCAAACCACAGTGCTTCTGTGGTTTGATTTGAAAACCTCTCAAACTGATGTTGCCAGACAAAAACCAAGTATGTCCAAAAAGCAAAAAATGAATTTTTTTTGTTTTGTTCAGGAATTAAGAAGAGAATGCTGGAAACACTTTACATTATGGTTCCTTAAATAATGCTTACTTAACTTGTGATTAAGCATTAACTGACCATGTGTTAACATATTGAATAGTTAAAAAGTATGCGACACTCCTGGTCAAGTGCTGATTAATGTGTTTGAACATGATGAAGAAAACTACAGTGCTACCAGTTTAATTAAGTCAGTTTAGTTAGTTAATAAGTTAGTTAATAATCACTACTTAATTAAGCATCCATTACTGAACTTTGTTTTTGAAATCATACAATGGGTTTTTAACAGCTTTCAAAAAATCTAAAATAACCCAAAACTGCAGTTACGTGGTTTCTCTGTGACAGAAGCAAAACTCTCCCAAACCCTCCTGTATTAGTTTCAGTCAGCACTCAGCAGATCCACCTGCTAAGCTGCCAAGTCTTTGGTGATCATTGTCAATGGATTACTTTTGAAAAATTTCAACCCAATGAAACCCAAAAATGTAATAATTGTTACATTGACAAGAAAAAGGACATTACATTAATAACAAGATTTTTACACTATTAATCACAGATTGTTATTATATTAATGATTTGTTACACAAATGGGAAGTTATTACATTAACAGTTGTAACAAAAGTTACAAAGTGCTATGAAGTGAAATGAATAAAACAAACATGATCACAAACCTGAGTGATAATAAAGGCAAGACTATAGTGTCTCCATTAAGGCCCATATCTCGTTAATGCTGACTCTGCAAATTTCAGATTCCATATTGGACTCCCAACAAACAAACTAACACAACTTCCTGTGTTGAATGTCTCACTATGACACTTATCTGTTTATTCAGTAGCTCAAAATGGTCTCACCTCTCATCATCTGTACTGTTTCTCTGCTCTGTGCTGCAGGTATTATACTGCTGGCATTTTTACTAACGGCTTTTAGTTATTGTTTTATTGTCAGTAACATGCTATGCAAATAAAGTTGAAAAAAAAAAAGATAATATTATTAGTAGTAGTTGTAGAATTTGTTAAATGCCATGACACCAACACATGACAACATGCCGTGCCATTAGCCTGAATTGACTGTAAATACTGTGAAACCAGTCAGCCAGACATGGCCTCCAGCACTCCCACATGTAAGGTAGGGACGCAAAGCAACGCTACATGCATGTTAATACACAAGGACAGTCTAGGATCAAAAATAAAAGAGAAGCTTTTAAAATAACAAATAAAACATATAAGAGTAACAAATACAGGAAATTGTGCAAAAGCCTGTTCATAGAATTTTTGAGGAGTGATTTATAAGATGATATTGATTTGGCTAGCTTTAGTTTCTTCAACAGTACATTTCAAAGCATTTGACAGCAACAAAAATTAGACAATATATTCCATTTGAGTATTTCTTATGGGAATATAAGGAACCACCTATGTACTTCACTCACCCTTATGTTTTTTTTATACATAATCCTGTGTCTAGGTAAGGTTTTTTGAGCTCTTCAGTTCCCATATTAGATATATTTTAATAGGGACAATGTTTCTTTGCATATTCACTTCCATGTACACATTACACCAGAGAGGACAGAGCACAGGAGCAGCCAGAAGTCTGTTTGCAAACGTCACAGTTTCTGTCTCTTCCCCTCTCAGTTCATCCCACAACGTCTGTTCAGTCTGTCTGTCAAAGCCGAGACAGAGACAGGGAGAAAGATAAAGTCATCATGATCAGAAAACTCAACTGCATCACTCTGCTAATTCTCTGGCTCACCTGTGGGTTTGAATACAAATAACAAACCTTTGCTAAAAGTTTCATTTTTCAACCGTTTCTGTTTTCTTAATGTTTTTTCTCTTTTTAAACGCAGGTCGTTCGCTGAGCAACAAAGTCCTTCAGGTTCCTTCCTCAATCTTGGGAAATCCTCAAGATTCAGCAACAATCAACTGCAGCCACTCAATCAGTTCTTACTATGTGATACTGTGGTACCAGCAGCAGATGGATGACTCTAACCTTAAACTCATTGGATATACTTATAATAAGAACCCAACCATTGAGGATCAATTCAAAAATAATTTCAATGTGACTGGAGATGGCTCAAAGGAAGCGTACCTTCATATTCTAAAACTAAGACAGCCAGAAGACAGCAGCATGTATTACTGTGCAGCTAGTAGGCACAGTGACTCAATTACCTTCTTTCCTCTACAAAAACCCTTTGCTGATAATCAACCACATACATTTTCACTGAAGAAGAGCACACCTGCATCTAACCACAGCCAGTATCAGTATTGAAACCTGTCTCTTCCTGTTTTAACCAACACAGCAGGATACTGTATATATCCACTAATCAAAGTTGTGACGTCCACATTGTCCGCCCCTCCTCTTCTCCATCCAGCAAGCTCTATTCAGTCTGCAGTCTTCATTATACTTTTGTTTTCATCTCTACGAGGATCATGATCAGACTTCTCCTACATTTAGCAGCTCTACCCCTCTGTCTGACAGGTAATATTACATAAATTAATGAGAAATACTATAGTAAATCCTAAATATCTGCAGTAACCTACAGTATCTGGTCGTTTTTTTCTCTTCACTAAAGCTGTATGTTTCAAATGTGTTTCTACAGATTCATCAATAAACAGCGTTCATCAGACTCCCACTGCCATGATAAAAGATCCTGGAGACAAAGTCCTGATTAACTGCAGCCACTCTAACACTAATTTTAATATGATCCAATGGTACAAACAGTCTATGGGGAGCAGTGATATGACACTCATTGCGTATGTACGATACGATGCTCCCAGCATTGAAGATCCATTCAAAGAGATTTATAATGTGAGCGGGGATGGGGGAAGTCAGTCATCTCTTCATATTCCAAAGCTGAGCGGAGCCAAGGACAGTGCGGTGTATTTCTGTGCTGCCAGTGAAGCACAGTGCTGCACAAAGCCTCTGTCTTCAACAAAAACCCTCTGTGATCCACCAGGAACTAAATCACAATCATTCACCTGCTGACAACCACATGAAGAGCAGAGAAACACTGTGAACGTCTGATATCACACAGCTGGCTCACAGTGAAATGATAATTGCTTTTGATGCAACACTTCTATCATCCATTGGGGTGCAGTGTTTCTCCACACAACTTTTCAGATGCTGTATGATTATTACTTTTTGCAAACTGTATCTGGGCATTCAGTACATAAATTAAGAGTAAATTGTCTAGATCCTCTGTGCTAAGCACTGAGAAGAATATGAACATGAAATTATGTTATCAAATCCATAGTACTGTTATGCATAAACAATGTATGTCTCAGTCGGTCATATGAAAGTATGAATATACCTATTTTATAAATTACAGAAGATTTTTATTGAGCAAAGACTCACAACCAACAGGCAGGGTCAAAGTTCAAAGTCAATGTGAACATCATCATACATAAAAAGCAAATAAATAATGATAAAAAAATATTATATTAATCATTATAATAAATAAATAATACTAATAATACTAATACTATTACCAATACCTCTGCTACTACTAATAATAATTTCCCCATTAAGATCATTATTTTTTACCATGTGAAATCTTTGTCTCATCTTTGTCTTCTTTGAATTGGATGGGATGCATTGAATTCCTTTTAAAATTTATGGTTAAATCATTCCAGATTTTTGCTGTAATATTATAATTCCACGATAAGTAACATAAGGACTATTTCAGTCTTACAGAATATCAACTTTCCATCAGTCTGTGTTCACTTTTTGGGGTAAATGTTGTGCAATATTATCAAATGAACTTGTTTTATTTGGCATACAAAATCTATGAGTTAACAGCTATTCATGTTATGTAGGACTCCACCTCTATAAATGTTCTGTAGTGAGGCTTTTATATCAAGCAGCTTGTGTAACAGACTGTTGTGGCCTCTGTGATATGCAGCTCAGTTCTTTGCTGAGGGGAGGGACTTGGATGAATCTTCCTCTGACCTCCAGACAAATACGACTGTAAGCCATTCTCCAACAGGAATCATATACTGCACGTTTGCTTTTTTACAAATACTTGAGAGCATCAATTTTTTTGCTTCCCCAGTTAAAGTCTTTGTGGAGGCAACATGTCCTACGTTTGTGTCCTCTGCTTTTTCACTGTGGTTGTTTCCATAGGTAAGTGCAATTACATTTCAACCAAATTTAAATCTGTGAATGTTTTCTTTGGAAGCTTGACCCTCATGTGTTTTTCTTCTCTCCTCCTAAAGAGCTCTGTCTGGGTGCTGATGTATTCCAGAGTCCAGCTGTTGTGATGAAGCGTCTTGGAAAATCTGTGAATTTCCAGTGCAGCCATGGTGTATCACAGTTCATCGCCATCCTCTTGTACAAGCAGTTCCAAAACAGAAGTCTTGTGCTGTTGGGACGACTTATTGTAAACTCAGAGAATCTTGAGCCAGGATTCTCACAGAAACTCAAAATAGATGGGAAAGCATCAGTCACCATTTATAATATGACATCAGAAGACACTGCAGTGTATTTCTGTGCCGTGCAGCACGGGGCACAGCCACACAACCAAACCACAGTGCTTCTGTGTTTGATTTGAAAACCTCTCAAACTGATGTTGCCAGACAAAAACCAAGTATGTCCAAAAAGCAAAAAATGTTTTGGGTTTTTTTTGTTCAGGAATTAAGAAGAGAATGCTAGAAACACTTTACATTATGGTTTCTTAAATAATGCTTACTTAAATTGTGATTAAGCATTAACTGACCATGTGTTAACATATTGAATAGTTAAAAAGTATGCAACACTCCTGGTCAAGTGCTGATTAATGTGTATGAACATGATGAAGAAAACTACAGTGCTACCAGTTTAATTAAGTCAGTTTAGTTAGTTAATCTCTGTGACAGAAGCAACACCTGCTAAGCTGCCATGTTTTTGGGATCATTGTCAATGGATTACTTTTCAAAAATTTCAACCCAATGAAACCCAAAAATGTAATAATTGTTACATTGACAAGAAAAAGGACATTACATTAATAACAAGATTTTTACTCTATTAATCACAAGTTGTTATTACATTAATGATTTGTTACACAAATGGGAAGTTATTACATTGACAGTTGTAACAAAAGTTACAATGTGCTATGAAGTGAAATGAATAAAACAAACATGATCACAAACCTTAGTGATAATAAAGGCAAGACTATAGTGTCTCCATTAAGGCCCATATCTCGTTAATGCTGACTCTGCAAATTTCAGATTCCATATTGGACTCCCAACAAACAAACTAACACAACTTCCATAGCATAAGTTTATAAAAATAGATTTTTGGTTGTGTGTTAAAAGTTCATCTGAGGTCTTTGCTGTCTGGTTTCCCCTCATCAGGTGGCAGTATATCTTTACTCACACCTTATACTGAGCTAGTGGTACAGTGGTAGTTGAGAAAACTATAATGTTTAAGGGAGGAGGATGTACTATGACGCCACCCACCTACATACTTAATGTTTATTATGCTGATAGGTGGGTTTACTCAGAAGAAGAGGTGGTTATAATCATCTGTTAATAACCTGAAATACTGACAGGATTTCTGTTAACTGGCAAGTAACAACACACACTTGTGTTGTCCCAAACTAATGACACACCTTTTTAATACTGGCAGGTGACAGGATGGATGATGTGACGCTCCCATCAGCTGCTGTGTTGAATGTCTCACTATGACACTGATCTGTTTATTCAGTAGCTCAAAATGGTCTCACCTCTCATCATCTGCACTGTTTCTCTGCTCTGTACTGCAGGTATTATACTGCTGACATTTTTACTAACGGCTTTTAGTTATTGTTTTATTGTCAGTAACATGCTATGCAAATAAAGTTGAAAAAAAATAAAATTATATTATTAGTAGTAGTTGTAGAATTTGTTAAAGACTCTATCATAGATATAAGAGGCTCAACCATTTCATTATTATCATTATTATTATTATTATTATTATTATTATTTGCTGTTTACTTTGCCTAATCCTATTGATTTATGGTTTGGTTATAGGTATTGCTAGGAGTCAGGGAGTCCACCAGACCCCACGGTTACTGTTAGAGAGGGGTCAGTCTGCTCAGATGGACTGCAGTCACGACCACGGTGGCAAATTCTTTTACATGTACTGGTATCAACAGTTGCCAGGGGAGAGTATGAAACTGATCGTGTTCACAGTGCCTTACAGCCAGCCTGACTTTGGAGATTTTAGCAAAGACAAATACTCAGCCAACAAGACTGAAGGTGAACGTGGATCTTTCACAGTGAAAAACGTGGAACCAGGGGACAACGGAGTGTATTTCTGTGCTGCGAGCAGAGGCACAGTGATACAGATACTTGTACAGCTGCACAAAAACCACAAGCCCAAGATTCAGACTAGCATACTGTCTGGTTTTATCATACTAACGTGCAGGAATGTAGATCTTACTGGATCATGATGCTTAACTTACTGTATATAAGTTAATTGCAGATCAAAAGTTCCGCATTGTAACTCTAGTTCTATGATCACAGGTAGAGTCCTCTAACGGGGCTCTGTTGGCTTATCCACTCATCTAGTCGCCTCAGCGCACAGAAAATTGGATGCACGTGCTCAGCCAATCAGGATGAGCCTATTCAACTCTATGAGGCCTTGCCCTACATGAGTTGAGTGCGCCGTTGCTCAGCTTCAGCGATTCGTGGAGCAGTAGAGTGACTCGTTAAAGGGCTCCGCCTGCGATCATAGAACTAGAGTTACAATGCGTAACTATTATTCTATTTCACACAGAATTGACACTCTTACAGGTTCTATTGGCTTAGGGGGCGACGCCCGATGACTTCACTCCCTGCCATGACACCAACACATGACAACATGCCGTGCCATTAGCCTGAATTGACTGTAAATACTGTGAAACCAGTCAGCCAGACATGGCCTCCACCACTCCCACATGTAAGGTAGGGACGCAAACCAACGCTACATGCATGTTAATACACAAGGACATTCTAGGATCAATAATAAAAGAGAAGCTTTTAAAATAACAAATAAAACATATAAGAGTAACAAATACAGGAAATTATGCAAAAGCCTGTTCATAGAATTTTTGAGGAGTGATTTATAAGATGATATTGATTTGGCTAGCTTTAGTTTCTTCAACAGTACATTTCAAAGCATTTGACAGCAACAAAAATTAGACAATATATTCCATTTGAATATTTCTTATGGGAATATAAGGAACCACCTATGTATTTCACTCACCCTTATGTTTTTTCATACATAACGCTGTATCTAGGTAAGTGTTTTTTTGAGCTCTTCAGTTCCCATATTAGATATATTTTAATAGGGACGATGTTTCTTTGCATATTCAGTTCCATGTACACATTACACCAGAGACGACAGAGCACAGCAGAGGCCAGAAGTCTGTTTGCAAACGTCACAGTTTCTGTCTCCTCCCCTCTCAGTTCATCCCACAACGTCTGTTCAGTCTGTCTGTCAAACAGAGACAGAGACAGAGAGAAAGATAAAGTCATCATGATCAGAAAACTCAACTGCATCACTCTGCTAATTCTCTGGCTCACCTGTGGGTTTGAATGCAAATAACAAACCTTTGCTAAAAGTTTCATTTTTCAATCGTTTCTGATTTCTTAACGTTTTTTCTCTTTTTAAATGCAGGTCGTTCGCTGAGCAACAAAGTCCTTCAGGTTCCTTCCTCAATCTTGGGAAATCCTCAAGATTCAGCAAAAATCAACTGCAGCCACTCAATCAGTTCTTACTATGTGATATTGTGGTACCAGCGGCTGATGGATGACTCTAACCTTAAACTCATTGGCTATATGTATTATAATAACCCAACCATTGAGGATCAATTCAAAAATAATTTCAATGTGACTGGAGATGGCTCAAAGGAAGCGTACCTTCATATTCTAAAACTAAGACAGCCAGAAGACAGCAGCATGTATTACTGTGCAGCTAGTAGGCACAGTGACTCAATTACCTTCTTTCCTCTACAAAAACCCTTTGCTGATAATCAACCACATACATTTTCACTGAAGAAGAGCACACCTGCATCTAACCATAGCCAGTATCAGTATTGAAACCTGTCTCTTCCTGTTTTAACCAACACAGCAGGATACTGTATATATCCACTAATCAAAGTTGTGACGTCCACATTGTCCGCCCCTCCTCTTCTCCATCCAGCCAGCTCTATTCAGTCTGCAGTCTTCATTCTACTTTTGTTTTCATCTCTACAAGGATCATGATCAGACTTCTCCTGCACTTAGCAGCTCTGCCCCTCTGTCTGACAGGTAATATTACATTAATTCATGAGAAATGCTATAATAAATCCTAAATATCTGCAGTAACCTACAGTATCTGGTCGTTTTTTCTCTTCACTAAAGCTGTATGTTTCAAATGTGTTTCTGCAGATTCATCAACAAACAGCGTTCATCAGACTCCCACTGCCATGATAAAAGATCCTGGAGACAAAGTCCTGATTAACTGCAGCCACTCTAACAGTAATTTTAATATGATCCAATGGTACAAACAGTCTATGGGGAGCAGTGATATGACACTCATTGCGTATGTACGATTTGATGCTCCCAGCATTGAAGAGCCATTCAAAGAGATTTATAATGTGAGCGGGAATGGGAGAAGTCAGTCATCTCTTCATATTCCAAAGCTGAGCGGAGCCAAGGACAGTGCGGTGTATTTCTGTGCTGCCAGTGAAGCACAGTGCTGCACAAAGCCTCTGTCTTCAACAAAAACCCTCTGTGATCCACCAGGAACTAAATCACAATCATTCACCTGCTGACAACCACATGAAGAGCAGAGAAACACTGTGAACGTCTGATATCACACAGCTGGCTCACAGTGACATGATAACTGCTTTTGATGCAACACTTCTATCATCCATTGGGGTGCAGTGTTTCTCCACACAACTTTTCAGATGCTGTATGATTATTATTTTTGCCAAACTGTATCTGGGCATTCAGTACATAAATTAAGCAGAAATGTCTTGATCCCCTGTCCAAAGCACTGAGGACAATATGAACATGAAATTATGTTAGCAAATCCATAGTATTGCCATGCATAACAATGTATGTCTAAATCGGTCTTGAATGAAACTATCAATACCTACTGTACATGATAAATGTTATATAGCCTACGACTATTTTTATTGAGCAACGACTCAAAACTACCAGGCAGGGTCAAAGTTCAAAGTCAGTGTGAACATCACCATACATAAAAAGAAAATTAATTTAAAAAAATGAAATAGTAATTAATACATTAATTAATATAATAACTAAATAATACTAATAATACTAATACTATTACCAATACTTCTGCTACTACGAATAATAATTTCCCCATTAAGATCACTATGTTTACCAAATGAAATCTTTGTCTCATCGTTGTCTTCATAGTAGTATATGATATTCTTTTGATTCAAAGTCAAATTATAATTTAATTGGATGGGATGCATTTAATTCATATGGTGAAATCATTCCAGTAATATTACAATACCATCATAAGTAACATAAAGACTATTTCAGTCTTACAGAAAATGCACTTTCCATCAGTCTCTGTTCACTTTTTGGGGTAAATGTTGTGCAATAATAAATGAACTTGACTTATTTGGTATACAAAATCTATGAGTTAACAGCTATTCATGTTATGTAGGACTCCACCTCTATAAATGTTCAGTAGTGAGGCTTTTATATCAAGCAGCTTGTGTAACAGACTGTTGTGGCCTCTGTGATACGCAGCTCAGTTCTTTGCTGAGGGGAGGGACTTGGATGAATATTCCTCTGAGACAAATATGAGTATAAGCCATTCTCCAACAGGAATCATATACTGCATGCGCGTCTGTTTTTTTACATATACTTGAGTGTCAAATTTTGTGCTTCCTCAGTTAAAGCCTTTGTGGAGGCAACATGGCCGATGTTTGTGCCCTCTGCTTTTTTGCTGTGGTTGTTTCCCTGGGTAAGTGCAAATGAACTTCTTCCAAATCTAAGTCTATGAATGTTTTCCTTGGAAGCTTGACCCTAATGTGTTTTTCTTCTCTCATCCTAAAGATCTCTGTCTGGGTCTTATATTCTAGAGTCCAGCTGTTGTGATGAAGCATCTTGAAGAATCTGTGAATTTCCAGTGCAGTCATCATGACACAAACTGGGACACCGTCCTCTTGTACAAGCAGTCCCAAAACAACAAAAGTCTTGTGCTGTTGGGACGACTTATAGTAAACTCAGAGAATCTTGAGCCGGGATTCACACGGAAACTCAAACCAGATGGGAAGGCAATTGTAAATGAGAAAGCATCAGTCACCATTTATAATCTGACATCAGAAGACACTGCAGTTGACAAAAACCTCTCAAACTGCTGTACCAAGTATCTCAAAAAGTTTTTTCTTTTTTTTTCAGAAATGAAGAAGAGGATGCTGGAAACACTTTATATTATGGTTTATTAGATAATGCTTAAGTAACTAGTGATGAAGCATTAAAGGAATAGTTCACCCAAAAATGAAAATCATCTGTCATCATCTACTCACCCTCATGCCAGTTGAAACACAGGTGAAGTTTGTCCATATAACACACAGGGAGGTTGCCAGCACAACTCCATAGCAGCCTTCTCCAAAACAACTGAAGTCAGTGGGGACCAGTTCTTCAGAGTTCCAAAAGACTCTGAACCTATATTTACACAATAATTTAGTGCAAATCTTAACTACAGCTGATTGATTTGCAACAAATAATGGTGTATAGGTCTTTCTATTCACAGTGTGATTGTTTGGCTGTTTTTGTTTTGGAACTCTAAAGAACTGGTCCCCATTGACTTCAGTTGTTTTGGAGAAGGCTGCTACGAAGTTGTGCTGGCAACCTCCCTGTGTGTTATATGGACTAACAAATTTCACCTGTGTTTCATATGGCATGAGGGTGAGTAGATAATGACAGAATTTTCATTTTTGGGTGAACTATTCCTTTAACTACGTGTTAACATATTGAATAGTTATAAACTATGTGTGAGTTATGGTCAACTAATATGCTGATTAATGTGTAAGCACATAAATAAAAGCTACAGTTTACAACTACCAGTTTAGTTAAATTTGTTTAGTTAATGTTTAATCACTAGTTAATCAAGCGATCATTGCTGAACTTTGACACCAATTAATTTTTGGAATAATACAATGGGTTTATAACAGCTTTCAAGAAATTGAACACCACCCAAAACTGCAGTTACGTGGTTTCCCCTCCTGTATTAGTTTCAGTCAGCACTCAGCAGATCCACCTGCTAAGCTGCCAAGTCTTTGGTGATCATTGTTAATGGATTACTTTTCAAAAATTTAAACCCAATAAAACCCAATAATGTAATAATTGTTACATTGATGAGAAAAAGATTATTACATTAATAACAAGACTATTACACAAGTAACTGCAGATTGTTATTACATTGATGATTTATTACACAAATGGGACGTTGTTTACATCACCAGTTGTAACAAAAGTACAAAGTGTTGTAAAAATTAATTAACATGTTAATAATGATTAGTTATATTAAAGGCAAATTTCTCCATTACAGCCCATAGCTCGTTCAGGCCGACATAATGAGAACAGTAACAACTTACCAAATGAGAGTTTATAAAAATAGATTTTCGGTTGTGTGTTAAAAGTTCATCTGAGGTCTTTGCTGTCTGGTTTCCCCTCATCAGGTGGCAGTATATCTTTACTCACACCTTATACTGAGCCAGTGGTACAGTGGTAGTTGAGAAAACTATAATGTTTAAGGGAGGAGGATGTACTATGACGCCACCCACCTACATACTCAATGTTTATTATGCTGATAGGTGGGTTTACTCAGAAGAAGAGGTGGGTATGATCAGTAAATCTGCTTCTACACTGATGAAAACAGAGACAACAACAAGACTGTGATCTTATATTCTGCAATATAACCAGCCACTCAGAAAACACAACATGATCATCATATTCCTCAGCATAACCTTTAACACTATTCTGGTTTCAGGTAATCGCATTAAAAGTATTTTGAGACATTTTTTTCTAATTTTTGTTTAAAAAATTAAAACTCGGAAATTGAAAAAGTAGTTAATGTGCAACTTGAGATTCAAGATAGGGATGTGTATTTTCAATTCTGTTCACAGATTTTTCTGTCCGGTCACTGTAACACTCTGTCTGTTGCTGTTTTCCACAGGTTCCTCTCTCAGTGACCAAGTCTACCAGACTCCAGCTGACATGTACAACATGCCAGGAGAAACAGCCAAACTCAACTGTTCACACAGTATTCAGAGCTACAATCAAATCCTCTGGTACAAGCAATCAAAGAACAAACAAATGCAACTCCTGGCATACATGATAGCAGGCAGAGGAAATCCTGAGACTGGAATGTCTGTCAAGATAGAAGGCAGTGCAAATAAAGATGAAACCAACACTTTAACAATTGAGAGACTCAGCCTGAACAGCAGTGCAGTTTACTTCTGTGCTGCTAGTTTCCACAGTGCGACGTATCGCTGCTCCTCACTACAAAAACCTCCCATCACACATTTTTCCATCTCTGTATTACAGTTCACAGCCCCTTGCACCTGTATCAACCCACTCTAACCACTATTGGACTTCCCTCTCATTCAGATTAGAGATTATAATGGGAGGTTCCTTCTCTGGAGCAATGCAATACTTAACCCTCCATCCCCCATTATAAACACCAGCCTCAGACATTTAGTGTGTCTGTTGTGGCTGCAGCTCATTTTAACAGGATCACTATGATTACTCAAATTCTCATCACATTCACAGTCTCATCTCTGTGGCTTCAAGGTACAAGAACTAACATGCAATTACTTACAATGTAAGAGATGAATGTGCAGGTTTTATTCTTGTCATTTATTATAGGAATATATTAACCTGACTACATGTATGCTGATGACATGTACGTTTTCTGAAAGTTACATTTAGCCTCAAATTTTGACTTTAAAACTTATCTTTTGCTTCAGAAGTTTGGTGACAACTGAATTACAATATATGAGTAATACAAGAGTTTGAGTTTCATTCCAAAATCAGATATCCACCATTTGAAATGTTTAATGTGACACCAGACAAAATTATTCCTGGCATGAAAAACATCAGTATTTAAACATCAGTTAAACTTTTCAGTTCTGTATTTTCTGCCCACAGGTCACTGCCAGGACGTCACCCAACACCCTGAGATCAGCTGGAGTTTCGTGTCCAAATCTGCAGAGATGAACTGCAGCCACAAGAAAGATGCTTTTTATACTCAGATGTACTGGTACAGGCAGCGTCCAGGAGAGGCCATGAGCCTCATCGTCTTCACAGCAGTTGATCGGCAGCCAGACTATGAGGGGGGCACTCAGCACAAATATTCAGCCATCAAAACTGTCCCAGAGAGCGGGGCTCTCACTGTGAAAGACTTGCAGCTGGAGGACAGTGCTGTGTATTTCTGTGCCGTCAGCAAACACAGTGATGTAAGAACCATGTGCAGCTGAACAAAAACTGCTTGCCATTCATTTGGAGAGTGTATTCATTTACTTTCATATCTTTCCTGTAGGTGGAGTTACAGCTCAACAAATACTCTCCATCTCAACAGAGGAAGCACTATTCATCATGATATAGCTGGTGTAGATTTGAGAGGAGGGCTTTGATAAAGTGTCTACAGTTTACTGTTATTTTAGCCAAGGGATGACAGCTGCTAAGTGTTGTGTGTAAGATCAGAAGGTAGTCAACATGTCCACATTTTTCTTTTTCTCTTGGCTCATCGGTAATTACTTGACTTACCATACATTCTGTGTGCATACTTTGCTCTGTGCAGTTCATTCATTTTCTCTCTTTCTAGGGTTTTCTCTGGGTCTTGAGGTTCATCAGACTCCTTCAGCTCTCCTCAGAAACCCTGGAGAGAAAGTACAGCTGGTCTGCACTCATGGGAAAACTGACTACAAAGTGATGCTATGGTACCAGCAGTCACCAGGAGAGACAGCTATGAAACTCATTGGACATGTGTACTACAAAGATCCCAAAATGGAAGAGCTGTACAAACAGCATTTTAACATCACTGGAGATTTGAGTGGGGAAACAGCAAAGAACGGCTCTCTGTTTATAGTCGACCTAAAGGCACCTGAGCACACTGCAGTGTACTACTGTGCAGCTAGCTATGCACATTGATTGCAGATCCCCTCTCCTCTATACAAAAACTCTACACTAACCTTTATCAACAATGGTTTTGAATAAGATTTTGAACAGGCTCCTCCCAGGCAGCTGCGCTTGAGGTCCCAATTTGATCTGATGCCATCATCTCTTCCCTTCCCTAATATGAGTGTGGCTTGACGAGTAAATTATCTCCCTCCCAAGCACAAGACATTTGGGGGTTTGACTTTGACTTGTTGCCAACTTATCATGTGATGCTTTTCACTCCACATCACTTCCCTTTCCTGCCTGAGGTGCATCAACATCAACAGTTTGTCTCTAACTGATTCTTCACACTCAACAGTGATGAAACTCAACACGAACAGAGAACTCATCATAATTATCATCCCATTTTTCTGGATCAAAGGTACATAAAGTTATTTATTTTTGCTCAGTCTGAACCCTATCAAATATTTAATGAATAATAATTCTGTTTTAGTGTCCAATTGAATGTCATTATTCTCTGTTTTCCTCTCTACAGGAGTGTCACTCAACAAAAATAAAGATGTTCATCAGGCTCCAGCTGATCTGCTGGGGAAACTGAATGGTGAAGTCAACCTGACCTGCAAACACAGCATCAGTAGCTACGACACTATTCTCTGGTATCAGCGCTCAGAGGGAGACTCTTCTCTAAAGCTGATCGGATATACAAGTTATACAAGCACTCAACGTGTTGAAAAGCCGTATCAAAGTCACTTCAATGTGAGTGGAAACGGTGAGAGCGAGGCTTCCCTTCACATTCTCAAACTGAGGCGTCCTGCAGACAGCGGCCAGTATTTCTGTGCAGCATACACATACACTGTGATAGAAAAGTCTCAAATTCCTCTACAAAAACCTTTATCTGATCCTGCACACCTGGATCAAACCACATGAACAGTCTGTTTTCTAGAGTCAACGCACCAGTGGGAGGAGGATGAGAAGAAATGACAGGAAGACAGGCAGGAAGACGGGGAGACAGGCAGACAGACTGAGTGGCAGAGAGACAGACAGTTGTCCACCATCTGAATGACAGACAGTTTCTCCATGTCAACATACGCTCTGATCTCTCTACATCACTTCCTTCCCCTCCTTCAGATCCAGACAGCACAGCAGAGACTCCAGCTGGTTCTTCACATTCAGCAGCGCAGACAGACAACATGATCCCTCCTCGTCTCATCATATTCATCATCACTTTGTTCTGAAGTAAAGGTATCACATATTAATAGTTTTTAAATTGAAAGATTATGAATTTTAATGTTCAAAACATTTTTTTCCAGAGGTGAGATAAACTGTTTTGGAATTCAACTGTTTCATTTTGTATTTTCTGCCCAAACTCTCTTGTACCACCCCGCTATCCAACATACTTTGTAGAAGGCTATGAAGTTCTGGGTATAAGATGGGGGCACCGGCCAGTACCTCAGGTGGGCGGTGCTTCCAGTGTCGATCCAATGTTAGACAAACCCTGTGCAGAAGAAATCTTCATCATCAACGGGGAAAACACCCGTGAAAAACCCTCTCAAACTGCTGTTTCCAAACAACAAAGTATCTCCAAAAAGCAAAAAAAAAAAGTTTTTTGTTTTGTTCTTTCCAGGAATTAAGAAGAGAACGCTGGAAACACTTTGCATTATGGTTCCTTAAATAATGCTTAGTGATTAAGCATTAACTGACCATGTGTTAACATATTGAAATAGTTATAAAGTATGCATCAGTCCTGGTCAACTAATATGCTGATTAATGTGTATAAACATAATGAAGAAAAACTACAGTGCTACCAGTTTAATTAATTCAGTTTAGTTAGGGAACTTTGTTTTTGAAATCATACAATGGGTTTTTAACAGCTTAAAAATCAACAGCTCAAAATCTAAAATAACCTAAAACTGCAGTTACGTGGTTTCTCTGTGACAGAAGCAAAACTCTCCCAAAACCTCCTGCACCTAATGCAATAATTGTTACATTGACAAGAAAAAGATTATTATATTAATAACAAGATTATTACACTATTAATCACAGATTGTTATTACATTAATGATTTATTACAATGATGGGATTTTATTACATTAACAGTTGTAACAAAAGTTACAATGTGCTGTAAAGTGAAATGAATAAAACAAACATGATAACAAACCTGAGTAATAATAAAGGCAAGACTATAGTTTCTCCATTAAGGCCCGTAGCTTGTTATGGCTGACTCTGCAAAATTCAGATTCCATATTTGACTCCCAACAAACAAACTAACACAACTTCCATAGCATAATGAAAACAGTAACAACTTACCAGTTAAATGCAAGTTTATAAAAATAGATTTTTGGTTGTGTGTCAAAAGTTAATCTGAGGTCTTTGCTGTCTGGTTTCCCCTCATCAGGTGGCAGTATATCTTTACTCACACCTTATACTGAGCCAGTGGTACAGTGGTAGTTGAGAAAACTATAATGTTTAAGAGAGGAGGAAGTACTATGACGCCACCCACCTACATACTTAAAAGTTAATTATGCTGATAGGTGGGTTTACTCAGAGAAAGAGATGGGTATAATGAGTAAATCTGCTTCTACACTGATGAAAACAGAGACAACAACAAGACTGTGATCTTATATTCTGCAATATAACCAGCCACTCAGAAAACACAACATGATCATCATATTCCTCAGCATAACCTTTAACACTTTTCTGGTCTCAGGTAATGTCATTAAATGTATTTTAAGACGTCATGTTATTATAATTAAAAAAAAAAAAAAACTACTACTATCTATTTACAGTTTTATTAGCATACAGACAGTGCTGCTATTTTAGTTGCAAATTCAGGCTCTCTCAGAAACTGAAGTAGCACATGTGCAACTTGAGATTCAAAGTCGGGATGGATATTTTAAATTCTGTTAACAGATTATACTGCTAAATTTCTGTCACCGTAACACTCTGACTGTTGTATATTGTCTGTTGTTGTCTGTTGTTCTTTTCCACAGGTTCCTCTCTCAGTGACCAAGTCTACCAGACTCCAGCTGACATGTACAACAAGCCAGGAGAAACAGCCAAACTCAACTGTTCACACAGTATTCAGAACTACAATCAAATCCTCTGGTACAAGCAATCAAAGAACAAACAAATACAACTCCTGGGATACATGTTAGCAGGCAGTGAATATCCTGAGACTGGAATCCCTGTCAAGATGGACGGCAGTGCAGATAAAGACAAAACCAGCACTTTAACAATTGAGAGACTCAGCCTGAACAGCAGTGCAGTTTACTTCTGTGCTGCTAGTTTCCACAGTGCGACGTATCACTGCTCCTCACTGCAAAAACCTCCCATCACACATTTTTCCATCTCTGTATTGCAGTTCACAGCCCCTTGCACCTGTATCAACCCACTCTAACCACTATTGGCCTTCCCTCTCATTCAGATTAGAGATTATAATGGGAGGTTCCTTCTCTGGAGCGATGCAATACTTAACCCTCCACCCCCCATTATAAACACCAGCCTCAGACATTTAGTGTGTCTGTTGTGGCTGCAGCTCATTTTAACAGGATCACTATGATTACTCAAATTCTCATCACACTCACAGTCTCATCTCTGTGGCTTCAAGGTACATGAACTAACATGCAATTACTTACAGTGTAAGAGATGGATGTGTTGGTTTTATTCTTGTCATTTATTATAGTAATATATTAACATGACTACATGTATGTTGATGACATTTAAGTTTTCTGAAAGTTACATTCAGCCTCAAATTTTGACTTTAAAATGTATCTTTTGCTTCAGAAGACTGGTGACAACTGTAATACAAGAGATTGAGTTTCATTCCAAAATCAGATATCCACCATTTGAAATGTTTAATGTGACACGAGACAAAATTATTGCTGTCATGAAAAACATCAGTATAGATTATTGAATATATTGGATAACTGAACTGAACACTGTTGCTTGAAATTTTTTGCAAAGATCATTAACATTAAATGTTGATGTTCATAACACTGTTTTTCCAGAGGGGATGTAAACTGTTTTGGAATGAAACTTTTCAGTTCTGTATTTTCTGCCCACAGGTCACTGCCAGGATGTCACCCAACACCCTGAGATCAGCTGGAGTTTCGTGTCCAAATCTGCAGAGATGAACTGCAGCCACAAGAGAGATGTTAGTTATACTCAGATGTACTGGTACAGGCAGCGTCCAGGAGAGGCCATGAGCCTCATTGTCTTCACAGCAGTTGGTCAGCAGCCAGACTATGAGGGGGGCACTCAGCACAAATATTCAGCCATCAAAACTGTCCCAGAGAGCGGGGCTCTCACTGTGAAAGACTTGCAGCTGGAGGACAGTGCTGTGTATTTCTGTGTTGTCAGCCAACACAGTGATGTAAGAACTATGTGCAGCTGAACAAAAACTGCTTGCCACTCATTTGGTGAGTGTATTAGTTTTGTGGAATCACATCTTTAGTTTCATATGTTTCCTGTAGGTGGAGTTACAGCTCAACAGATACTCTCCAGTCAACAGAGGAAGCACTATTCATCATGATATAGCTGGTGTAGATGTGAGAGGAGGGCTTTGATAAAGTGTCTACAGTTTACTGTTATTTTAGCCAAGGGATTACAGCTGCTAAGTGTTGTGTGTAAGATCAGAAGGGAGTCAACATGTCCACATTTTTCTTTTTCTCCTGGCTCATCGGTAATTACTTGACTTACCATAAATGCTGCAAACTTTGCTCTATGCAGTTCATTCATTTTCTCTCTTTCTAGGGTTTTCTCTGGGTCTTGAGGTCCATCAGACTCCTTCAGATCTCCTCAGAAACATTGGAGAGAAAGTACAGCTGGTCTGCACTCATGGGAAAACTGACTACACACTGATGCTATGGTACCAGAAATCCCCTGGAGACACCGCTCTGAAACTCATCGGACGTGTGAATAATGACAACATAGAACATGAGCAGTCTTATAAAGAGAATTTTAATATCACTGGAGATTTGAGGGGGGGAACAGCGAAGAACGGCTCTCTGTTTATAGTCGACCTAAAGGCACCTGAGCACACTGCAGTGTACTACTGTGCAGCTAGCTATGCACGTTGATTGCAGATCCCCTCTCCTCTATACAAAAACTCTACACTAACCTTTATCAACAATGGTTTTGAATAAGATCTTGAACAGGCTCCTCCCAGGCAGCTGCGCTTGAGGTCCCAGTTTGATCTGATGCCATCATCATTTCTAGCTGATGTACAGTAATGGTGTTTCTTCTTCACTTCCCTTTCCTCCTCAAACCTTAGGCAGCTCAGTGAGGCTCCAGTTGATTCCCCATCGCTAACGGTGACAGTCAGTGTGATCTGATGTCAGATCCCATCAACACACATCCACAAAAGACTGTCATATCTAGCTGAAATCTCATCTAAGGGTTTTAACTCAGTGTTTAGTATTGCTAGGCTAGAAGAAGTCAAAATGATCCAATTTCTCTTTTTCTGCTGCCTGACAGGTAGGCTTAATAACCTGGTTGTGTTGAAAATGTTGTCAATCTGTACAAAGTGGGTAGGCGTTTATCCTCATTTTTCATCCATCACAATGTAAGTAAATGTCTGTCTTTCCTTCTCTATCCAGGTGTTTGTCTGGGTCTTGAGGTCCATCAGTCTCCCTCTTCACTCATCAGAAAGCCTGGTGACAACGTGCAGCTTGTCTGCACTCATGGAAAAACTGATTACAGAGTGATGCTGTGGTACCAGCAGTCAGCGGGAGAGACAGCTATGAAACTCATTGGGTATTTGTACTTCAGCGATCCCAAAATGGAAGAGCCATATAAACAGCATTTCAATATCACTGGAGATTTGGGTGGGGATAATGCAAAGAATGGCTCTCTTTTAATCCAACTGAAAGGAGCTGAGTACAGCGCAGTGTATTACTGTGCAGCTAGTGATGCACGCTGACGCAAATCCCCTCTGCTCTTTACAAAAACTCTACTCTATCCTTTATCATCAGTGGTTTTGAATAAGACATGGAATAACCGCTCCCAAGCACCTGCTTTTGTGGTTGTAATTTGGTTTGTTTTGATGCAATCATATCATCATCAGCTAATGCAATAGTGTTTCTATTTCATGTATTTATTTATTCGTTAATGTATTTGTTTATTTATATCTTTACCAGGGAAGTCAGTTTAGTGCAAATTCCGATTTACAATGACAGCCTGGCAAGAGGCAAAATGTCTCTTGATGGGGGAAAAGGGGAGAAAAAAATAGAAATAAAAAATGTTAGGATAATGATACTATTAATTATGATATTAATCAACATCACTATCACTACAATAAATACAAATAACAGGGTGACACACTTCCCTTCTACATCACTTCCCCTTCCTCCTAAAACCTAATGCAGCTCAACTCAAACACCAGTTGCACCAGTGACAGTAATCCAACCTCATTTCCCATCAACACACACTGATAAAACACTGTCATATTCTATCTGATATTTCACCCAGGAGTTTAGAGGAACTCATTGCTCTGTGTTGGATCTCTACATCATGATGAGATTCCTCTTCTTCTGTTTCCTCTCAGGTAACAACTCAGTCTGTTGTGATAGAAGGGATGTGCTGCACAGAAAGAATGAATGCATTTACTTTCAAATCTGAAGTAAATGTTCTGTCTTCCCATCTCTGTCCACAGCAGGTGTTTCTCTGGGTCTTGAGGTCCATCAGTCTCCCTCTTCACTCATCAGAAAGCCTGGTGACAACGTGCAGCTTGTCTGTACTCATGGAAAAACTGACTACAGAGTGATGCTGTGGTACCAGCAGTCGCCAGGAGAAACAGCTATTAAACTCATTGGACATGTGAATTATGACAGAAAAGAACATGAGGAGTCTTATGAAGAGCATTTCAATGTCACTGGGGATATGAGTGGAAACGCAAAGAATGGCTCTCTGTTTATAGTCGACCTGAAAGCACCTGAACACAGCGCAGTGTATTACTGTGCAGCTCGCTACGCACGTTGAGGCAGATCTCCTCTGAACTTTACAAAAACTAAACACCATCCTTTATCAGCTGTGGTTTTGAATAAAGCCTTGAATAGACCGCTCCCAGGCAGCTGCATTTCAGATGCGTTTCATTTAATAATATCTTTTTCCCCAGCCAGTTTGTGTCATGTGATTTCTACATCACTTCCTCTTCCTCCTTCAACTCCAGGCTGTTGAGTAACTAAAGCACCAGTTGAGTTTTTCATGTTCAGCCCAGTCAATCAGCAAAGCTAGTCTTCTCGTCATCATCATCATCATCATCATCATCATTGTCATTATCATGCAAAAGAGCGTTTGTATTCTGTCCCAACGAAGAGTTAAATCTTATTGACAGAGAGTCAAAATGAATCCATTTCTCCTCTTCTGTCACCTTATAGGTAATGAGATCAGTTTTCTGGATCATGAAGTCTTGCTGTGTAGTATGTGTGAACTTTAGGTGTTACTTTACTTTGTTTGCTTGTTCATCTGCATGGAAGCAGTTAAATCTGTATTTTCCTCTGTTTCTAGGGGTTTCTCTGGGTCTTGAGGTCCATCAGTCTCCCTCTGCACTCATCAGAAACCCTGGTCACAATGTGCAGCTTGTCTGCACCCATGGGAGAAGTGACTACAAAGTGATGCTGTGGTACCAGCGATTACCAGGAGACAAGGCTCTGAAACTCATTGGGTTTGGATATGTGGAGTTCAAAGACGACAATATAGAAGAGTCATATAAAAAACATTTCAAATTAGCTGGGGATTTGAGTGGAGATGGAACAAAAAATGGCTCTCTTTCTATAATCGACCTAAAAGCACCTGAACACACCGCAACCTACTTCTGTGCTGCAAGAGAAGCACAGTATATCAGACGCCCATCTGCTCTTAACAAAAACCTCTTCCCTTCCTTGATATGAGTGTGGCTTGATGAGTAAATTATCTCCCTCCCAAGCACAAGACATTTGGGGGTTTGACTTTGACTTGTTGCCAACTTATCATGTGATGCTTTTCACTCCACATCACTTCCCTTTCCTGCCTGAGGTGCATCAACATCAACAGTTTGTCTCTAATTGATTCTTCACACTCAACAGTGATGAAACTCAACATGAACAGAGAACTCATCATAATTATCATCCCACTTTTCTGGATCACAGGTACATAAAATCATTCATTACTCAACCTGAACCTTGAATCCTGTATGTGATTTGATAATGTGGCTTCATATCAAATGTTTAATGAATAATAATTCTGTTTTAGTGTCCAATTGAACGTCATTATTCTCTGTTCTCTCTACAGGAGTGTCACTCAACAAAAATAAAGATGTTCATCAGACTCCAGCTGATCTGCTGGGGAAACTGAATGGTGAAGTCAACCTGACCTGTAAACACAGCATCAGTAGCTACGACACTATTCTCTGGTATCAGCGCTCAGGGGGAGACTCTTCTCTAAAGCTGATCGGATATACAACAGTTACAAGCATTCAAAGTGTTGAAAAGCCGTATGAAAGTCACTTCAGTGTGAGTGGAAACGGTCAGAGCGAGGCTTCCCTTCACATTCTCAAACTGAGGCGTCCTGCAGACAGCGGCCAGTATTTCTGTGCAGCTTCATATGCACAGTGATAGAAAAGTCTCATGTTCCTCTACAAAAACCTCTATCTGATCCTGCACACCTGGATCAAACCACATGAACAGTCTGTTTTGTTAACGCACCAGTGGGAGGAGGATGAGAGAAAATGACAGGAAGACAGGCAGGAAGACGGGGAGACAGGCAGACAGACTGAGTGGCAGAGAGACAGACAGTTGTCCACCATCTGAATGACAGACAGTTTCTCCATGTCAGCATATGCTCTGATCTCTCTACATCACTTCCTTCCCCTCCTTCAGATCCAGACAGCACAGCAGAGACTCCAGCTGGTTCTTCACATTCAGCAGCGCAGACAGACAACATGATCCCTCCTCGTCTCATCATATTCATCATCACTCTGTTCTGGATTAAAGGTATCACATATTAGTAAACGCGCTTCTTCTTTTAGCTTGACTACACCCTGGGGAAAAAAGCAGGTGGAGGGATCGAGGTGGATTATATAGTTCCACCTTGATAGATGATTCTTGAACAGCTTACTGTGATGGAATCAAAATACTCAGCAACATTTTAAAATGGCTTAATTACAGTATATAGGAGCCTGGAAAGCTTCTTAGCTTCGGGTTTGATTGTTTTGTGGAAAAAATGGTCTTCTAATAACGAATAAGAGAATTAATGATAAGAGTTCCAAGGCTCTACAAAATAGGTTAAAACACCTTTATTTGACATGGCTATACTTATTCTATTCGGCTAGTCATAATGAAAAGTTAAAAACTGTGTCCATAATGAATAACCAAATAGAATTAAGGCTATTTAACCTATTCTGGAGTGCCTTGGATCTTGTTTTCCTCATGGCTTTATTCCAGTGTAATAACCTGTGTGGTAATCTATTGCAAGTACACAATGATAACTTTTCCATACATTAATACACAGACTAATACACTGGAAAAAATAAATTGTAAAGTGCTAAACACTCTTTCTTTCTCAACAGGAGTTTCACTCAGTAAAGAGAAACAAGTGCTTCAGACTCCAGCTGAATTGCTGAGGAAACTGAATGATGAAGTCAAACTGACCTTCACACATAACATCACAAGCTATGACACTATTCTTTGGTATCAGCGCTCAGCAGGAGACTCTTCCCTAAAGCTGATTGCCTATATGTATTACAAAGGTCCAACTGTTGAGTCACCATTTAAAAGCCGCTTCAACGTGAGTGGAGACGGTGAGAAAAAGGCTTTTCTTCACCTCCTGAAACTGAGACATCCTGAAGACAGCGGAGAATATTTTGGTGCAGCAAGTATGCACAGTAATAAAGACAGCTGCTCTCTCATACAAAAACCTCCATAACCATCCAGCAGATATCAGCACAGCAGCATGAAGCCACTGACACCATGTGATGCAGGATGAAACCACTGACGTCATGTGATGCAGGATGAAACCACTGACATCATGTGATGCAGGATGAAACCACTGACGTCATGTGATGCAGGATCAAACCACTGACACCATGGAAGTCTGAAACAAAATGTATCTTTCCTTATTATACCTGCTGGTTTGTTAGAATGGTTGTTTGTTTTCTTTTGTCTTACAGCACTTTGTAAATTTAGGAAAAGTTGAATAAAAGGTTTAAGATGATTATTATTGTTGTTAGTGACAAGTTGGCATATCTGATATGACCCTTGGTTGTCAGAGATGAAGGTCTAATAATCCACAGCATTCTTTCCATCATCCAGTATACATTCCCTCAGCTGTGTCGTATAGTACTGTTGTATAACCTACTGTATGTGTAGTTGTATCAAAACTTTGAACAGCAGAGAGCAGTGATGCCATGCTGACAGGAGGATAGCTGTGAGCTCCTCCTTCCTCTCCACAAATATAAAAGAGGACTGTTTGACACCTATGTGTTCTTTTCAATGCCTTTTTGTGGATTTACTATTCACAAAAAAGGTCAGGCAGAGTTATTATCTCACTGCTGTTTCTGTTTCAGTCCTATAAGACTCAACACTGACTGCAGGAGGAATATGCCTTTCTACTGAATCATTTGAAGCAAAAACTACAAAAGCTCCCAATGCTAGTAACGGCAGTCGACTCTCTTCTTCATGTATTCTCTTTGGTCTTGTTGTTGCAGCAGAGATTCTGATGTCATTTCCTCTCCCACTTGTGTCAACTGAGGACTCGCTGCATTTTTACTTCAATTCCTTTTCCCTTCCCCAAGTCAAAATGATGCCAGGCCTCGTCACCTTGACTTTCTCTATGTTCTGGGCTGCAGGTACAGTTAATATCTAAACGTGTAATCATATTACACACACAGTTTTTTACGCACGCACAGTGTTTTATCTTCATTTATGTCCTTTGTTGCTCTGAAAGGCACTTTTGGTCAGCAGCATTTTAAATAAGTCTGACTTGACTTTACTTAATATGGTGATAAGACATTTGTTTACAGTATATTATGATGTTGGTAAAAGCTCTTGTGTTTTCTGTGTTTCAGGTGTGGGTCAGTCGGTGCTGATCACTCGGTGGCCGAGCTTCATCTCCAGTTTGCCCAGTGGTTCAGCAGAAATGCACTGCTACCAGAATAACACTGACTATGAATATTTGTACTGGTACAGACAGCTGAAAGGAAAAGGGCTTCAATTAATAGTGTCTATTATAGCTGGAAGAGAGAGTTTTGAAGCAGAATTTGAATCTGGTTTTAAGGCGGTGAGATCGGAGAAGAAGCACTGGTCTCTATCAATAGCCAGTGTTCAGAATAAAGACGAGGCTGTCTATCTGTGTGCTGCCAGTCTACACAGTAGTGTGGCAACGTTCAAGTCTGTGACAAAATCCTACAGCGGGGGGGGGTCGTTACTGTTCTGACACCTGACTCACATGACCTTCCACATCAAATGATCCAGTGATGGATGATATCTTTGTCTTATACTGCACATGTTGTTTTGCTGAACTTAATGGAAGAGAGGAAAACAGGAAGGAAATAAAGGAAAACAAGAATGAAAGCAAAGGGAAACAAACAAAAATCATTTTTATTTCACTTTCTGGAAATGCTGTTCTCATTAACTTTCCTTAACTTCTGTTGCTTTATGTTTTTAAGTCTGGAAACAGCATCCTGTTGTGAAACTCTCAAGTCTCCTTCACATGCAGAAACAAAAAGGATGTTAATAATTCTGCAGAAATTGTGAACTATTAAATATCATAAAGAATGCAAACTACAGCAGGTGTGTCAAAGATTATATTCATCCAATAGGTGGAGGCACAGCACATGGTATTCAGCTTTAATCAAGAGGATGTGGTGATGAATTAACCACACACACACACAAACACACCCTTATTCTCTCACAGCAGCACTACATCACTATATCTGTCTCACAGCAGCACTTGACAATGTCTTCATCCATGTACACATTTGGTTTTCTCTTGATCTGGTTTCCATGTAAGATCTCCAATTCCACCGTGATTTACTTGAGATCCGTTCCAAGCATTTGTTCATTATGTTAAAACGTAAATACCGTCTCCTCTGTCCGTTCTGCATCAGCAACAATTTAATCTAAATCTGCTCTCTCCACAGGTCAGGTGAGGAGTGTCACGTTTCAGCCGACTCATCCCCAGATAGTGGAGGAAAGCACTGAGGTCAAGATCAGCTGCAGCCATGATGATAGTGGCCGTCCAGTAATGCTCTTTTACCAGCAAAGAGAGAGCGGGCTGATGAGTTTAATAGGATATAATGCTGGTAGTAACCCCAACTATGAGAAGCAGTTTGCAGATCGATTTGAGATTACAAAAGAAGACACAGTGAGAGGAACTCTGATCATTCGCAGAGCAAACCTGTCAGAATCGGCTGTGTATTTCTGTGCTGCCAGTACACAGTGATGTGGTTTAATGCCACTCCCTCACTAAAAACCCTGATCTGTTTTGTTTTTTTCTCCTGTAACAAATGGCTTGTGCGCATATGCATCTTTAAACAGAGGAGGAAAGAGGCAGCGTCTCTCTTCACACAGATTCTCATTGGAGGAAGCTGTTTCTCCTGCAGCAGTACAAACGTGGAGGATGTTTCCAGCTGTGATTGGATTTCTTCTCATCTTGCTTCCATGTAATGGTTCCTCAAGATTACTACTAAAATGAAATTAGCTGCAAATACAGTAACTTAATTATTATGTGGATGTTATACAGTAATTATATGAGTGTTATTGCCCCATGGCTTCTGTATCAACCACTATTTGAATCTTTCTTTTTCCACAGATCAAGCCAACAGTGTGAAGTTTCAGCCGTCTCAGCCCAAAATAGTCAATGAAACAGCCAGGGTCGAAATTAAATGCACTCATGATGATAACAATCTTCAAATAATGCTCTGGTACCAGCAAAGAGAGAGCAGGCTGATGAGCTTAATAGGATATAACTACATTGGTAGTAACCCCGACTATGAAAAGCAGTTCGCAGGTGGATTTGAGATTAAAAGAGAAGACACAGTGAGAGGAGCTCTGATCATTCATAGTGTGAACTCATCAGACTCGGCTGTGTATTTCTGCGCTGCCAGTACACAGTGATGTGGTTTAATGCCACTCCCTCACTAAAAACCCTGTTCGCTTCTTCTGTTGTTTTCAACTTCTAGATCCTGAGAGCCAGTCTGGTGGAATCTGAACTATTGCAATTGGAAATATTGCTCAGACATTTACAACACAGAATAACTGCTTCAGTGCAACTGTGACTGTAAACATAATGCAACAATTCTCTACATTCATTCAAATACATTCAAGTTCGCAAAATTACATACATACAGTATGTATAAATTCAAGTGATGATATATCACTATGGAAGAGCGTAGTGTAATGGGAGGGGAAGTTAAAGCTGCACTAGGCTTTTTATGTAAAAATACACCCATCTTATCAGACTAAATCACAGTCGGGCTGCAACAGAGAAAAGAAATATGAGACAGGACAAAAACATTATTTTCATAAAATGAGAGGAACAAGGTCAGGTGCAGGCAGAGGAAGAAGGAAGGGAAGAGGCGTTGTGATTTAGTCATTTGTCATTTGACTTCTAATGAGTGTCAGCAGTAGAGCGATGTGTGGATGCTGAGCTTGTGAAGCTGATTTCATTACACATTGTGATTATAAAGGAGATATGGTGACAAATGAAACTCCTGTCTGTCTTTACACTGAACAGGACTTGAGTGAAGTTGTGTTTCCAGGATGCCTCCAGCTTTACACACACTTGGAATTCTACTGTTCTTGCTCACAGGTAAACCTTATTCACTTTTATCAGGATTTTTCTCTGAATATTAAATTCTGTTGTCTCTGTACCATGTGTAACAAGGTAGCATTAATTTCACCAAGACAAATTCCTGCACATTTACTTGGTGAAGAAAGTGATTCTAATGCTGATGTAGTGACAATTTGCACTGTTTTCAATTCAAACGCTTTAATTGAATCATCACCTGAATTTACATTCTTCACAGGAAAAGTGGAGAATGTTTCCTTTCAGCAGTCTTCATCCCAGCTTGTCAAAGAAGGGACTGTGAAGTTCAAGATTAACTGCAGTTATGATGACAGCAGCCTCGCAGCAATGCTCTGGTACCAACACAAACAGAGCAGTCAGTCTATGAGTCTCATTGGGTTTGGATATGCTATTGGCTCCCCCAAATATGAGGGTCAGTTTGAAGATCAATTTGAGATTACCAGAGAAGGCACAGTGAGAGGAGCGCTGATCATTCGCAGAGCAAACCTGTCAGACTCGGCTGTGTATTTCTGTGCTGCCAGTACACAGTGATGTGGTTTAATACCACTGCTTCACTAAAAACCTGATAACAGCTACTGCATTAACACTGATGACAGCTGCTGCTCAGGGTTTTGGTTGTTTGATAGAAAATGAAAGAGCTTATGGAAACTGTGTATTAGGGTTAGATCAATATATCGGCCAGTCAGTGTTGTCCACTGTCCATATGATGGAGGTTCCTCTCTGACCACAGATACATGAAATCAAATTTAAAAAAAATGTTTGTTAAACCTGCATGAAAGTCTATTTGTTTGTACGTTTTATTTGTTTATTTGATTGCATACAGTGCTGCTTTCATTACAAATTAAATGATAAAGAAATCGAATTTACTGTGAAGGAATGCTTTTGCAAATTGTCACAACCACCAACCAGCACAAATAAACCGTTTCAAGTCAAGCATAACATTTACTTACCACTTACCATTAAAAACAAGAGTCATTTGCCCTCTCTGCCATTCATTTTAAGTGGCATGCAAAAACATGTGTATACATACAGTATATATACCGGTATATATATACATATATATATATACACAGTATATAACATATATCAAACACAAGTGACTGATGATTGATCCCAATTCCCTCTCCTCATCTGCACTTGGAGGGAGAAATGAGTGTTTGTGTCTGAAGATCTGGAGTTCGACTTGGATGTGTCATGATCCTCACAGTCTCAGCTGATAATCAATGCATGAAAACAGAGAAAGTCTTAACTTACAACAGCAACTGCTGCAGGGATCATGTGACCTCATGTCTCCTTTGTGCTGAATAGAGTGATGTGTGGCTTGGCATCATTCAGCTGGAGGAAGACTTATCACTAACCTGCTTGTCACAGTCCTATATCTGTCATTTCTTTTACACTCAGGTGGGTTCTGTTCATTCATTCATGGATGGATGTAGCTAACCAGTGCTGAACTGCTCAAATTCCTTTCACATTTACACATCACCTATTTGTGTGATTTTACAGTTGTGTACATAGAAGTGGGACAGTATGAAACGTTCTCCTACATGTGCTGCAGGTCTCACTGCTGGCCCAGTAGTTCTTCAGTCTGGAGGCCAAACGTCCCTCCCAGGACTCACAGTGAGCTTGGAATGCAGCATGGCTCCAGGGTTCGGCATGTCCGGTTACACCATGCTCTGGTACCGACAAACCCTCTATGGGGCGCCGCTGGAGTTCCTCACAAAAGAGCACGAGGAGCCTGCGGGTCGCTTCCGCTCGTCTCTCGATACGTCGAACAACAACTTCTCCCTGGAAATCACTAAGCTGCTCCTGAACGACAGCGGCACCTACTACTGCGCTGCCAGTCACAGTGATGCACACAGGCCAGACAGTCATACAAATAGCAAGTGTGTAGGCCGGTCTGTCACAGATGGCACACAGGCAGGAAGAAGCTGTGGCTCACTTGGTTTTGATACTAAACCGTTTGGATTTAACTGTCAGAGCGCAGTTGCCACAGTGGAACAGTATGCTGATGGGGAAATGGAGTCAATGTAGTCGAACCCCCACAGTTTATGTTTTATGTAGAGTTAGACCGATATGTCGGGCCGATACTGGGCTTTTATTAAATATTGGATATTAGTCAGTGATGCCGTCTATCTTCAATATGATGGAGGTTCCTTACTAATAACTGCTACATAAAAAAGTTTGTGAAACCTCCAATGAATATTTTTTTTTTCTTTACACATTTTATTTATTTAATTTCATTTAATTGTCAAATTGGAGAAAATCAAATATATTTAATATCGGCACAAATTATCAGCTATTGGCAGCTTCAGTTAAAAAAGACCAGTATTAGTGCATGAGTTCAGAAATCACTAAAAGCCTATTTGGCATAATCCAATGAAATACATAAACCCAGTGATTTTGAGCAAAGAACTTAACCTCCAGTTGCTACACTGGTAGAAGACTGTGGTTGTACTGGGAAACTCCCAGCTGTGAATATGTGTCACTATATGAATGTGGGCAGAGCTGAAAAAGAGCATGAGTGTTCAGAAAAACTTTTCCCTTGTAAAGGTTGAAAAAGAAAGATGAGAGGGAGAATCAGGTCTAGTTTAACATGTTTTGATTGCAGCAGCCTACAGACTCCTACCAGCCACCAGCTGACAGCCTGACAGAAGACAGGAAAGTTAGGAGGAAAATTGTGGATGGCTCAGATTTTATGATCACTGTGAATATGAAGATTTTCTCAGTTGTAGCACTTCTCTTCCTTGTCAACAGTAAGAACTATGAAATTCAGTCGAATGGAAGATTTCTGTTTTTTACTTTACTGTGTTGCTTTTTGATTTCTTTATGAAGTGAAGTTGTCACTTATTTTCCTTCTGTCTTCTTCTCCACTTTCCAGATTTCTCCTGCAGTGTGAAAATTCACCAGCCTCCATTTGCAATCAGCCATGAAGGAGACGCGTCTGTAACTCTGCAGTGTGAACAAGACGATGATCAGCATTCCTACATGTATTGGTATAGACAAAGAAGCGCTGAGAAAATACAGCTGGTAACATATTCTCTTGGTAAAGATGCGTGGAACACTGAAGCTCCTTTCAATAAATCCAAGCACACCATGTCCCGGCCTGCGGTGCTTCACTCCTCTCTGAAGATAGACGGTGTTGAGGCTGGAGACTCGGCCGTGTATTACTGTGCCTCTGCTGGAGCACAATGGCTCAGACGCCTCAGCAGCTAAACAACAACCACAACACCAACCAGCAGCAGGAAGACAAGACAGGAGGAGGGAAGAGGGGTGAAGCAGGGTGACGGTTAACATCTGAACTATCCTCCATCTCTGCTTTTAGCTCTCTGGTTTCAACTCTAGGAGAGAGTTGTTCATGTTCAGAAACATCACTTGAGCTCCTTGACCACAGAAACAGCAATGAACTCTTACAATGAGTGATATTGCGCTAAAGCTTGATCTGATATTAGCAATTTTTTGGAAAAACAGCCACTTGGTGGCACTGAGGAATAGTAATAAACAGAAACAAATAGCATCAAAATAATAACATCAAACCTACTTTGCTAGCTAGCTAGCTTACTGGGGTATGACATGACAGCAAACAAACATCAATATGACATTTTGCTTTCTTTGTGTAGCTACTCCTCTTCTTCTAACCCTAATCCTAATCCTCTTCATTTTTTCCTTCTTTTGCTTTTCTACTCTAAACTTGATAAATTATTACAATATTCATATTATGGCGCATATACTGTATATACTTTATTCTCTGAAACAAAGGTTCACACACAACAAACCTCTTGAAGAGTTTGGATGCACAATAATCCACCAAAAGTGTCTCTAAAATGATTCACAAAATCAAAACTTATTTTTAACACTAGTCAAGTCACAGCCAAGTCAAAGTCAAGTCACAGCTGTTGAATTTTAGAAATGAAATATCACACCTTTCAAAATATCCTTCCATGCCCTTAACTTGACCCACTTTCTGCACAAACTAATGTTGTTATATGTTGTTATATTTACACCCTTCAATTGACTTGTTGGCCTTCTTTAGACCTCCAAAATCCATTGGCTTCTCTAGTGTTAAAAGAGAGGTAGATAATTTATGTTATTTGTTGACAAACTGACACTTTTAGAGACTGGATTCCCTATATTTTACATATATTGAATGATGGACTTAATCACTTTAGAAATGAACATGTTTACTCTTTGGTATGGAGAATACTCTCTTTTTGCTGTAGAGGGAAATTTCACTGTAAGTGTCAAAGAAATTGGGCAAAAGTCAGTAAAGAGCATGGTGAACATCCATTAATTCACAGAGGAACAAAAACTGCTTCTCAGTCAATTCAGTGATGTTTGTGCAGCAGCAGAAAGCTGATCAGTTTAGATAAGTGCACAGGTGCTAACATGGTAAAGACTGTCTGTCTGTCCCATACAGTATTATCGCCCTGTATACACATCTGTGTCACTCTGCTCTTAGTCTTTTCTTGTTTTTATATACTAAAATTATGTGAGCAGTTTGCCCAGATGAAAGTTTATTTAGAAAGGAAAAGTTTAAGAGATTATCATACACTGACCTCTACAGGACACTCGTGGGATTACATATACATTTTAGGTGCTTTTCATATCATGAAAGTATAAAAGGAGTCATTTAGGAACAAAGTGGTCAGGATATGGTTCCATTTACATATAAATAAATTACTTCTGCAGGGTTAATGTGACATAGTAATGCATAATCACAATGCCTAGTATTTGAATATAAAACAAATGCTTCAAATGAAACACAGTAAAATAATGAAGCTTCATAAGGCAGGAGTTCCATTAAATAGCAAATTAAAGGGACATAAAATGTTGCAGTTTACACATTGGTGTTACTGTCAAAACACTTAGTAAAAAAATAAATAAATCGAATTTCAGAAAAGCAAGGTCTGATGCTTCAAAGGAAAGACAGTAATGTGTTGTTATAGTGAAACTTAATGGAATAGTTCCCTATTGAGAATAAAACAGAACAAAACACAATTTAGATATAAGCAAGTTGTGGTAGAAACACAAACAAAGGGTCGAATCTGCTTAAGAAATGTTTGGTGCAACCTACATGTGATGAAGTTAGAAGAAGATATTTTCTACAAGGACATTACTGCCTAATGCCTTTAGCAACTGATAATGTAATAACTGACTGATAATGTAATAACTGGAATAAAATGCTCTTCTACATGTGTCAACATATTTATAAAAACTGTATGTAAGAGTTTCAAGACAATGTAATAACATCACATTATTACATTAATCATCCATTATGACCTCATAATGGATCTAGCAAATTTTTAGCTGATTATTGTAATAATAATATTGTTTAACTAAGTAATAACTTATTCCATTCTTCTTATTCTTATAAGTTATCACATCATTAGTCAATATTATTAGATCATCAGTTAAAAATATGTTACATCACATATGACGTCATCATGACTGGTTAATGTAATAATGTGATGCTATGGAATTTATTACATATTTTTTGACCATTTTGAGGGACATTTTATGCATTGCCCTTTGAATGACTGTTGTTGCTCCAAATGAGAAAAGACATTTTTCAGTGTGTGTTACTCGATGCTCTGTGTCTCATCTGCAGTTCACTGATAACTGCGTGGGATGAAGAGGTGTGACCAGCAGTGATGTCACTTCCTCTCTGCAGCTACAAAAAAACACAAACAAAAAGTTTCCCTTTCCTTCCCTCCTTCTTGCTTCTTTTCTTAGCTGTCACAGAAATAGCAGCAGTCAGGTTGGAGCCCATTCAAACGTCAGTAAGCGCGGCCTGTGCAGCTGCTCTCACACACAGATAGTGAGAGATGGAGGCTGAGATATGGAGAAGCTGGGTGGGGGTGGGAAACAAGAGGGAACCAGAGAGAATTCAAGTTTTTGTGTGATGCTTTTTCACCGTGGGGACAGGGGGCCACGGTGATACAATCCTATAGAGCCGCTGTACAAAAACCTCCTCCCATTCACATGCATAGTGTAGAGCACTGCATGGAGCTTGGGACACTTGGTACAGAGGAAAACATCAATATTCTGACTCCATGCAGGACGGCACACAACTCTGGGAGTGTAAAATCAACTTTAATGAGGAAATTTGGCTGGAATAAAATCTTTTTAAATGCTGAATTCATATCTGCTGCATTTGGATGTTTGATTCACTCATGTTGACAAAAACCCCACAGCTTGGACATGATGAAGCCCATCCTTTATGTTTACAACTTCTTTGTCCTATGGATTATTAGACTGTGTCTGAGCATGCTACTGAAGGCTGATTGTGGAAAGTTTGGTGACTTTTTGGTAGAGGAGGCAGTCAGTGTGACACTGGAGCTGAGGCCTTCTTTGGAAATGGAACAAAACTGACTGTTTTGGGTAAGTCACAGCTCTCACAATTCATGTTCAATGAAACAAACTTGAAATAGTGAAAATGTTCGACTGATAATGAGGAAAGAATCTGTTGTCATGAAAAAGATGAACTATTGAGTTGAACTGAGAACACTGTGACCAACACTCCTGCTTACTTTGGCAATGGAACCAAGCTGACGGTTTTAGGTAAATATTTCAGTTCAATATTGAATTTTGGTAAATGCCACATTGCCTTCGAACCTCAGTATAAAAAGTAGGATTCGCAAAAAATGCAACATTTCCTAAGATAATTCTGGTAGAGAATGACAGAGGAGATTCATGCTCAGTGTTTCTGCACTGTGACAACGGTGAAGCATACTTTGGAAATGGAACAAAACTGACTGTTTTGGGTAAGTCACAGCTCTCACAATTTCAGTTCACTGCAACAAACTTGAAATAGTGAAAATGTTTGGCTGACAATGAGGGAAGAATCTGCGTTCATGAAAAAGATGAACTATTGAGCTGAACTGAGAACACTGTGAGCTACACTGAGCCTGCTTACTTTGGCAATGGAACCAAGCTGACGGTTTTAGGTAAATATTTCAGTTCAATATTTAATTTTGGTAAATGCCACATTGCCTTAGAACCTCAGGATAAAAAGAAGGATTTGTACGCAAAATGTCTTAAGATAATTCTAACCCTAACCCTAAAGAATGACAGAGGAGATTCATGCTAAGTGTTTCTGCACTGTGACAATGCCAACCCAGCATACTTTGGAAATGGAACAAAACTGACTGTTTTGGGTAAGAGAAGGCTTATGAGGAAAGAATGAATGTAAAAAGAGTGTGTTTGAATAGGAGTGGTAATGTGAGAAACTTATTTGGATCTTTATAGTTGTAGTTATAGTTGTGCTTTTTGATGTTAAGCTTGTGCACTGTGTCAATACGAAGCCTACTTCGGGCAAGGCACAAAATTGACTGTTCTTGGTAAGTAAGATATTCAATTTTCTTCTCATGAATCCACCTGTAAGTGAAGTAAAATACATGTGAGCCTAGCAGGTCAGTTGCTGATGGAAACTATTTTGTCTTGCATCTAACTTGTACAGAGAGACTGTAGTACAGTAGATGTTGGTTTGGGGGTTTAGAAGAAAGTGATCAATGGCCATTTAAAATCAATCAAAAATAAAGGAGAAAAGTAAAAGCAGCAGCTTGAGCTGATTTGAGCACTGATCAGGTTCACTGTGCCGGTGGCAGAGAGGCTTACTTTGGTGGAGGAACCAGGTTAACTGTTTTAGGTGAGAAATCAAACATAAAGTTCATTAAAATATTGTTCATCATTGCCTTGAAACACAGATTTGAGGATTGATGATCTCATTGACTACAGTAAAGATGCTTCAAGGCTTGACTGACACCTTGTTTCAAATGATGAATTTTGACTGCTTAAAGAAAATAAAAACACTTAAAATATCTTATTAATATAGCCATAATAACATACTCTATATGAATGTTTAAAAGGTTAACTTCAGTGCAGGTTGACTTGACTCCATTGCAAACTACAGTAGATCACATTGGGAGTGTTTACTCCTCAAAGTGTGACAAAGTTAGAAACATTTTTCAAAGTGGAGCCTCAGTAAGAGAAGCAGTAGGAAGAGTTTTTGTTATAGTCCAAACACTCTGTGTTCATACGCCGAGGCTTACTTTGGAGCTGGAACTAAACTCACTGTTTTAGGTAAGAAAATCTTCAACAAACAATCTGAGTATGTTTCACAGCTGATTTAGGTGAGAGAAGTCAATGGAGAATATTAAGAATCTGCTTTTAGACATTTTATTTGATAGTAGTGAACGTAGTATACTGTTTTTAAACTGTGAAAGAAGTTATGTCAGAAGTTAGTTTGTTCCAGTACAAGACTAATAACAAGCGTTGTCAATATTCTGCAGCAATAAGACATTTGGCTGAATGCCCAGATTATTGCTCTCATAGTAAGTTCTTATCAGCTCTGTAAAGGACTGTGAGTTCCCAGTCAGAGGCTTACTTTGGGAACGGAACAAAGCTTACAGTCTTAGGTAAGGAGAAACAATATAATGTCATTCAAACAATACTATATATACGTAATATTCCATAGTGGATAATGGTAAAGTAGTTGGTTTGATAACTAGGTTAGAGTTGAGTTTCTTTACTTCATTCTCTTAAATGGACCTTAATTCAGCAGTCTAATGTCAGGTAGTGATGTAGTTTGGTATAAACTCTGTATTCTTCTACAGTGCATGTGTACAGAATTCCAGTTTCTTAATAAATCTCTAAAGTAGAGAAAAAAGTCAGACAGTTTACAGGCTTCAGGGCTTAAAGGGTGAAGAGTTTTTTCTGTAGCCATGTGTCAGTGTGAGCAACTATGAACCTGCTTACTTTGGAAATGGCACCAAACTGACTGTGTTAGGTAAGAAAAGAACATTTTACACATAAATGTTGGCCTTGTGAGTCTGTCTGAACTGAAAATGTAGTTTGGAGAAATTTGATAATAATTATTTATAATTTAAAAGTTATTTGTTTAGAGCAATATTTATGGCTGTAGAAAAACTAGTTTTAGAGTTAAACTTAGTTTAGATAGTCTAGTCTAGATTTCTGGGGCCATCTTGTGCTGTTCTGCAAGTTTGTAGTTAAAAGCAGCTGAGAAAATGTAAAATCCTTCTTATGAGATAAATGTAGAGCATGATTTCCCACTGTGCTTTGGCGAACAGGCTACGTTTGGTCCAGGCACCAGACTCACTGTTATAGGTAAGACATTCATATAATGATGTGAAATTTGGCATTCAGAAGTTGTCATTGAAAATATACATGATTGATAACATTGCTTAAGTAAGCAGCCAAAACAGATAGGAAAATGTAAAGTTTCCTCCCTTGCATCGGTCAAATAGAGTAAAAGTTAAAAAGGGGAAATTGCTGTTTTAAATTCCACACATAAAGTTAATGAGTCAATGACAGTGATATCAAATAGTAGAGCAGAATAGGAGTGATAGGAAGTATAGGAGGTGATGTTGTGATTGTACTGTATATTTACAGGTTAGTGGAGAAAATGAGCATGGCTCACTAATACAATGAGAAGTGAATTGTTGGTTCAGCTCTTGTAAGGCCATTGCTAGAATGATGTCAGTTTTGTGCATGTGAGTATGTGGTGTGCTCCGGCTCTTATCCTGCTTATTTTGGAGAGGGAACCAGGCTCACAGTTCTTGGTAAGATCGCTGAAAAAACCTGAAAATGATCTAAAGAAATGAAATGATAACGGCTCTAAAAGTGAGTGCTGTAACCTGTAACGACCATGTGGTTTGTGGTATTTATGTTTAGTGTTAAAAGGTCTTCCTCTGTCATCCTGTACCCCATTAAGACTAGTGTTCATTCATGTCTAAATTCTGCTATTAAAAAGTCTAAATGTTTGTAAGAATGAAGGATTGTAGGTCAGTCCACTGTAGATCTCCAGGACTTTGACAATGACAATAATTTAATGATTTATGTTGTTTGTCTATGCAGATCCAAACATTCGTATCACCCCACCAACAGTGAAAATACTTCAACCTTCGTTAAAGGAGTGTAAAGACAAGAAAGACAAGAAAAACAAGAAGACCTTAGTGTGTGTGGCCTCTGGTTTCTACCCAGACCATGTGAGTGTGTTCTGGCAGATCGAGGGGGAGAATGTCACTGATGGCGTGGCCACCGACAGCGCTACCTTGCGGGACGGGAAACTGTACAGCATCACCAGCAGGCTGAGGGTCCCGGCCAGAACGTGGCACACACCCGGCAGGAAATTCAACTGCACTGTCAGCTTCTTCAATGGGACTCATACCACCTACCACTCTGGTTTAGTTTATGGCACTGATTTAGGTATGAGTTAAAAAGTAGAACCTGTACACTCAAATATCATTTAACTCTTTATTGCATTGTATCCATGATGGATCTCCTTCAGGTCAAATTAAAATTAGAACCACCTGTTAATTTGTTCTTAACTGATTCAGGTGTGCCCATCTGAAACTCAGAAAGGACTTGAACTTGATCATTTTACTATGGGAAAATAATGCAATCACCAATCTAAACCAATCTGCACTTGTCTAATCCATTTTATTCTTCTGTCAGGTCAAGGAGAAGGCATGACAAGAGGTAAATATGCTGTTGTGTGGTCTAACATAGATCAAGGCATCAACACTGTTACATTAAAACCCTGTAGTTTCCTAGCTAAAAAAATATATATGCAGTCATGGTAGTGTGCATAAGGATATAAGCATCCATCAAATGTTTTGTTGCACACATAGATTGTCTCTGCAAAGTTGTCTCTGCTTATTTCCTCTTTGAATCATGTCACTCATTTGAACGTTTCAATTTTCTGCAGAGAAATATCTGCAGATCACGCAGACTGCCAAACTGTCCTACGGTGTTTTCATCGCCAAGAGCAGCTTGTATGGAGTCTTCGTCTTGGTTTTGGTGTGGAAGCTTCAGGTTTGTCCAACATGATCTCCTGCATGAACCATGTACCTGTGACATTTGTCTTGTATATATGTTATATATGAATTTTGTGATTGGGAAAGCAGTAAAAGAGCTCATGACAAAACAGACTACTAAGTGAAGTGAAAAGTGAAGTGAAGTAGGTGGTGTCTGTATTGTTATTTGTAATGAACAGGTTTTACTTTATAATAAATCTCTGAACTTGTTTCCTTCTCTGTCTGCTGCACAGGCTTCATCTGGAAAGCAGAGCAACTGACAGCTGAGCTGCGGCCGCAACAGACGAGCTTCTCTTTGTCTCTGTAAATAAAATCTAAAAGCATAGTACTTATATTTACATTGTATTGTATCTTGCAGCGCATATATACTCAATAATATCTCTTTTGAAATGAATATCAATCAATCAATTCTGCATACATAAGAGGAACTGTTCTACTCATATCCTCATTACAATGTCAGCACTATGACTGACTTCTCAAGTGAAGCATGTCAATAGTTTTCCATTCAGCTTTTATGCCAACTTTATAATGCTGTCTGTCTGTGTGCAGTTGTGAACTTCTTTATGCTTAATTTTCTATTCAATAAAAGTTTTTCAGAGGACTTTGTGAACCACGTGATTTCATTTTTCTTTTAAAGTTTGACCTTAGTGACAAAGATTGTGTTTGCCAGAAATCAGAATGACTTATGGATTCTTACTTATGAGTCAACAGGTTAGGTCAATTGTAAATATAATTACATCTTTGAAAAGGTTGTTAGATGATGTGAAAATCACTTTCTTCAAACTGATAATAGTTTGATAGTCTCTCCTTTAAATAATTTCCATGGCCTAGTGTGTCTGCACAGGCAGTAAAATGTTATTTACATATCTAAACCAAAAGTGCATGCATTCATCTTTGCATCTTTCATAAACAGTAGTTAGCTTAGTAATATTTAACAAGGGGTGCTTCTGTTTTTGAGGCTGATTACATTACAAATTAAGACAGCATCTCCCTCACCGCTCTCATATCCCTTCCTGTACTGAACATCACTTGTTCCAGAGGTATTTTTAGCAGTTTGCTTATCTGTCTGATTTCTGAGAAATCCTCCATCTCTGGCCCACGTATGTTCTAAAGTTTCCATTTGCTGCACTAAGCTTCTGCTCAGCAAAGCTCTGCAAGTGGCTTCATTTGGGTCATGACTACATTTTCCACGAAGTAAGACTGAGAGATGACTAAAGTCTCTGTTTACTTCATAAGTTAAATCTACTTTTGTGATTCATTTGAACTTACTGAAGTGAGTATATTTGCATCATATCTTCATATCTAGCTTTTCCACTCTGCACTTATGAGAGCTGATTAAGTTCTCTCTTACATTTGACATATTCTTTGTGAAAAAAGGAATTTTCCTTTAAGAATTCATTTGAGATGCTTTGCTTGTGTTGATTGACATTCAGGAGAAAAGTAAATGTACAAGTGTGAGTCTGCTACAGCCCATATCAACAGGAAACCAATGTTCTCATCTGTGTACAGAAGAAGGTTGAGTGTGTTGGTGGAAAGGAAGAAACTGGGGCTTGAAACCTGCAGGGAGTTGAGAGCGACAGCAGAGAAGAGGATGTGGTCTCAGAGCTGCAGGCTGCAGATCGTTCTCAGTGCTGAGAAATGACAGAGGTGCAACCTTCCACTTTACCACAACCTGCGCCTCGCAAAGGACACCTGCATCTCTGCAACAACCCCCCACACACACACACACACACACACACACACACGCACACACGCACACACGCACACACACACACACACACACACACACACACCACATCTCTGTATAAACAGCAGAGATAGCTTCGGATCAGGAAGAATGCTCCATTTATATCTATGTCAACTGAAGCTTAAGTATGAGCGTGTGTGTGTGTGTGTGAGTGTGTGTGTGTGTGTGTGTGTGTGTGTGTGTGTGTGTGTGTGTGTGTGTGTGTGTGTGTGTGTGTGTGTGAGTGTGCGTGTGTGTGTGTGTGTGTGTGTGTGTGTGTGTGTTGTATCACACACAACAGCTGTTTATTATGATCTGGTGCAGAAATTTGCATTTCAGTCTTTTAAGGTCAAACATGAGACAGAAGTAAAACTCAAATTATGTTACAATCACACAAATCAACACATTATCAGGCAAACTAAAGACTGCTAACTACAATCCATAAATAATAAGAATGTGTGAGGGTGTTTACATTGGAATCAGTTACTTCAAATTGTTGATAGTTTTGTGGTTTCTCCTATCAATAATCTTCATGACAAGCTTGTGCAGCAGCATGTGTCTCTCTTTGAAACATAGTAGAGACATTTGGTGGATGTTTTTGTCCAAAGTGTCTCTTGTCAAAGTGTCAAAGCTCATTTCAACCATGGGACGCTCCAGTGGGAATCAGACTGAGGAAGAACATCTTCTACTTTCTCCTGTTGTCGCCTTGAAAAACATGTTTGTTGTTGCTGGAGTCAGATAAACAGGAAACAAAGCCTCGCCTGAGAGACAGTAACTGCAACTAGAGGAGTCTGACATCTGTGCTGAAGATCATTCTATCTACTGATGCTGAGCCGGACCTTTACATGACTATATAAGCTGCTGCCTGAGTTCCTGTTGGAGCAGCTTCAGTGTCAAACTCTTGTTGCACTTCTCTCCCTGCAGTTGCTTTAATAAAGCTTTTGTATCAACCAACAGACTTCTGAAGTGGTTATTCTTCAATTCCCCAACCAAGGCAGTGTCAGTGTCATGCAACACTGAAGCCACACAGGAGTACATCATCATAATTTAGCTTGAAACCTTCTAAATAATATTACAATATCACTGCGTATAACAGAACTGTATTAAGTGCATTACAAAATAACACACCATGCTTGTTCATAAACCATATTTTGTGATAAAGCCTGTGAACCCTTAAACTAGCAACATGTGATCTGAGATAAAGGCTCCCTTATGAATGATGGCATGTGGTTTTTGTATAGGATCCAGGCTGACATGCTATACTGTGCTGCTTGCCTACACAATACCATACAGCAGGCTGAGGCCGAGCCAAAGCAGCAGACTCCAGGACAAAACTCACACTGTCAGGCTGCTGGCACTGAAACCATCCAAACTGGACGGAGCCAAGAGAGGCAAAAGACAGACTGAAACCACCTGAGGCGGTCCAGCGGTACCAGAACAGAGAAGAGCTGCTGATTCCTGAGGAAGAGCAGTCGATTCTCATGCTGAACCAGGTTGAAGAACCAGGCTGGAAGGATTCTGCTCAACCTGGATGTTGCCCTCTGTGCCTACATGGAAAATGATTGGTAGATTTGAATCTTCACAGTTGAAATGTAAGAAGAGATGAATGGAATGAATGTAGGAATGTAAAGTAATGTTGGAGATGTGAGCGATTTGTTTCAATAGCAGGTTAAAACACTTCAGGAACCAGACACAAAGAGGAAAGTGTAGCAACATGGTCGGTTTGAAGCAGCTGAGTGAAAGATTGTAGGTGAAGTCAGGCTCAGAAAACTCTCTTACTCAAACACACTCAGATACTGTGTCCTCTGGATCTGTGGGCTGTTGTGCGACCCCTTGTGGTGAAAACAGGAATGGCATGTTGTGCATAGGGTTCAAATAATTCAAGCCACCACAGGATTTATCAAAATATTATTCTTATTATTAAGTAATTACAAAAAACAATACAAAGTGAAAATAAAAAGTAAAGTTCTGGGGTAGGAGCTCATCGCCTGTCCCACAGAGTCAGCTACAAGTACAATCTTGTATCAGTGAATTGTCATGATATCCATAAAAAAAAGAGTAGTGGTTCAAACAGTACAGCAGATAGAGTCATTTCACAGGGAATGGATAAACTGGGAATGTCATTTCCCAGTTCCCAGTCATTTCCCAGTACCTTAAATGGGTAGTAAGTGCATATAGGGATGAACAGGTGCAATAATAAAAGATTCGTTTTTAATAAAGTGTTGTGGTCCATCCCTATGAAGCATAAATCAACATAAAAAGGGCATATTGCTTGCAAAAATGTTGTGTTTCCAAAACCTCAAGGAATTGAGTAAGCCTTTTCCCATTCATTCCTTTGTGTCATCCTTTTACAATGTATTTCAAATGGTTTGTTTCTGTGTCAGGAAGCCATATGGTACAACCACAATATCCAGAAGTATTAATGGTTTTAAATACTATACCTGTATGTATTCATTCAATTTTGAATTCCTAGGTTTCTCTTCAAAAATACAGATATATAGTTACTTACTGAAGCGGTACAGTAGATGGCACTGTTTCAATGCTTTTGAAACTGTGTGTGTGTGTGTGTGTGTGTGTGTGTGTGTGTGTGTGTGTGTGTGTGTGTGTGTGTGTGTGTGTGCAATCCCAGATACACTCTAATTGTCTGGGAGGTCAGACAGATTTTACCACCATGTGTTTCAAACGGTTTCAGCGTGACAACAGTTGATCTACAGCTGAGGAATCTCTTCAGCAGACACAAACCCAGTGTCAGGCTTCATACTCAGAAAAGTAATCCATTCTGTATTACTCCTTATTCATTTCAAAAGTAATGTTATTACTTCACTTATTACCAGTGTTACTCAAAAAAGTAATGCATTACCAATTACCTATTATACTTATTTCAAAAGGAATGTTATTACTTTACATTTTACTAGTGTTGGCCTTCTTACTCAAAGGAGTAATTCATTACTCATTACCCATTACTCATATCAAAAGTAGGATGATATTATTACTTTACTTATTACCAGTGTTGGGCTCATTACTCAATAAGTAATGCATTACTCATTACTCATAGTCATTTCAGAAGCTATTACTTTACTTATTACCAGTGCTCAGATCATTACTCGCAGAAGCAATACATTACTCATTACTCATTTCAACACATGAAAACTAGCTTAGCACTAGTTACATTCTTGTCAGCTGTGAGCATCTTGGCAAATAATGTGATGAAATCAAACTAATAGCTCATTTCTACAACTTAACAACTCTGCTAATGTCACTGCTAACACACTCTTAGCAAGGTTTACTCTGGTCTCCTTACATCTTCAGTGAAAAAGTCCAACAAATATGCAAAACGAGGTGGAAATGAGGGAACTTAAAATGAATCTTCTCCTAGCTAGCCTAACGCTTCCACAAGCAATTTTGAAATGTGGAGAAATGTGAAATTGATAAAGCAATCTCCTAAAGCAACTGGCAGCAGGAGCACCAGTTACTACCACAGGCATTTGAGACATGGCAGTTCAATAACAAGGACCTAATGACAATCCTACAGTCTCTGAGTGACACCAATACATGAAGATGCTTGCCTGCATAAAAATAATAACATTACTTGTTATATTACTTTTCTAGTACACCACCAAGGCGACTGCATCCTTTCTTACTTTCAAATATCAGGATAATCAGGCAACACTAACTCTAATGATCAGAGTAGCCAAATAGCGTTGATGTAAAATGTTGTTGACACATTTTTGCATGATGAAATTAAAGTAGTGGGGATTCTTCCAGCCTAAGAAAATCAACTTTTCTGCCTTTTCTAAACTACAGTAGCTCAGGGTGAGAGAAAGACAACCAATTACGAGGAAGATAAATCAGTGAATGGAGTTGGGATTTATAGTTTCTGAATAATATAACTTGAATTTAGAGGGAGTTATAGGCCTAACATAAGTAATGACTTATTGTTTTGATTGGTAACTGTAATAGCATTACTGAAGTTGAAATATGAATTTGTTACACTGCTTGTTACTGGGAAAAGTGATAGCATTACCATTCAACACTGCTGAAACAAATGGATTTCATTATCAGACTTTAAGGGGGTTTAAAACAAAACCCGTTGAGAAATTCTGATATTTTTACAGGCCTGTTTAATTGAGCAGTAAAAAGCCACCAAAGTCTTGTTTTGCTTTGTTTGTGTTTTTCCAGTCGGTCTGTCAGTTGTGTATTTTTTTGTTTTAATAGATTCCACTGTTAATGAGGAATTCCCCCTTTTCTCGTAACTTAGCAATTAGCGGCCTTGTTATAGACAAAACAGTAAACATGATCTACCTTATGTTCTTTGTTGAGCCTTCACTGTTGAGTGTCATGACCCCAATAAACTCTATAATTATGTTCCTCCAGTGATTACAAACCCCAGTTTTATAAGAATTCCTCACTTTTTCTTATCAAATGTGTTTTGTGAAAACTAAAACAGAGGCAAGTAAACTGGGTTTGTGTGTGATGTGGTTGTTTCTGAGGTGGCAGGGAATAAGAAACGGTATTTAGGTTAAAATACACACTATAAACAATTACATGAACACCACATGAAAAAAGATAATTAGAAACTCACTGAGTTCAGTATAAGGACTGCATGTCATGAGTGACTAGTTAACTTTGAATGAGAGGGGATGAATTAACATGAAAGTCTGCCCCCTGGTGCTTTAACACCCAAACGTCACTTCAGTCAGTGTCTGGCTCTCTCCTGGCTCCTCTCCCACTGCGGTTCCTGCAAGACGCAATAGATCATATTGGATGAAATATTTATTCACACAGCTGTGGTTGGTTTTCACAGACATCTTACAAATGTACACAGTTCAGAGATATGTCAGATTTCACAGACTGGTAAGGATCTGGAAAGGTGTCGGTGTGGCTGAAAACCCAGGTTTTCAGGAGAAGGCTTGCCTGCTGGTGAGACCGGTTCGAGAGGGGATCAGGAAATGCTTTTGGCTTCACCTGGCACTCAGTGGGCACGTTTACATGCACACCAAAAAACAGATTTGAATGTGATTAAGGCAATGTAGACTACAGCAATTGACATGTAAATGCCGTAGTCTGATTAGCTCAATCAGAGTAAGGTCATATTTAGTGTAAGCATAACCTGATAAACAGACTGGATTTCTGCTCCATGTTTTGATGTATTTAATACCTTAGTCTGACTTCATTCACTTTTATAAATGTGCCAAACAAGTCACTGAGGAAGTTTCCTCTCACAGAGTTTATTTACACAAATGACAACATGGCAAGTGGTGGTGGCAAAAGCCACAATTTTGGGGGGAAAACCCTTTTCATGCTGAATCAACTGAAAGAAATGAGCGTCCTCAAGATTTTAGATGAGAATGGTCATTTTTCATTTGATATTGAGATGACTACACACTGGATCACTGCATCACATCCTTCTGTGAGTAAACTAACACAACCATCAAATAAACCCATGTACACTTGGGTTACTGGGGGGAAACTGTGTTACTTCAAACAAAGTAAGCACTTTAATCAAACTATCACTTTAATCTGGTCAATCTTAACATTGGGTGCAATCCCACCAACAGTTTGTTTTCTTCGGTCTGAACCATAGTGGAAAAGTTCACTTTGTTGCATTTTTTTTGTAGAACCAGGGCTTGAAAAGTCACATGAAATCACAAGTAACTTGTTTATTGGACAGAGTTTTGGTCACCTGTTATTGGAGATTTTGGTACCAGGGGGAGATAAAAACAAATCTGGTTCCAGTCACTGTAACTTTAGCTAACATGATGGATTTATCTGCACGTTTTGCCATAATTTACCGTCTCTGGTGTTCATACCAGTTAAGAAACATGAAGAAATAGCTGAATATGAACATCAGTCGTTTTGGGGTTGTTTCTAGTTGGTTCAGATTATGTTCTCACTCCTAACTTCGCTTGGAAGACGACTCACATTTTGGTTATTTGGTGCACACCCGAGTTCGAATGGCCTTGTTCTCACCTGCCCAAACGAACCAAACTAAAGGAGGAGTAAACACTCCAGAGTTTGAATAAACCGCTCCAAACATGCCAGGTGTTAATTCATAGTAACCAGAGTACTGTGTGCATGTAAACACACCCAGCAGTTTGTCAAGTACAGAAGGTTAAATCTATTTACAAAATGAAAACACAAAAGGGTCACAAAATGCCTCAAAACATACAGTATCAAGCAATTCTGAAAAATAAAATAAAGTGAGGCTGTCTCGGCCTCTTTAAGACACATACAGTCTGCACTTTGACTCATTGCTGAATGTACAGTATGTCCTTTGGCCTGCACATGATGGTGCTAACAGTACGGCCATGACCAGGTTCAAGGCGGAGTTTCGGTCAGGTGAAGGTGTTGAATCCAGTCTTATTGTGCAAGGGAATGCCCTCCGCTCCTCTGAACTCCTCCGCAATGTCATCGAAGGTGCGGCCCCTGGTCTCAGGAAGGCGTATCCAGGTGAAGGTGAAGGCGAACAGAGCCACAGTCATGAAGAGGAGGTAGACGTAGGCGCCGCATACTTTCTGTGTGGGAGAGACAGACAGAGGAGCATATAGGATAACCTCTTATCCACCATGTCGTTTGATTTGGTTCCTCTGTCTTCGTTTAGGTTTTGCCTCCCTCTCTGCATCAATATAACAAACAGATGTTTCCCAGGTTAGCTGTTAAATTAATTTCTATTATTTCAACCTGATTTTAAAGGATTTAGCAATGGATTTATATATATTTAACATGTAACAGATTTATGTCTATTTTATTGCAGATGCATATATATTTAACAGATTGAACAGATTTACAGCCTGTATTTAACAGCCACGTCTCTAAGGCGCAAAGGAATTGGCAAAAGCAAATAAGAAATCCACCCCTGAAGTTTCCCCCAAGTCTAGCTCTGTCATGCAGCGTGCAGGCCAACAGCATAAACCCACCAGTAATGGAGGAAAGAGGAGTGCCAGTACAAACTTCCCTCCCCAGTTGAGCATGCTGGTGAAGGCCATGGCGATGGGCCGGCCAGGCTGGTCAAACAGCTCGGCGGCAATGAACCAGGAGATGGGACCCGGGCCCAGCTCATAGGCCGAAATCAGGCCGAAAACCACCAGGACCTGGAGGCTGCGCAGCTCCGGGACCAGGTGCTGCACAGTGGGAAGGCGACACAAAGTTATAGTTTGCAGGTTGGTTATCGGCCAGTCATTGTGAGTTGGTGGAGGGGTTTTTGTAATATAGCTACCATGCTGTAAAAAGATGACAGGGGAAAATGGGATGAGAATTGTAATCCACATGGCATTCTTTTGTTATTTAAATCAATCTCCCAACTGCTGTGCATATGAACACTTCTTATCTTTGGCTTCAGTGTAGTATGGAGAGATGCTCATTGAAGCTTGGGTGATAGGGTCATGTTTCGGCAGAAAATATGTGTCCAAGGCACTCTTCCCACACAAAAAGTAAAAAGCCTTTATTAATTATTGGCTAATGCATAGCATACACATGTTAAAAATGTTTTAAAAGCTTTTTTGTTGCTTGTTTTCTTTGCTTTTTAAACATTTTTTCATTAGCCAATAAATAATAAAGGCTTTTTACTTTTTTACTCTTCTTAGAGTACCTTGGACATTTGGAAAATTTTCAGGTCAAGTTCATTTTTCAATATGTTAAACACAGAGGATCCAATCTGTAAACATTTTATACTTTAGTCAACGGTAAGTCATTACTGATTATTGTTTAAAAAATATGATGATTTGTTTTAATTTTATCCTGTCAATCATTTTAGTAGGCGTCAGGTTTTCCAAACGGTGGATATCTCATTTCGGAACAAAACCTTTCATGTGCGAGTGAAAATAACAATAACACTGACTGAAATGATCTTACCAGGACAGAATCCACAATGGTCATGAGTAAGTTGCACACTGCGATGGATATGAAACCAGTCAGGAGCAATCTCCTCCTTCCTGCCCTTTCCATCAGGAAGAACTGCAGAGGAAAAAACAACACAAGTGACTCTGCTCACATTTCTTCCCAGTGTGAATAATGGTCTCTCTTTGAAACAAAAATGCAACACTATCCTGTGGTGTGGTTCAAGCTGCTAAACCATTCATAAGGAAACAGAGGTAACGTTTTAGATTACAGCTCCCTTTACCCGCTATTTCAGAATAGTTACTCAGTAGCAAAACCAACAAAATATGACATAGCTGGTTATGTTAGCAACATCACTTATACATTTTAATAGTTACTATCAGATTGATAAATCTGGCAACACCTTGAGATTAAAAAAAACATTGCCAATTGACAGACCAGTTCTCGGTTTTTCTCCTTCCTTCCAGTTGTGCCACCGTTTTTGTGTTTGTTTGTTTTTTGTTGTTGTTTTTTTTCTTCCTTCCTCGAAATTAAAATTACCACTCTTGGTAACCATTGGTGACCAAGCGCCCTGATGTCTTGATCTAAAACACATACATTTTAAGCTCACAACAGCTAAGATAAAATGCATTTATTGTAGGCTAGACAGATCCAAGAGCTGCTTTTCTTTAGCCATTATTATTAAGACAATGTTATTGCAATGGATAGGGAAATAGAGAGCACTTTGCCTTATAAACACATCATCAGATTCTCATGTTTGCTGACGTACATGCTGACGTTGTTGATCGCTGAACTGAACGAAAGTTACAATATGATTGGACGGTCAGATTGAGGCAAACACAATTTTGCATAGCGCTCCCAAAAAGGTAGAAACGGCCCTGTCTATTATTACTCCACATATACGGAAGTGAGGGAGCTGTAATGTAAAGGGCTACCAGTAGAGTCAATACTCACTGCCACCAAAGTGAAGGTCACATTGACAGCCCCGACACCCAGAGTCAGGTATTTGGCCTCGTCAAACCTGGCCTGGAACATTCTGGTGGAATAATTGATGATCTGGAAGAGAGAGAATAGGTTTTCTTTTTTAGCTTAGTGGGTTACTGGGCCTTCCATATCCTACTGTGTTTTTAGGATCGGAGGCAACATCCTGACACACTGCCCCAGAATCTGTCCCGCAGGGAGGAGAAGTGCTGAGCTTCAGGAGAAAGAGCCTGAATAATTCATTGAATAAATACCACATCCTGCAAGTGAATATTCATCAGACAGCGAGCAGCACCATCCAAGAATTTGCGAGCCACACTTCTGAGACAATCTTTGCCATGAAAAGCTATGGTCAGTTTTTAATTTTAGAATTGCAATATCTCAGCTTTCAAAATGACCCACTTTCTGTGCAAACCAGCGCTGTTATATTTTCAAAATCACACGGGGAAAAAGCAGTTATAACTATTTAAACGCTTCAGCTGACAGCTTGTTGGCCTCTTCTTAGACCCCCAAAATCCATTGGCCTTGCTAGCGTTAAAACAGGGTGGAAAGGGAAATAATTGTGGCAAGCCAAGTATTCCCTAATGACTGAATCACAGTGAGACTGTCGCTATAAATATTCCCCCAATAAATTAAACCACCACTACCAAATTGGCTTTTTTTATGGTGTTTTGCTTTAAATTAAAAAACAAAGAAGAAGAAGAAGAAAGAAAAGATAGTGCAACTGTTTAGTGGAGCGAGATTTTAATCCTGAATGGATCTTTTTCAGGCCGGACTTTGATATTGGTTTTACTCTTTCATGTGTCACCACCAAATCACATGACTGACCGCATTGAATCCGGACAGCTGGCTGCCCAAGTTGACGATGAGGACGATAATGATGGGCTGCCTGTAGCTGCGCTTCTTGAAGAACTCGTGGATGGTGACGCCGGTCTGGGTGTGAGCCGCCTCTTCCTTCATCTCCTGCAGCTCAGTCAACATCTTGTCCGGACTGCCTCTCAGTCTCAGCAGGGCTGGGGATTCAAATAGCATCTCTTAAAATGGAGCTATACTGCTATATAGTGCATCCACTGAGCAGAACACTGGAGTACATCAAAAAGCATTTCCATGTTTTGATATCTGGAGGTCAGTCATAAATCCGTAAGCAGGGAAAAAAGTGTCTTCTGCTTATATCTATGACGGATTTCTTCTCTATAATTGATGGTACTGTACATCAATATTTGCTGAGTGTTTTTCTACTCATTATACTGTTGGCACACTATTGTTTTGACCATTGCCCTCTGTATTATTGGCAGCTTGTTATACTGATGATACCCAAAATAAAATGTATTGTACTGTAGCAAGAGAGAGCTCCAGCTGAACAACTAAAATGTAAATTATCGGGCCATTCAAAGGTGCATTTTTATGAATGCCACAGTCAGTTGGACCCACCAGCCTCTGCCTCGCTCTCTTTGCCCCGGTTGATGAGCAGGTAGCGAGGGCTCTCGGGGCAGAAAGGCAGGACCAGGTACTGAACCAGGGCCGGGATGAGGGACAGGGACAGCATCATGGCCCAGTAATGCTCTGTGCCCAGCACTGTCTCCAGGCCCACCACCTGCAGTAAGCAAGGGAAGAAATGCACAGTTTCATTTCATTTCTAGCACAGGGGTTGTCAAATGTCTTCATGTCACAGTCTCCCAAATAGACACACATATCTGACCAGGGACCCATAATATTTGGTTTAGTATTGAGTTGTTGAACTGTCACCAGACACCAGAGAAGGTAAATTGAGACAAAGCCAAAGTATGATTTCCATTGTTTTGTTTTTGCAACTCTTCTGGATTAAGAAAAAGTAAAGTCCTTAGGTTGACAGGTGCTCATTGGAAACAGGATACTAACACTTACAATGAGAACCTCCAGTGAGAAGAGAGTAAAATCTTGAGCTGTATCCACAATGTCCAAGTCCAATAAGGAGGGAAGAGACTTAAAGGTTTGAATCTAAAAGGCCTTTGTTGTCACACTGCAAAAAATGTCCAACCTAACAAGTCATTTAGTCTCATATTCAGCCTTCAAATCTAATTTTTTCTGCCAATGGGGTGAGATAACTCCACTTGTTTCCACTGCAGTTTCACTTGTTTCAGGAATTTTCTAGAAATGAGTGTCAGTACCTTGAAACAAGTCAGAATAAGGCAGATCACTGCACTACTATCAAGAAAATGACACTTGATTCTACAAAATTCTTGCATTCTTTGCACTGGAAACAATTTATCGAACCCCCGTGACAGATTTTTTTCAAGGACTTATTAATAGACTAAATGGCTTGTTAAGATGGAGATTTTTTGCAGTGCATAGCTTAGAACCAATGCATTTCGACCCTAAAGTCATAGGGTTGAAACGCGTTGGTTTACTTTCTTTTCACTGGAGGTTCTCATTGTTAGTTCTAGTATATCTCAGTTGTTTTCTACAAACAAACCAGTCTTAACTTTTTCTGTAAAAATGAAAGGATTACACCCCAGCCTCACCATTCCCACCAGGATGCCGGAGGCGAAGGACACCTGGTTGAGCGTAGCGAAGGCTCCTCTCAGGTCGGTGGGCGACACTTCCTGGATGTAGAGCGGATTGAGGCTCATCACCAGACCGCAGAAGAGACCGAACACCAACCGGCCCACGATCAGAACCTCGAACGACTCGCTGGCCTTGGAGGCGAACATCAGACAGGCTCCGACCACAGACAGGCAGTTCACTATCAGGATGGAGTTACGCCTGAGAGAGGAGGAGGAGGAGAGGAGAGGAGAGGAGAGGAGAGAGGAGAGGAGAGGAGAGGAGAGGAGAGAGGAGAGGAGAGGAAAGAGGAGAGAGGAGAGGAAAGAGGAGAGAGGAGAGGAGAGGAGAGGAGAGGAGAGGAAAGGAGAGGAGAGAGGAGAGAGGAGAGGAGAGGAGAGGAGAGGAGAGGAGAGGAGAGAGGAGAGGAGAGGAAAGAGGAGAGAGGAGAGGAAAGAGGAGAGAGGAGAGGAGAGGAGAGGAGAGGAGAGGAGAGGAGAGGAGAGAGGAGAGGAGAGGAGAGGAGAGGAGAGGAGAGGAGAGGAGAGGAGAGAGGAGAGGAGAGGAGAGGAGAGGAGAGGAGAGGAGAGGAAAGAGGAGAGAGGAGAGGAGAGGAGAGGAGAGGAGAGAGGAGAGGAGAGAGGGGAGGAGAGAGGGGAGGAGAGGAGAGGAGAGGAGAGAAGAGGAGAGAAAACAACACAAATAAGGATGCAACAGGATAAAATAGATTGGAATAGAGTAGAAATAAGCACAGAATAGAATAGAATAGAATAGAATACAACAGAATGGCATAAAACAAACTAGAAATAAAACACTAGAATACAATACAATACTATACTATACAATACAATAAAATAAGGACACAATAGAACCAAATTGAGAGAATATAATAGAATAGAATAGAATAGAATAGAATAGAATAGAAAAGTATTAAGAATGAACTGAACTGAACAGAATAGAAAAGAATACAAATAAGGACACAATAGAATCAAAATAAGGATGCAACGAAGAGTAGAATAGAATAGAATAGAATAGAATAGAATACAATAGAGTAGTATTAAGAAAGAACAGAATAGAATAGGATTGGATTAGAATAGAATAGAATAGAATAGAGGTTCTCTCTGGCCTTTGAAACAGTCAGCAGCAGAGACTCTTCCTGCTCCTGTTGTCCACTCAGTTCTGACCTACATAGTAGAACCTGGCTCCAGTCTGAAGTGGAGACTCACATGTTGCTTTATTCCACATATCTGAGTGTTCAGGCTGGTGTCTATTCATGGTATCTACCTGCCGTAAGAGTCTGCCAGACATTTGACCCCCAGCGACCCCAGCAGGGCTCCGAAGTCCTTAATGCTGACGGAGAGCGACCACAGCAGAGTCAGGCTGTGGTCCGGCATCGACTGGTTGTGTCTGGCTCTCCAGGTGGTGTTGAAGAACTGCTCGATGATCTAGACAACAGAGGGGGGATCAAACATCTCTTTTAATCAGCTGCCCAGTCTTCAAAACCAGGTCTGTGTCACTAAACAGGGTATAAATATAGCAGGGAGTGGACCTGCTGTCTGATTGAAATGACTTACAGCTTCTTACCCAGACTTCTTTAAATTGTTAAAGGCAAAAAAATCACCCTGAACCACTTTAATACTGTTAAAAAACAGCTTTTGGAGATGTCCTTAGCATTTGGATAACTGGAAAACATGGATAACTGGCCAAGTGTTTCCAGCGGCTACAATGGAGTTTGACAATAGAAGATTTTTCTAAAACTTCAATAGTAAACGTCAGGTTTTGGTGTCAGTCCCTCAGAATCAAAGGGCAAGGCCTTCTTTCTAGACCCACTATTTTGCACCAATGTTCAGCAATCATACAGGGAGAAATCCATCATGGAAACTGTCGGTAGCTTCATTAGACCAGAATGCAATGCAGCCTGACACCGTTTCTCCACTAGAAAACCTCTCGTTATTGTTACCTCTCGCCACCTACATGTAAAACCCACAGCTGAAATGCTCAGGCATGTTCATGCACGTTCTCTGGGAGTTGTTGAAAGGCATTCTGGGAAATGTAGGAAATCACTACGTGAAGTAGAAGTAGATGAGGCAGGTTGAGGGAAGGTATGTGCACCAAAATGGTCACAACATCACAAAATAACTCCTGGAATACATTTAACGTAATAGTGTAAGAGTATCTGTGCCTGCAATTTTCCTTTAAAGGCTAAATGTAGAGAGTTGCCTCAGATGCAAAAGTCCACACACACACACACTCTCCATAAGTCAACAGGCTTCCATTGTGATAGCTACCTGTGTGCAAATAGTGAGCTGTCCAAACCCCTGCCTGCCCATGAACCAGACCTGGACCTTAGCCACAAAGTTGCACTGGATTGTTAAGTTTATTCAATGTTTTATAGAAGCTGTGAGATGTTTGGAGGTTAGCACCAACTGTCAGCCAGACCTCTCAGCCAGGGTTAGTCTGATATATTGGGCCGATATTGGCCTTTTATTAAATAAGGGATATGGGCCAGAGGGTGTCGTCTACTGTCAATGTTCAATTATGTGTTTTGTAAGTTATCATTATTGAATATCGTCTATCAGCAGCTTTGACATTATAATATCAGTATTATCAGTATCGACCATCATGAGCCCGTATCAGTCAAACCCCCTGAGCTCCTCCTCCTCCTCTCTGTCCTGCTCACCTTGGCTGGAGCGTTCACGTTGCCGGTGTGGTATCCAATCTGCAGGGAGCCGAGCACTGCTGCCAGTATGGAGGTCAGGAGCGTGGCTGTCAGATGGCTCTGTAGCAGACAGTGTTGGGGAAAAATAATGTGTTACTTTATCTTGTAACTTCCCTTAAAAAGTAGTTACATAAAAAGTTACTCCTTATTTAAGGAGTAAGCATGGCATAAAAATGGCTTATGCTGTGTGTTGACAGCCAATGCAATACAAGACTATTGCTGTTTTTAAAACGGTAAGATAATCTCATATGTCAAGCAGAATTTTATTTACCAATTAGAAGCATAGTCTGCAAGAGATGCTGCATGATTTTCAGTGTTTTTTCCTACTGTTTTATAAATTTGCATAAAAAAAATAAACAATATGAAGGAAAAATAACAGTAACTACATTTTAATTTGAAAAAATTAATAATGGGTGAAAATATTGTAACACATTAAGTTACTAGTTACCACAAAATCTCAGTACTTAACATGTTACCTCCAACACTGACAATACAAATCATAGATATACAGACACAGAAGTCTGATCTCACAGCACAGCCAGTGATCTCAGATTCAGGGACACTACAGTATGTGACCTTTGACCTCTCCCAACATCAGCAATCCTCATGACCGTTTGTAGAGGTCAAGGATGGCACGAACCACAGTATTTTCACACATCCGCAAGACGTGCGGCATTCAAATTACCACAAGTCAGTGGTCGTTTTCAGCAAAAGGGGTAAAACAAACAAACCTCCTTGGACGCCATTTGTCTGGGTGAGATGGGGTATCACTCCCTCAAGATGTAGGTGCATTTATTGTCTTCTAATTTCCTCTGCTGTAAAAAGCCCAAATGAGCCCAGAGTTAATGTCTACTAGCGCAGGAAGTCACCAAATAAATAACAGTTTACAAAGATACATGTGACACTGAAGACAATAGCCAGCGGTCAGTGGAATGATGTAGCACTGCTATGAGCTTTTCCATAACAAATTTCACACACAATATACAAAAGATGTCATAGACTTTCTGTATGTTATAGACAAATATAGATTTTTGTAATATCGGTTACAAATAAATAAGGATTTTTCCATTGGTGTTCATTTTCAACTATAATTTTACAATACTGCTTCCCAACTGCATTAAAATCTAAATTGTAAACACAGTTACCTAAATATATAGGCACAGAGGAAATGTCTATGCTTCAGGTCACACAATTAATTTTAATAAAGGAGGCTGTAAAACACGCTCATCAGTGCAATCAATCAGAAAATCAATATACATGCTATACATACAGTATATATGCCAACTTACCTGTGCTGTGGAGTGCAGACTGCACACGTCTTCTCCAGCAATGTAGAAAATAAAAAGGTGGATAACACATTAAATCCAGTCAGTGATTAGTGTGAGGCGAACAAACACCCACCAATATAAACAGAAATTGCACAAGTTTGACACAATAATATACAGTGAATTCATATCATAAACATTTACATCAACTCAAAAATGTGGATAAATAAAAAGGTGGGTTTTGCTCAAGAGTTTTTCTCCAAAATTAGAAATTCTCCATTTGAATGAAGTGACACATACTGTACTCTTATAAAATGACTGATAACAAAATGACTCATAGCACTGACACAAATATCTATCTTGAAGGATAGTAGTTAACTAAGGTCCTTAGTTGACAAATGGCAACATCTTTACAGACTGTTTTCTGGATTTATATATTTCTATATTGAAGTTCTCACCACTCTTCCTCTGAGTGCCGTAAGCTGATCCTGTCTTCATCCATGAGTTTAAAGTGTCTGTCTAGATCCTCCTGAGTGCCCATGTACACACCACCATCACATACACACACACACACACACATTCATAGACACACACCTAAAAAAATACTGTACAGACACACACACACACACACACACACACACACACACACACACTGGACCCATGAGTGGAGTGATGAAGTCACACCCAGCTGGTGAATTTGTGGCGGTCCTGACAGAATGGCAGCCGTGGGCCTCCTCTCCTCCTCTGGACCAGCAGGTCGACATCCTGAGTTCTGACTGAGGATCAGTTTACCTGCGCCCTATCCTAAAATTAACCATCATGGAAACAGCAAACCTGTCCTCAGGTCAGTGCAGAGACGCAACACTCCCTTGCAGGAGCTTTGAGTAGCCATTTTGGGAATACTGTAACACAGCCAATTGTTTGAATTTATGTGTGTGGAGTAATGGGTAACTTAGGCTAAGTCCTCTGGTAATGTTAGCTGGAATGCAATAATGAACAGAAGACACTAGTGGGAGCAGAAAAACAAATCATCATTGTCAGGTGAAAACCTTGTATCTCTAAAATGTCAACTCTTCAGGAACTAAGAAAAACAGCCTTGTTTTTAGCTTGATGACAATGCATTTTTGATATTATCCAATGTATTTTGAAAGAGTTCCATAAGCTGTTCTCACCCAACAACAGCAAAATGCATATTTCAACTTTGACCCATATGCCATAGTAACTCTATAATCAAACATGTGAAAGTAGAGAAAGGGCAACATTGAAAACCCATTCTGTAGTCATATACTGCAAATCTCTTTTGAGCAATGCAGGTAAAACATCTAATAATTACTATTACAGTGAAAATCATTTCTACAGTCTTCTCAAGTTCAAAGCAATTATTTTAACATCAGCACCTTCTATGTTATGCTAAATCCTTATGAGAGATCCCAGCATGCTTTGCAGTGTCTCCAGTAAGTAATTCTGCTCCTGTTGACACATAATAAAGAACTATTGGCTGCTCATTCCTTCTGATAATCGTTGTACTAATAAGAGTAACTTGCAGTGAATTATGCTATAGGTTGTTATGACCAAGAGTGTTAACACTGTCCAGTGAGATAAGGCTTTTTTCTTGGGCCTGTTTATTAAGGAACAACCCCATGCAAATTAAATGAAGGAAAATAAATTCCCATCTGGCCTGCCTGGTCTGCATTAATGGAAAAGCTTCCTTCCATAATTTAATGATAATGTTTCTACTTTAAGAGAGAAAGCAATGTGAGAACGATCAGCAGAAGTTGTCAACAACACCATATTGAAATGATCTGATGAAACACTGCATGGGTCAAGATTTGTTCATTGAGGCCGAGAAATGGAGCCTGCAAGGTTCGTCTTGAAAGGCAACGCCCATCACACAGTAGTGTGACAATTTAGAGCCACGAGGATTTAATTGACAGTACCAGGATGAAGTGTGTGTGTGTGTGTGTGTGTGTGTGTGTGTGTGTGTGTGTGTGTGTGTGTGTGCCCTTTCCATTCCTATCTGTTACAGTTGTGTTTGCATGTTTTTGTCTGTCTGTCTGTCAGAGTGTGTGTTTGGGCATGCATGTTTGTGTGCTTGTATATGCCTTTGTGTGTGTGTGTGTGTGTGTGTGTGTGTGTGTGTGTGTGTGTGTGTAGGTGTGTGTGCGTGTGTGCGTGTGTGTGTCTGTGTGTGTGTGTGCATGTGTGTGTGAGCTGCAGTTTATAACTGACTCTGCAAAATGCAATCATGATAAGGTAGATTCATTCAATGGGACATCAGAGTCAACCCTCCACCCCCTCAACCACAGTCCACACACACACACACACACACACACACACACACACACACACCCCTCTTCCAATAAGCAAATCCAAATGGGGGTTAATTGGTTTTCACTGCCTCTATTATGATCCAAACAAATAAAAGGGGGGGAGGAAAAATGCTTTAACCATGAAGGAAACATTCCTCAGCACAAACCACATCACTCGTGGGTGAAACATTCCCTACAATAAAAATTAAGTGAAATATGCACCTATAAGTATTAAGTGCCCCTTAGTGCCTGCTGGGGCTTGATGGTGCTGAAAAGCCCTAACCCTAACCCTAACCCTAACCCTAATACTTGATGTCCAGGTTCCTCAGGGAAACCTGCTGTGCTGCATTGAGCCATGTGGGAAATACCTGAGTAGAGCTGCAGACACAAAACAAAAGATCCTCATCCAAAACTGCATACTTTATACAGTACTATTTATTCACCAAGTGTTTCACATTTCAGACTTTTCTTATTAACTGTGTAAGTTATTTGCATGGTTCCTTTCCAAAATGATATATTTCTATTTTGAGAAAAAAAAAAAAAAAACAACTAACTGGTGCGTTTTCATTTCATGCCAGCAATCACTTTGTAAGAGTAGATGTAATATTTTTCAAATGTTGGAATCTCATTATTTAGAATGAAATCTTTCATGTTGTCTTATTTTTTATTTATTCCCTTATAGAACTGAACGTACTGTGCAGTTATCATCTATATGTTAAACCACCTACAATAAAAAGACTCTGTGTAGTCCAAAGTAAATGAGAGAAGAATCTTTTTTACGACTGAAATTAGCAATAAGATATTCAGTGAAAGTGAACTTTTATGGGATTTATTACTGGCAGTTCTTGCCAAACGGCTGCCCGATGCTCAGTTCCACTCTCTATTGCTTTTTATTTGCCGTGGAAATCCACCCACAAAACCGCTGTTACAGGCGTATCTTTAACACAGACCTGTAGGCTGGTCTGATGTTCTGCAGCACAGCAGAGCGAGTATGAGCACAAAAAAAAAAAGCGGGGAAAGAATAGTTAGCGATAGGGGGTAAAATGCGTCGTCCACCTGCAAGCTATGTGCCTGTGTTCCTCCAGCTGAGTTCTCAATCAGCGTGTGGATACGCCTGTCTGGAACATGACCTTTGACCCCGAGCCCTGGCCTCCTGGCAGGCGAACCCTGACCCTGCGCTCAGGCTGCTGGGCAGGTGCTGCTGCAGGCGCAGAGGGCATCAGGCACAAATGGTGAACAGTGCAGACTCTCTGTATGCCCCCCCCCCCCACCCTGACCCCCCCCTCACCCCCCCCTCTCCGTCAATGTTTAGCTATCACACAACCTAATGGCCCTCTCTAATTACCTCTAATGGTGTTTGATCTATTTCTAAGTGTTTCAATGCCCACAAAGGGGGAAAGAACTAGACAAAAATACTCATACCCACTAAAACAGACAGGAGTTGTGCAGTAAAAGTTCATTGTTTTTGGCTCTAACAAACTATCTCCGATGTGAGCAGATATTCCACAACTCTCCATCTGAATCAAGTCGACTGTTAGGGATGAAGAACACTTTAGTTACCATATCATCATAATAATTGATTCCAAAATGAAACTGAGTCTATTCATTTCTAAATCTCAAGTCCATATTCACTGATTTCCAATTTGCTGGAGACAGTTTCATCCCAAAATGAGATAAAGATAAAGTAATTGATGGCACAAAAAGACAAAATATGGCACTGATATAAATATAGCATGTAATTCAAACAATTTACAGACTGGATCTTCTACCTTTAGAGATACTGAATGACAGTAGCCTATGTTTATCCAGCTTTTTGGAAATTATATTGGTTAAAAGTATCACCAAATTATCTGCAAATTGGGTAAAAGTGATTAGGGCAAAAACAGCACTAAGTTAATGTGACCACCGTCAGAATATTAGAGAACATACCGTTATAAACATCCCAAAATAACATCATGCAGCACCTGTACTGCCCACACGTCACTCTCCAAAATTCCAGTCCTCACCTATCCACCTATGAAACCCCTCTGGCAACCCTCCCACCCTTCAACAAAGGAGAAAACACACACTCTCTCACACACACACACACGCACGCACATACATCCCTAAGCAGCTGCGTCATTATAAAACTCTTTTGAACTTCACACTGGAAGTCAAATGCCACATGTGTCAGTGCAAGACAGATGTACTGCAGCTGCCTCTTGGCTCCAATTTCATCTGCGCTACAACCCTCTTCCCTCCCTCCCACCGCTCCTCTCCCACCGCCGCCGCCATCACCAGCGACCTCACCGCGACGGCCCCAACCTCCCATCATGCACCCACAACATCCACACCTTTGAAGTCTCATCGCCACATCAGAATATCTCACACACACACAACAGAGTGCCATCCGTGCAAGGCCTCATAATTCACACAAGGGACAATTAACCTTGTTAATGTTTATAGCAACCAGAGAGACCACCTTTAGCGATCTGTGAGGTCTAAATAAGGGGCCGTGCCAACTTTTTTCACAGAGTTTACATGTGATACAAGTTTAAAACAATGGGAGACATGGGAGTCCACTGTAAAATTGAAAACAAACAAGACGAAAGGGGTAATCCTTCTTTAAAAACATTTATTTTCAATTCATGGAAGTCAATTGGCTTGGTTGAAAGTATAGTGTGTGTAAACTCCTTGTGTTATAGCATACCTGGCTAACAAGGTACTGTGTGAACTAGATGCTGGGTGTTTCAGGACCGTTTCTAAAAGCAGTGAGCCATCTTCACCGTTAGGGGTCAGTATGGAGCTCCATCTCCCCCCCAGAGAGCTTGTTTCCTCTTCTTTAGCACAACTACTTTAAATGCTTTTCCACGGCACAAGAGGTGTACTACTGTATCCAAACTGGGCCCACTTTAAATAGGTGTGGTATGGAATCAGGATTTGTTTTATTCATTTTTGTTTTGTTTTTTTCTAGTAACTGTACAGTACCATATGTGCCAGTGCAATTACAGCATGGTTATCTACAGACCTTTTTCCCACTGCGGCCATTTTGAATTTAGGTCACACTTGACGTGGGAAACTACCGGAAGAGCAAGTACATCGGTTCCCCACTGAAAAACGTGTCAGAAACGAATGGATCTTAATAATCTAGAGGGATATAGGTTCACATTTTAAGGCAATACATTTTGCCCACTATACCGTAATCTAGGTAGCTAGCTACTAGCTAACTATAGTCAGCGAGCTAATTTCCATTTTTTGGTCCATTTTCTTCTTCGATCTAGTTTGTCTCTGTTGTCTGCCATTGTTTTCCATGCCATTCTTCCAGGTAGTTTCCCATCCCAAATGTGATACAAGTTCAAAATGGCCACTGTACAGGAATACAGCAGTGGAAGAGCATTTTAGTTTCCATCACTGAGCCAAACTAAAATGACTCGCATCAACATCAGTTTCACCCAAAAACAACACATCTCTGACTGAACATACGTTTTACAATAGATGTCATTTTTCCAGCTATATTACCACTATGAATACGAAATCATGGCAAAACATGTGGAGATGGTCCTGAAAAGCCTCATTTGGCCTTGCAGTGGATGACCTGGGCCTCTCTCTCCCCCTGTCAGACTGACAGTCATCTGTAAACCTCCTCCACAATGATTCCCCCCGTCCTGATTAGCGCTGATTACTAGCCTGTTAGGTTGTTTCAGATCTTGCATGTGATGTGTAGCCCTGCAGGGTCTGGAAGCACTTCAGCAGACAGACACACACAGGCCCAGTGTTCAGGTTCAGACCTGGACAGGAACAGGCACACAGGAGACAGGAGAGCCCTCCAGGAAAGAGAGGTTTCTTGGCATAACAATCCAATTCAAATTAGACGCTATTGGACCTGTGATCCTAGTGGATTAAGCACCAGGTATACATACTTGATTATGCAGTGATGATGACAGGAATCAAAAACGCTAACAGAAACGGTCAAATAAAACCTCCAAAAGGTAAAATAAACAGTGTTCAGAGTTGATAACATACAGTCTGGTCTACGTGTTTCGATGCTGTGCATTAGCTACAGTAACAGAATAATGTCTGACATGATGTAGAGACAGTGGAGGCGAGTGTCTATTTTTCTACGCTAAGCCAGAATGAGGATGGAACTGCTTTTAGAAAGTACTGTAAGTGAACACCCAAGCCCCACAATGAAATGTGGTAAAACACACAAACAAACAAAAGTTATTATACATATTTACAATGGGAGCCTTCTTGCCTTACTTTCATGAGCCACTGCAGTGACTCTGGGGAGATATGCAAAGAAATACAAAAAAAAAAAAAAAAAAAAAAATACACAAACATTCAAACCACAATAACTCAAGTCTTTCCAATTTAGAAAGAGAATCGTTGCCAAATGTGAGAAAGGAATTATTAGTTTGTTATTTTTGCTTTTGAAAACTTATGGTCTTTTTCTAATATTTCTCCCCCCCTGCTCAGTCATTTTCCTATTAATAGAACGCCCTAAAGGAGTATTTTAACAGACTTTTTTGCATTGTCTTACATAAGGTGGCGAAGCTCCAAGTGTGTGTGTGTGTGTGTGGTAAGTATTTTACAGAATAGGACTGACATCATCTGTTGGAAGGCGGGCAATGAATGTGTTTACATGCACGAAAGTATTCTGATATTACTGGGGAGACTCAAATATTTATTTTAGGAGTTGGCACATCTTGTTTAAAATAACGCAAATACGACTGCTGGAATACACTGATATTAAGGGGATGCTGAGCCATGTAAACACCTTATTCCATTTACTGGTTGGCTTTTGTCATCTGTGTGACTTCTGTTTCCATGGTACTATTAGGAATATTCTTCATATACTGTATATATTTGTGATTAACGCATTCATGTATATCTATTAATGGTTATTTGTGAATGGGATATGACCTTAAACGGGATATAAGCGTTACACTCTGTGCTAGAACACTATGTGCATGTAAACACACTCAATGAGGCCTGATGTCAAATAATCAAGAGTGAAGAGTTAAAACAGACCAGTGTATGTAGCACATGCTGATCTGTAGGCTACTTCAGTACAGTGAAGTTAAAGGGGAAATAAGTAGGGCTGTACGATATTCACAGATAATCATATTGGGTTATTTTGCTGAGTATTGCAATAGCGACATAAATTGCAATACAGTATGCAGACAGATTTTTCAATATTTTAGATTTATTTTAGATAGAAAAGAGAACATTTTTAATAAAAAACTGAGGTGTTACTGCTTAAGATTTGTTGTTTGAATACAATGAATGTTTTTTTTTTACAATGTGCAATTTAATTTCTAGGTACCATGTTTAGCATCCATTCTGAGCATGTACCACTCTGAAAAAATAATTGCATCTCCTGCCTCCTGCGATTTGTAAATTGAAGTAGTTCATATTGCCATTTTGTTTTATTAATTGTACAGCCCTAGAAATAAGTAAGGCTTTTACTTCCCCATAGCACAAAATGACTATAATATATCTGCAGGGGGTTGATGATCAATACCAATGACTCAACGATTAGAGACGCTCTTTAAAACGAGTCAGTAGGGAAATTACTAAAATTGCCCAGGTGTTATATTGATTTCCAGGTTTGACTGAGTAAGCATTGACCAAATACTAACTTCAAATTAGTAAAGTTATAAAACTAGCCACAATGACTTGTAACTTGACATAAAATTAGATACTTGTGAGCCAATGGGCTTCATTATGGTTTGAATGTAGTATGTTCAAACTGCCATGTAGCATGTGGACATTTTTCACATGCTGCATGTTACAATGGAAAGTTCAGTTAGTATATTGCTAGGATTGTGTATGTACCAGTGTTGGGGTGTAACACGTTACTTTGAAACACGTTGGATTACTTTTTTGCGGTAACTGATAACTTCACACATGAGTTTTTCAATTCTCGTAATCCGTTATTAGCTGCTTTTTAATATTAGAATGTTGTTACTTTTATTTTTCTTTCATATTGTTTCATTTTTTTGTCAGTTTTTGAGGTGGGTTATGCAAGAGTACTCTAAGTAACTGTATAATAAGGAAGTAAAGTAACTAATTACTTTTAAAACAAACTTTTCCCAACACTGGTATGTACTGAACAGAAGTCGGACATAGCACAGGCGTTTCTAATGAAGTATTGCAGTATTGCAGGCTCTCACATCTGATTCGTCTCTAAAGCCAAAATGTTAATGTTTCTATACTGTACCGAACAGTGCAAGGGGATTCATACAGCTAATTCTGTGCTGATGACTTAGACTCAACGGTCACAGTTTCATTTTAATGCACGCCATTCACATAATATGGCAGTTATTGCAGTTCGTATATAGTTACACATTCGTTTGAAATGGTCGACGCTGCCATTGCTCTTCCTATGTAGGGATCCAAACACTTTAGGAAGGTGTGTATTTCTCTATGGGAGGTGTATGCAGGCACATTTGGGCAATACCTTCTGCCTCCTTCAAGTTCCTCTCTAGTGGGTTGCCATTAAACTGTATGCAGCGACGCTTAACAGGGGAAATGCAAGCATTAGTTAATAGCCACAAAATGCTGAAGACTAGTGCCTGTTCTTGTTATCTGAGGACAGAACGAATCACAACAGCAGACTGAACGCACAGGGAAATGTGATAACATACACATGCTTGCTGTTCCAGTGGTGAGTCTGTCATCTCTTACATATAGTTACATATTCTCATTCTTATCTAGATCTTTTCAGTCACATCAAGAGAAAAAAAAAAAAAACGTCAAAACACATGTACAAACAGATAAAACGTCAAACATTGGGAGGAGAAAGTGCAAATATTTTGGCGCCGCTTCGTTTTCTTTTCTTGTTTTTTTTCCTCTTTTTTTTTTCGTTTTAAACTCAGGAACTTCTTAATTTTTCTGCTCCATCTTTCTCTTTCCTGTCAGCAAGCGTACAGATGCCTTCCCTCTGTGCCCTCTGCTCTCGTCTCAGCTTCTGGAACCTTCTCTTCTCACACCAGACGACCTACTGGGAATAGACAGACAGAGAAAAAAAAAAAAAAAAGAAAAAGAAAATGCCATGACTCGTCTGTTTCAGTATCCGGCGTGCAGATGCGCTCACACACATCGCTGTTGCGTGACAAAACGACGGCATTCCTCAACCTCAGCATGCCTTAGCTCATTCAGACTCACATGCACACACACACAAGCACACACACACACACACACACACACACAAGCACACATGTTAAATGTCACTGTATAATGTAAGCCACTAAATTAAATAATGATTATAACACAATTTAGATATTAGGGATTAACATGGTGTAAGGACATTAAAGGAAAAATCCACTAACACTGTTAAAGAACAGTTATTGGTGATGTACTTTTTGTTGTTTGGTGGTGATAACTGTCCAAAAGTGGATGGCATGACATCATGCTGAGATATTTCCAGCGCAGCTACAATGGAGTTTGATAGCTGAATTTCTTTAACTATCTAAAACATCAACAGTAAGCGTCAGGTTTTGGTGTGAGGGCTTCTTTCTAGAACTGCCATTTTGCACCAACGCTCAACAATCATACATACAATCCATCGTAGAAGAAGCAGACAGACCAATTTCTCCACCAACAGTAGCCTCAATAGACCAGAATGCAATGCAGCCACAAGGCATGTTACGTTGTGAATAAGAGGCAGGACTCTCACTTTTTCTTTCTCTTGCTGTTACTATGCTATCGCTTTCAGTGTCACCGTGGCTCTCTCCATCTACACGTATTGAACACAACAAGTTCAGGCACGTTCACTGGGAGTTGTCATGTTGAGGGAAAGTGAGCACACCAAAAACAGTAAATTACTACACTCCTGGAATGCATCACAGATTGTCACCCCCCTCTGATATGATGAAGGTTCCTCCCTTTTTGTAAATTCATTCTTCATTTAAAGGCCTAATGTATCCCAGATTTCCCCCTTCCATTGAATAGGAGACACTGCTTTAAAGAACTGCTATGTCATCTAAGAGACTTTAATTAGTATTGGTTTCAATGGAGAGTTTCAGTGTGAGTGAGTTTCAGATTGTCTAAATGCTGCCAAGAATAGAATTCTGGCAAAAAACAAACACTGAATACTTGTAATTTTTGGTATGAAAATGGTCCAAATTAAAGATACTGAATATTGGCACAAAATATCAGCTATTGGTGGTGAGGTGTATATATCGGTATCATATCGTTCTCAAAAGCCTGTACCAGTCAAACCCTAATGTGTGTATATGCATGTGTGAGTATGTGCTTTTCTATGTGCATATGTGTGTGTGCTTTTTGACGTGTGTGTGTGTGTGTGTGTGTGCATATGTATCTGTGCCAAAGAGGTGGTCGTGCTCTCTGAACGATCATGTGGAAAGCAGATCCATCCTCTGTGGTTTGTGGTTAATAAGTTTCTCTCTGCAAGTGTCTTCCGCCTAAAACTATCATCTTCCCCTCTTCCCTTTCCTTCCCTTCTCTCTATCTCACAAGCATGATTACCTCAATTATACAATTCAAGGGAGATTCCCGTCCAGACCGCACATTTTTAGTTTGGCTTTCAACCAAAAATAAATCTATCTATTCTATCTAATATATTTAGCATTTTTGTTTTTTTTGTTTTATTCATGATGTTCATGATATCACTGGAAAGAATCAAGACATTTGTAAAGCCATCAGGCCAGCGCTTGGGAAAGTTACTTTTAAAAGTAATTACTTTACTTTGTTACTTACTTTAAAAAGTAACTACTTATGTTACAAATGTATTCTTTATGAAAAGTAACTCAGAGTACTGGATTATACACTTCAAAACATGCTGTCCAGCATTGTTTTAAAATATAATGCATGACTATTACTCTGTTTTTAAAATAGTAAGCCAATCTCATTAATATTAAGCATACTTAAATTGCGGGGGGGGAGGGGGGGGGGGGTGTTTAGCAGAATGTTTGATGCTGGAGATTTTTCACTTTTATCTACTTTTAAAAAGCATTGTGTTCACAAAAGTGAAACAATATGAAAGAGAAATTAAAGTAACGTGTACTAACAGCGTACTAATAGCCACAAAAAGTAATCTGAGTACTCTTATTTACCATTACCCCATTTAGCATTACCCCCAATACTGTATCAGCCATTTATGCACCATCACATGTGCTGATGTGATGTTAAGTTACAATAGAGCTATAATTCAACAGGTTTCTGAAGTTACATTGTGTGGAACTGCATGGGACAGCGTGCTGTACAAGGGATGGGAATCCTTCCTGGCTCATCAATCAGCAAAATCAGAGAAAGAGAGGGAGAGAGAGAGAGAGAGAGGGAGAAGAGAGAGTGAGGCCTGAAATGGGAGGAAAGGAGATGGGTAAAGAGTGCAGATTGCTTACAGATGGCTGTCAGAAGGGAGTTGTGGAGCTTCTCCCCATGGGAGGAGGGAGGAGGCTGAGGAGAGGGGTCCACCTGAGCCCCATGAGGGCTCATACAATGTGTGTGTGTGTCTGTCTGTCTGTCTGTCTGTCTGTCTGTCTGTCTGTCTGTCTGTCTGCATGAGGTTGCATATGTGTATCTGTGTGTGTGAGATTTTGTGTGGTGTGTGTTTGTGTAGATGCATGCACCCCCTGTGGTGTTCATGTGTTTGTGTATATGTAGGGCAGGGAAAGTATGTGTGTATGTGTGTGTGTGTGTGTGTGTGTGTGTGTGTGTGCACGCGCATCAGGGTGCTTTTGCGCGTGTGCATATGTACATGTGGTTATGTGTGATTGTGTCTGTCTATTTGCCTGCATGAGGTAACATGTGGACAGACTGTGGGGGTTGGGATGTGCAGGTGCGTCCCTGTCACTGCTTGTTATGCGAGACGTGAATAGAAGGCCAGCTGATTTCACTACAGATGTTCACCCTGGAAGGTTCTATAGTCTCAAGCAATTCTTTTACCTTGGAGGCAAGCATTCAGTACCGAACACGTCAAAATCACTCAATAGCTTCATAAATCATAAATTAGCTTACCTTATATATGACAATAGTGAATGCTTTCACCTATTCTCTGAGTGTAGCCTACAAAATGTTACGACCGCCTACTCCAGTCCTACCGTGAAATACTATAATCTGACCAAGTGAATCCAGGTGAAAGCTGGAATCGCTTTAAGTAATAATCCGTGACAGTTTCATCTAAATAAAAGTCCATTTTGCTACTCTCTATCACCACTTGATAAAACACAATAGAGATTCAACCTACACCCAGTTCACGGGACACGATGCGTTTTTTTTTTTTTTACGTTTCCGATTTGTTTGGAATAAACAGAAGAAGAACTGGGTAGTTAGCATGAGCAGCGATAGCCACCATGGCTGAACAGACAAAGAAAAGAGCGCCACCTACAGAAACTCAAACTGCATCGAACAGAAAATCCAAGCAAAAATACGTCACAGTACCGTGAACACTGTTTGATTGACAGGTGATCTCTGGGAAGTGCAGTGCAGAAACACCACAGCAATGAGCGCTTAGCAACAAAGACAAAAAAACCTTGAGGATTACCACTTTAAATTAACACTAGAAAGGCCGGTGGATTTTAAGGGATTAAGAGAAGGCCAACAAGACATCAGTTGAAGGTAATAAATATCATTAGAACTACTATTTCCTTGCGTGGTTTTAAAAATGTAATAACACTGGTTTGTGCAGAAAATGGGTCTATAGGAAAAGTAATGGAGAGACATTTTGGAAGCTGAGATATTTCAATTCTAATATTCAAAACAGCTGTCAGTTGGCTGCGGCTTGGCCTTCCTAGTGTTAAAGGATTTTTAAGCCTTGAGACATGAATCATGGGTTTTTGCAAAAGAAGGTAGAACTCAATATCAGGAACTCAGACCTAATATTGTGTATATTCAGTGTAAATGAACATAACATAAATCCCAAACCCTGGCAGTGTTAGTGGCATGTTCTACCTGTTAAGCTATACAGAAGCACAGCATTTCATGATACCTCTTTGCAGTGAAGTCATGCTGCTTGCCTCTTTAGCACAGATAAATGTCTCTGTTGTGCGGGGCCGATCTACAGTAGTGCTGATGAATTGCCTTGGCAATTACCAGGCTCCAGAGCAGCGAATGGTCCTCTCCCTCCTCTCCTCCCAGTCACTGAGGACACTGTCTGTGCCATTAACAACACAAAGCTCCCCGGCCTCTCCCTGGACACCTTGGCCCCACTTGTGATAAAGAGCTGAAAGCAGATCCCGTCTAGCGGTGAATCGCCTCGCCTCACCAGGGACCGGCCAATAAAGAAGCTTGGCTCAGGAGCTGGGAATCATGGTATACCTGTACATGGTGGCAACCAGGGGAAAAGGACTTGGCTAAGAGGACTGATACACAGGCTTGGGTTTACTGTTAGCCTTGCAGAACATAAAGACCCCCATAAAGTAGGGAAAGGGGGTCTATCTTCTGTTTTTGGAGGATAAGACAGCTACTGAACTGTGTTGTACATTCAAATGGAGCGAAAGGCATCTAGTAACAGGTGAGCGAAACGATGCTTATCTAACCATCGCGGTCGTTTCCGTTGACCTCCGTTACCGTTAGCAGACACAGAACAGTGCGTCGAGCTGATGTCACAGCAATTAAAACACAAGTGGTGTGGAGTAATTACTGCTGGCTCTGACAGGACAGAGCTCTGGGCTCTCTAATGGTCCTGCAGCCCCGGTGCCAGGCCGGCCTCATAATGCCCTCCATTCATTCCTGCCTAATGACGGACACAGCCAGGACAAACAGGAGAGGAGAGGAGAGGAGAGGAGAGGAGAGGAGAGGAGAAGAGAGGAGAAAATAGAAGAGAAGAGAAGAGAAAAGAAGAGAAGAGAAGAGAAGAGAGCTCAATTCTCAGTCTGATATAAAACAGAATAAGAGACAAGTCACAAAGCATAACAGCTACAGTAGCAGCACATAACTGGCAAGAATGGTGCACCTAATTATCAAATACACATCCACACACTCTCAACAGCAACTGACGCTTCCTGGAAGATAAAAACTCTGTAAACACTTGTGTCACTATGGTGGGTACGTCCTGTAACTGCCTCCCTCAAACCTTTTCAGTCCATAAAGCCTAAAATGTGAGAGAACATTTTGTGCATGCTTGCCTACATGTGTATTCCCACATTTGGTGTGTGTGTGTGCCTGTGTGTGCATTCGTGTGTGTACACCCGCATGTGTTTGTGCTTATTCAAATGCATGTTTATGTCTTTCTAAATGGAATGAGACTATTGAAGAGAACATCATGAACCCTGCTGCTAGATCCCCTTCCAACAACTTTAATAGAGACATTAAGTTTTTGTACTGTATTTCATTCATTACAGCGGCAACGTCTGGAGCCATTTGAACAACCAGACCTGTCGATCTCCCATGGCTTGGACATTGGACATTTTGGCCAAAAGTGAGAAGGGTTTACTGCAAAATGAGCCTCGCCTGGGCTTCTGTTACAAATCTCATCTATAATGAGGTTTCCACAGCCTCTTCAGAGGATGGATGCCACTCTCTCTAGCACTTCAAGACACACACAAGGTATTCAGATGTTTTCCTTTGCCGTTGCCAACACGTCGAGAGAGGAGCCTCGCACAGATGTGCTCCGCTCTCCCTTACGTATTCACAATCCCTCATGAAAAGGCACGTATACTGTAAATATCTCCGGCACCACTTTCATTCCAGCAGCACTGTGACGATCCAAAACTGCGACAGAGCATGATAAGATTTAATGCCTGGCAAAAAAATATATCTCGACTTAAAGGGATCCAGGCCATCGAGGATCGGATCGCCTTGAACAGAGCGAGGCATACCTGAACGATCCAGCACAATGGCCGTCTATCTTAGTCAAGGCAGAATGGCGCCATATGTTCTTGCAGACCCTTGGTTCTTTCATGCAGACTCCTGACTTCTCTCTCTCTCTTTACCACCCTCCCTCTCTCCAGAATCATCAATTGCCCAGAGTGCCTGAGTGGCGGCATAAGGAGCCGTATAAAGCTGTCAGGCCGTTTACCTCTAGCTCCTAAGCATGAAGGTGAGAGATTCAGTGACTACAGCTAAAACAAACCTCCCCATCTGCGCCGGCCCGGGCCGAGCCCCCTTCTCAGCTCTTCCAATACCGGCGCTGTTTATCCTGGCAGCGGCGCCCCCGGGTCCGAGAGGCCTGACGTTATGCCCGCTCCGAGCCACCGTTCTCCAGGCGCGGCGGGGCAGCGCCAGGGTAAACACATGACCTCAGCGCACTGCGGCACTGAACAGGCCCACGGGCCAGAGTCAACAGCACCGATGGGACTAATAATGGCTCAATGGGGGAATCCCACCGGATCAAACGAGACAGAGAAAGATGGAGAGAGAGAGACAGAGAGACTCAAAGAGAGACAGAGAAAGATAGAGAAACTCGGCAAAAGAGGCAAAAGTCGTATTCACACAGGACGAATACAACCTGGGGACGCACAGTCATTTGTAATAATTCCGGAGATCGTCTGTGATTTTAATCCCATGCGAATCTGCCATAGCTGTAATGTCTAAAGTAAAAATTCCAGAACAAATGATCTGCTGTATTTTGGTGAAGACAGAGGTCCCCTGATGACACTGATTTCATGTGAATGAACTCTTGGCAATTTCAGCCGTAATTTGTTTTTGGCAATTTCTTTTTCTTCTTCTTCTAGACATGCAATTTTTATCTTCCTCCTCTCATGATAAATGGAGGCAGTAGTGGACTCTAAAGAGGAAGGTTTTGAATGCATTTTGGGCACAAAAGTGTCAAGCTTTGCTTTGCTGAATAAGGAAGTGACAAATTCTAATTGTATCAGAGACAGCGGTGATTTCAGAAAATCTGATTATCCTGCGTGAATGCGTTTCAAGAAATGCAGAGGTTGGGTAACAGGGCAGCTGGGTTAATTTAACTCAACACTATACCAGTGTTTCTGTAAGTCCACACCCGTCAGAATTAAGTGAACACTTTTAGATAAGTTTTGAACAGCTGCTCCAGAGTCATATCAGCTCTATGAGTGAACACACAACTCTCCAATCAATACTTGTCAACTCCAAATGATTGTTACTGGAAAACCAACACTTATTAACACTGGAAAATTTGTTGTGCCGTGTGTGTCTGGTGTGTGTGTGTCTGTGTCCTGGTGGCAAGACGTCCTTGGTTCGAATCGGGACCAGGACCTTTGTCGCATGTCATCCCCCTCTCTCTCCTAATCTTTCCAGTCTACCTCTACTGTAAAACTATAATAACAATAAAGACAAAAAGCCCCAAAAATTACGGAAAATTGGCTGTGTAGTCCTGCGCAAATTGGGCTAAAGTGAAAAATAAACAAATAAAAAGGACAAAGGGCCATGACAAATTTCTCTTTCCTCACAAGTCTTTGAGCTCAAGTTTGTGACCTGGAAAGCTCCAGGGAGGAGGGGGGAGGGGGAACCTACTGTGAGCAGGGACAAGGTGAGGAAAGCTTATTTATTCATGGCTGTGTGTCGTACTGTTCTGGACCCCCGACTCCCCCAGTCTCCTGGAGGACAGGGGAGGACAGGCTGGGAGATGCAGCGTCGCTCTGCACCCGTATCTCCAACATTCCTACTGCAGTAGGATTACAGTGAATGATGAGAGGGGGAGGGCGGAGGTGAAGAAGAGGGAGGGAGGGGAGGAGGAGGACCATGCTGTCACCAGATGCTGGCTGTTTCCACCAGAGGAAGCATACAGTAAGACCTGTATATCAGACAGTGACTAACTGGTGAGGATAGAAGTAGAGTTATATAGACACAGTCTGTATATGTGAGGAGGGGCAGGAGAGCTGGGGCTCAGTGATGTAATGAACACTAAATCTACTGTATCTAAAATCAGTCGATAACATCTTTTTAAGCTTATATGAATGTTAATGATATGAATTCATCGTATATATTATAGTAACCAACATCATATTAATGTAATTGCATGAAAAGGGGCCTTTTTTGAGAAAACAAAGCTCAAATTAACATTGTTTTGAAGGTATAACTGTTACTACTATTTCACTACTACCTCATACTACTTCAATGAATGGAATCCCCATTCTTAGCATAAAATATCAGCCCCCCTTAAACAAATATTACTCCAGTTGAATATTATTAGTGATATTAGCGTTTATTATTTGAGGGAAACAACAATTTGTCTACCCCCCATCCCCTTTGTTAAAACTGAACAAATTCCGCAAGTACAATGTAACCTATGGCTCCAGATTGAAAGTTGATGGATTACAGAAAACAATTAACACTGAGTTGTCAGATATTTCCTCTCGCATACTTACTTGTCATAAACGAGAAAGCAAGACTGTAAATCTTTGAACAGCAGTACTTAGTGTCGCTTCTTCTACTAAGTTTAGTTCTAATTCTTAGAATCCCATTAAAATCAGGCCTTGGACATGTCTATTTCTAAGGCTTCAATCAGCAGGGTGGTTGTCAAGACCACCTCAGTCAAGTCCAAGCCAATTCGTAGACCAGGTCAAGTCGAGTTTGAATCAAGACCAGGTCTAAAGGGGGTTAGTGACCCAATCAAGCCAGAGACCAGGGCAAAGTCCTATTCAACACCAAGATCAAAATAGGCGATACACTGTGTACATGTCTTCCCAAATGTAACAATTAGGAGTTTCTTAATGATGAACAGACATGTAGATCTATCAGCTCTGTGCTAAACCATTCAACATCCAAATAATCAATGCAAAGGATTTTGTCTATTCAATGACACTGGTGTAATCCCCTAACTTGTTTGTAGTTCTAGGGGAGAAAATAAATGCAGGGGGGACAGGTGGAGAAACGCACATCTTTGAAAGTTTTTAGATAGGTGGGAAAAAGTCTAGTCAACATCCAACAGTGGCCGAGACCAAGACAAGTTTGAATCAAAATAGGCAGAGACAAGTACAAGACGTCAGAAAAGCGGTCTGGAGAATGGACTCAAGTCCAAGACCAGCATCGAGTACAACAGCCCTGTCAATCACAATAAATATTCAAAAAACACAATTGTCAGCTTCCTTGGGTATGGAGATGCTTCTGGTTGCAATACCTTCACCTACAAATCCATGGTAACAAAGCCATGCATGGTTTCACCTAACAAAACACTAAGGCAAAACGGGGAAAAGCAGGCAGACCTGTAGCTTAGAGCATAACAAGGCTGAATCTGCTTGGCTCATGTTGAACTGCTCCCTCTATCAACACTAGACTAACTCAACCAGACTGCATGGGTAACTGAGGGAATAGAAATGAGCGTAGCAAGTTCAGCCAGGAAACTCTTGCTGACAGCTGGCCAATGGTTGGCCTCATATCACCATACTCCAATCACAGCATCTTCTACTAAGAGAGCGGTCTATTTAAAAATAGGAAAACGAACCTGTCTGTACCTGTTTGCTAAGTTGCTGCTGCTGGATATGCGTGCTTGGCTGCTTGCTCACCCACCACCTGCTCATCCAACCCATCTACTACCTGCTTGGATCTGCTTTCATGTACTGCAAGGGGGATTTTGTGTGCTCCCTGACTGGCGGCAGTGCACTCAGTATGAGAACAGGGAGTATATAAAAGCAGATCCATCCATCACCAAAACCTAGAATTGTATTGCCATTCTTATCCAATAAATTTTATCCTGGTTTCCTGGCTGAACTACCTTCTACACACACATCCTATGTAAAAACAACACATACGGGAACACACACACACACACACCAGACCTAAGCACACATGCACACAGACACACAGACACACACACAGACAGACAGACAGCTCAAGCTGAATCAAGTGTTCAACAAAAAGAAAACATCCAGGTTTTCTTCTCTAAAACTTTGCATGTGAACAGACGTCTGCTGTATCAACTAGCTGTAACTACTCCAATCTAAACTGTCGTATATCACCAGTGTGGATGTTAATAGATTACACATCAAGCCACCTACAGCACTCTCAGCCGGAGCTAGGGTTAGTGAAAGCGTATTAGTTTGCCTTACTGAACAAATTTGTCCCTTGCCTTGTCCCTTGGTTGCCGCTGCTTGTAGAACTACCTGCAGAAGAGAAAAACAAAGGATTTAAAAAGGCGTTTAGTGTTTTCACATTTTGAGTTCACTGGTTTTGACTGAGCCGTCTCTAAGTGATTCTGCAGAATAGGGATTCTCAAATATTTAGGCTCACAACCTCCCAAAACAAAACTATACTGAGCAGAAAGGGGAAGTTTGAGACCAAATTATGATTTTTATTTTACCTTTGCAGGTTGTTTTACTTAATTAATTACTGGACGATATAATATTCAGGAGGATATAGCATGATAATAAATCTGAAATATATTAGAATATATATATATTTGTAATTTTTCAAATTCCATTAATCAGCACAAGGCCTGCAAAAATCATCTCCCTCACTTCCGTGGGACAAAAAGAAACACTCAACTGAAGCTTTGCTGTTTTTCTTTCCTGGTTTGAAAGTTTACATATTCATTTGTATGTTAAATGAATTTCATGACCGTTGGGGCTTTCAAATCTGTTAAAACCTAATTTCATAATTTCAAAACACACAGGAGTCAGTGAGAAAATAAGCATTCTTTTCTTCCTTCCTGAAAGATACGCGGTTTGTAGCTGACAGCAGCGCCTGTGACAGATGCTAATGATCTCGATTAAGACGAGTCTGAACTCATGATGAGTAGTTACAGTTTTCCACACTTCCGGCCCAGACAGTGTCTCGATCCACTAATACATTAGTCTTGCCTAAATATTCATCAGAGAGCGCTGAGTGGAGCAGTGCACCTTGTTTAGACTGCCAAGACATCTGTTTGTCACATGCTCCACAGTTACTTCATTCCTTCCCCTAAATGACAGATTGTTTTTTTAACCACGACATGATGATGAAATACTAGCGAAAATCTAATGTGTGGGAATACGGCTCTTTAAATGTTAGTTTACAGTAGTCTAATTTATTTGTGGGAATATGAACATCTTAAAACAATCAAGGACCAATTATGTATTTCTGTAAATCCTCATTTCTGTATTTCATTAAGGGGATTCATTTCGTTTTAGTTTTTCAGACCTTCCCAGCACACATGCTGTTTTTCAGCAACCCCCTACTTCATATTCATCACATGTACACACATTCACACCTGGCAACTGCCTGGTACAATGCATACAAGGCTTCAACTGTTGGCTACAGACTGTGTAAGTGGAGTAAATGAGTGCAGAGTGCCTTGCCAAAGGGCTCCTCAGTGCTAGCTGTTGAAGGAGAGGAGATTCATTCACTCCAGCAAAGATTTTCCCAGCTGCTCTAACGGAGTTCATGACCCTCCAGTCACAATCTGGCTCTCTACCCCCCCACCCTCCCCCTCAGCTCTCCCCTGGCCCTCCTCCTCCTCCTCCTCACTCACCCTCCTTGCTGACGCCCAGACAGCCTTTCAGCTCCTGCAGGGAGATGGCCCTGTCCTTGTTCAGGTCGCAGTAGTCGGTGAACTTGCGGGCGCATTTCTTGGGTTTGGCTTTCTTCTTCAGGTACCTCTTGAACGGCTTGAGTTCCTTCTTGTTGATGTCGTGGCTGCCGTTGTTATCCAGCTGGGCGAAGTACCAGTGCACCACCCTCTCCTCTAAGGTGTGGCTGGGGTCGGGCTCCACAAACCTGCAAAGACACAGGCAGCAGAGTCAGAGCAACAAATAGGGGTGAAAACAGACATATCAGATGAAAACAAAAGCAATTTAAAGGCAGTAATACCTATAAAATCACACCATAAATCATAGCAATACACATCAATACCATAGCATGCTGCTCAGACAGGACATAGTTAAACCAGAAATACAGAAGTTCAGGGTGTGACATAACATAACATAAAGTAACATAACATACTACAGAGGTTTGATGAATACTCAATTCTGATTGGCCAATGAATGCATTCTTATTTCTGAATGTTTCACATCTAATTATATCACTCCACAGTGAAGAAGTTTGGTCCTTTTTGTTGATTTCTAATCCAATGAACTCACAACATCCTGAGCCAAAAAGACGTTATTCCTTGGTTACTGCAGACAGTCCTGCTGGATTACTTTTTGGCAGAAGCTGGCAAGTTATTTTAGCTTGAAATAAATCATTTTAATTCAATATTCTGCTTTGCGTCAGTCTTGAATCACCCAGTCAGGCCTTATTTTGCAATAATGACTGTCTCACTGTGCATTATTCCTTATATAACATAACACACTGTATGCCATTTGTGGGACGGCTTTTATCCAAAATTCAGTCATTCAGTCCCATCAGTGTAAACATTTTTAGCATGGGTGGCACCAGTGGGAAGCGAACACCTAACCCTGGCAGTGTTAGTGCCAAGATCTCATTACACTACACAGAAACAAAATATTAGCAAGGGAACCAGTCTCAAGGAACCAGAGGGAAAGATTATTTGAGGTGAATGAGAAGAGGTTTAAGTTTCTCCATAAAGAAACAGCACTGAGGTTTACGGTGAGGTGCATTATAGTCAGTAGCACTTACCTCCCACCACCAGAGGGGGCTGGTGAGTTCATGGCTTGCACCATGTCTGTGGAGAGGGCATCTAACAAGCTTGTAATGAATTCCACTTTCTTCCCCTCGGGGCAGCCTGGCACAAATCAAAGATAAAAAACACCAAAATTACCTTCCACAACTAATTTGAGTCATTACGGCACAGTGTAGCTGAAGTGCTTCTAAAGCCACGGCACCAATGAAGCAGTATGAAAGATGTAAAACGGAAAAGGGGGTGTTCCGCAGTAAAAGTACGCATGCAAACCTTGTCCAAAGCTAAATGGCAAACCAGGTGTATCAAACGCCCCTGGTAAATGGCCTATATCAACCAATTACTGGTAAATCCGTGTGAATACATTTTCCATTGAGGTGAGACTCATTGTTTGGCTGTTTTGTAAGGCTGAAGGAAAAAGCGAGCGGGCCAGAGTTGAGGCACATGGGGAGAGGCCGAACAGAAGTGTGCGGTGATAAGAGAGCTTTGTTGGGCAGTGCAGACCTGTTAACTTTTATGACACAATGCTGAACACCTTGGGTAGCTCTTTTTAATTGCCCAGATGTATGGTTTTAATGGCGCGCTCAACCAGTGCAAATTTTTCCCTCCTAATTGTGTCTCTTAAAGGGAAACTTCAAACGCTGCTGCATAGTAAACTAATCTTCTCATTCTGTCCTTTTTTTTTTTTCTTGATACAGTCTCTCTCTCTCTCTCTTTGGGTCTCTCACATTCTCAGTTGTTCCCCTCCTCCTCCCCTTTCTCCGTGCCTTTGTGGCCTCCTTGTCCTCCGCTCTGTTCGGTTTCTTTTCATTCCTGTTCTGCTGGCTCAGGGCGTTCTGTGGGAGGTGGTCCGCTGCCCCGCCAGGTGAATCCAATTAGCATTTCCTACGACGTGACAAGCTCGGAGAAGCACTGCCTCGCTGCGCCTTAATCCAAGTGTTAAATTGGGACGTTATGAAGCGCAACCCCTCTTGTTGTATGTGGCAAGGTGGCAGGGGCACAGTGTGGTGCAGGACCTCTGGCAGGCTGACACTGGGTCGGGGTCAATTTGATTTGATCTCCTTTACCTGAGCACTTTGAAACACATTAAAGATGCACCAGGCAAGACTTTTATGTAAAAATACACCCGGCTGCAACTGAGAAGAGCATCCCATCGCCCTGAAATTGAGACTCTAACCCTAACCCTAACCCTTCGCCCTGTTTGCCGAAATTATATTCTGGTGTCAGTATGGACACTTCTCTGCCCCACAGTAAGTGAGGAATTCAAAATTAAGAGTGAAATTGAATCTGTCTCCTAAACAGCAGTGAGCAGCGCTCCGTCCAGAGAAAGCTGGACTCACCAACGTTAGATCTTTTCCTCTCTCATCTGTTTAGTTTCCTTTGGTATAAAGCATCACAGACCGGCCGGGTTGGGAAACATGAGTGAGCTGTGTGCAGATTACTGACCTCACCTTACAGGATTTCTAGGGATTTAAGTGAATTTGAATTTTTCAAACAGTTGCCTCTCACTGCCATTTGGAGCCTCCAACATGCAAAGTTGCCTAGTGTAGATTTAGGCATGAAAAACATAATTGAGGATGTCGCAATAAAGTCCTCAATAAAGAGACTTATTTCCATTCTGGTGTTCATTCATGGTCTTATCATGGAACAGCAGCATTAGCATCATATTCATTACACAAAAATACAGATCACTTCAACATCTGAACAGAAACTATTGTTTATTTGCTAGAAATCACACCTAAATTCTAAAATACTTGTTGATACACAGGATATGATGCATTGCCTCTATGCACTGCCTCGTAGCACCTATGTCCTGTTGGACCAGAACTTAGCTTTATGGCACTTACTCTCGTTGTTCTCTCCTGACTAGAACCTTGCTTGTGTTGTATTAAAATCTCATATGTACGTCGCTTTGGATAAAAGCGTCTGCCAAATGGGAAATTGTAATTGTAATTGTAATATGACCAAACTTTTCACGGCAAAAGGTATTTGGTATTTAATTCTGAACAAAATTCCATTCCTGAATTGACTGGACTGGACGTTAACAGATCCCAGCCCTCAGTCTCAGGGGGAAAGCCAGCCTGCTTCCCTTTCTCCTGACAGAGCTTGTATTGTGGGCCGGTGAGACCGGACCTGCAGCCGCTCCTCTTAATAAACTGCCCTCTCCAGCATTCTTCTCTCCCTCTGCCTTGATGTGACTGTGATGAAATATTGCGCTTTGTTGTGGTGGTTCAGAACATCCCACTACAGTACATAAAAATATCTCCACTCAGCCGCCCCGCGGTCTCCAACACCCCCAGCGCCCCCCGCAGCCTCCCCGCCGCACCCCGCAACACTCACACCTTCCATAAAACATACCACACATCTGCTGCACAGTCAGGAGCCATGCTTGACTCTGTAAACTCACCAGATGGGGAATTAAATAAGAGTTACAATGCAACTTTAAATGATGGGGAAACAGAGGGGCAACAAAAATAAGTGAGCAGTAACCGAGGGCAGAGGAGTATGAGCCGAGGTTCTGACCTCGGGTTGAGAGGAGAGTCTCTGATCTTTCCTCCCAGGGAATCCAACACCGCAAAGCGTGATGTGGTCGATTCTTAAAGAGCGCGACATTAACATCATACACCAGGTTAGCTGGCATGATGGTAGCAAAGGATTAGTGTGGAAATAAACATCCAAGTCTTTACAGATGGCAAAAAGATGGGACCTCATTTATGGATCATATTTGATCTTATCTCTTGGCGTATGCAGAAAATCACGACAAAGTAGTTATTTATAAAACCTCAATATGACATAGAAACAGTCGTAGCTCTACGTCAGGTTTACATTAATGTACAAACATTAACTGCTAGTGATGCCGAAGTATTGCTGGCTTGAGAGTCACAATGCTGGGCTTTATTTTTAGTGGCCTAAAAATACCGATGGTGTTGATATCTTTCTTAAAAATAGGTTTAATCTTAAAAGAAAATTGCTAGGCTTATGATTGAATTTTAAGTCTTCACAGCTTTATATTACAAGGCCAAGTATTGGTAGTGTGCAGAAACGTGTGAACTGAGGCGTGAGGAATGCAACATTCATGATCAACCCCAAATTGTTCCACATTAAAGACAGCAATCAAGAAAATATTTGGAAGTCAATGAAGCATACTTTTCTGTCAGTGACAATTTATCTGACATTGTCTAGATTATCCTGATGTGTGTTGAAACAAACACACTTAACACACACCTAATCTACATTTTTACAGCTCACAATTTACAGCTCTAACTCAATGTTAATGATCTGGGCTGGTTAGTGATCCTCCTCTGATAAGCTGTAATACTACAATACTTGAATTTTATGCATCTGTCACTTTATACTACATTTGTTAATATTGCATTGCACTATTTTGTTTTGCTGCACTGTTCTGTCTTGTATTGTGTTTGTTACTGTTTTGTTTTTTTATTATACTCTTGTTTGGACTGCACTGTGACCAAGAAAACCAAGAAAACAGCTTTTGTATCATAATAATAAAGTTGAATTGAAACGAAGTGAAAAGTTAGGAGTTGTTGCTGTCTAACCTGTCAGGTCTCGGCCTTGGAAGGGATCCTCGGTGTCCGAAACACGAGAGCGCGCGGCACCGTCACACTCCGGTGTCTGGTACCTGTTACACAGAGAGGAGACGACAGAAGGAACGCCGCTGCATGAGAGAGAAACAGAACTATGAAGTGGAAGCTAATGGAAAGCGATGGAAAGAATAAAAGAATAAAAGAATAAAAATGTGTGAAAAATTGAGACTTCAAAGGAGCAGCTCGTCCATGCTGATAAATTTGATTAGCTGCAGAAAATGAAAAGAGAAATCAAACATCGCCTGGAACTGAAAACTCAAAGCACCAGAAACACCACAAAAGATTTTCCTGTTGTCCTTCCAGGCCTCAAAACAATCTGAGGTGCTGCCAGGACCGTCCCACCAGGAATGCAGCTCACTAATGCCAGGGGAAGTTATTAGTGCATGAGCACAAAAGTAATGATCAACACAGTATCTATACTAAACTATGGTAAAGTCTTTCTCTTAATCGCATTCACTCGCACACCCAATCTCTTCATAACACGCACGCACACACACACACATGCAAACTCTGGTCTCTTAACTGTGATGCATTGTTTTCTGGCATTTATCTTTATGCAATGTATGTCCTTTGTTGCTCTGTAAACTTTGTGATTTCATTTTTTTTTTTTTTTTAAAGCGCTCAATAAATAAATTTGACTTGACTTGACTAAAGCTTTTGTTTCAGATCCATAAAAAACTGTTCAGCATTATGCGTGGCATGACTAGTTTTCTCCTGGCCATTGTATCAGTGCTTCTTGAATAGAATGGAAAAAGGAACATGTGTGTCCCATTTGCCTTTCTTTTTTTTTTTTAAACAAGTAAAAGTTGTCATTTGTTTTTTTCACAGTCTGCAGTGCCACTGTTCCAAGTTGGGATGTCTGATGCATGACTCTGCACATCGCTGTCCAGAGGAAAGCAACGGGGATGAGTGACATGAGGTCTATTCCAAAATGCAATATATCCCTTTTGGAAAAACCAATTGCCTCAAGTTCATCATTCAGTATTTCTGAAATATGGAGGATCTGGTCTGTGTAAGTATTATGATTTTGTCAACCAAGGACTTAAGTTACCTACCATCCTTTAAAAAGTAGTGCGATTTCTTTTAGGGTTCGGCTATCAATCATTTTCTTAGACTTGGTGTCACTTCTTTAAAAAGGCTGGTATCTCACTTTAGAATTAAACTCTTTAAACTATTCAGCTGAGAGGGTGGTTCTCAAACTGGGGGTTGGGACCCTCCAGGGGGTCGCGAGATCATTTTGGGGGGTCGCGAGATGATTTATGGGATAGGAGAAAACATATTTATTACAGATAATACTGATTACAGATAATACTGATTATTTATACAGATTTATTATCATGTGTAATTTCAGATTTTTCTCTTTTTTCTTGTGAAATGCTGAATAGTTTTCAGCCTCTAGACCTCTTCTGATAATGAAATGAAAAGACCTGAAAAGGGAAAATCATTCTTTGGTTGAACTGTTCACCACTCTGCATATGCAGCCTGCGATGGAGTCATGGGTAGGCATCGCTTTATTCTAAGGGGTCACGATTTAGCGATTTTACCGATATTTACCATTTGAGAACCACTGATCTAAGACACAGGACCTTAGTTATCCTGTTCTATCTTCAGGATGTCCGAACAGCATTTTTTTTCTGCTGGGAAAAGCTCCTATGGCACATCCTGTAAATCCTCCTGGAGCAAGAATGATGACGCTTCATGGGGAACAAAAACAGTTAATCTATTGACCCGTGCATGTTTACAATCCCTCAGACATCCAATCTCTTTGTCTTTGTCTAGCGTTGTGTTTCAAGTTGTAATATTCATGCTCTAAAAACAAATCATGAAAACTTCTTTAAACAACCTCGGCAACATCAAAACATGAATGATGGGCATCATTTATTCAAGCGTTTCTCTGTTGCCTCATTTCCATCCCTCTGACATACGGCTCCCGCAAAAACTCATTCTGCCTCCGCCATTTCCCCGAAAGCAATATAAACAGTAGCAACTGCACTGAAAAGAAACGTCATAGCAAGAGCTGAGTGTTTATGGCCGGCTAGCCGATATTCCCATCAGGGCTTGAGACTAATTTTTTTGCCAAGTCAAATTAAAGGTCTTAGCGGCTGAAGTAGTTTTTAAAAATAGAATTGACAGACTGAAATGTCGCAGACAAAATGTACCAGTGTTGGGGAAACTTACTTTTAAAAGTAATTAGTTACTTTAATTCATTACTTACCTTAAAGTAACTAATTGTGTGACAATGTTACTACTTATTAAAAGTAACATGAAAAGCATGCCGTAGCAATATGGCTTGTGCTGCCAAGTGTGTTGTCTATGGAATCAAGGATGTCTCATTTATGAATAAATCCTCAAAACAAGATTCACATATATATCATGACTTGTAAATAAACAAGGGTGATCACAAATGTATTTTCCGATACACAAACAAATACCACCTGACTTGTGTAATGCCAACCATCACCTGAATAAATGTCAAACAATTCCACATATATATTTCCAAGAATAATATATACAAAAATTGCATTTGAAGTGCTTAATGGGCATGTTTGCATAACATGCACATAACTTAAATTCTGACAAGGGTGGATGTATTTACACTGAAATTCATGAATATTTAAATTTTTTGGCATTCAGCTGATGCTCTTTTCCAGAGGACTTCAGATGAATGCATAGAATAAACTCGAGTTCCCAGATCACCAACATTACAAGCAACCAAACCAGCAAAAATAGGAGTGCAAAGGTCAAAGTCACAGCTCCCAGACAACAGAAATAACAAATCTGACTGGTGGCTAGTGTTAATTTTGTGTATTATATTACCTGGTGGAGGTTCCAGGAATGGGCCGTCCCGTGTCGACCAGAACACACCAGCAGTAGCCTGTGGACTGGTGGCACTGGACCGGCTTGTAAAGGCCTCCCGGCCCGCAGTCGGGGATGAAGATGGCCTCCCGTGGGTTCTGCCGCGCCTCGTCCAGAGCGCTCTGCCTCTCCTGGTCACAAGAGGGAACCTTCTCTAAAACCGTGAGAAACACACTCAATACGGAGACACACAACCGGGAAACAGGACACACAAGGCTACTTGGTGATGATGTGGGACGGGGTGGAAGATGGGAGAATGCATCAAACAGTAAACTGTGCAGCATCAGAATAGTCACTAATATAAACCCAATTCAGGATGATTGTATGCAATACGGATACAAGGTTTGGGAAATTCATTTAGCTGATATATATATCACAAGATATGTCGTGTTGCCTGGTGAAAAAGCGTCTCCATTTCCTTTTCCGGTTCATTGCCTTTGTTTATGTCTCATCTCGTGTTCAACACTTTCAAAGTGAATAATTTTGAGGCTGTTCGAGGATATCTGCACCTTCATGACCAATCTAAATCCTCATATTTCCTCAGCCGCCATTTTCGCTCTTTCACCGCGGCCCGTTGCTCTTGTTGCTGTTTCCATCCTCCCTAGGTCAAGTTACCTCTTTAATCTTCATGTTCCCCCGCTGATGTGGAGTGTAAACAAACAAACCAGACCAAGCCACAGCAGGTATGAACAAATTTGTATGTTCAACTGTGTTTCTATTTCGTGCCGTTTGACTTTAGTGTGGACACGCCGCTGCCTAAAGACCTTTTCCATTCTTTCCTCAGGTTGTATTTGCAGATGCCAGGTCTTCATCCACCACAATCTCTCATATGTATCTGTTCAACAACAGGCGCTCTGCACTTGAGAGATGCTCGTGCAACACCTTGTTCCACCACACTGTATTTACATTCACATCCATTTAGTCCATCGCTCACTCTTAAGCCAAGTACAACAGAGCCGTGTGCTGAGCCTGTTACCGTGGCGATGAAGTGTGCTTTTTTACCACCACTGATCCATTCTTCATTTTACAATCAAGTGTGCTTATGAAGCATTAAGCTACAACAACAGTCCTATACTAACGGTTCAGGCCCTTCCCTTCCCTCCGGCCTCACAAGGTGATGACATGGGGCGTTCTCACACAGCGGGCCTGATCTGTGCCACACTGGTCCGGGCAGCTCCAGCTCACACAGCTCCAGTAACCGTAGTGAATGCATAATCAGGCCAATATGGCGCAGTCACTGCCAGCTGCAGGACAGAAATCAGGAATGGGGGGCTTCTGAAATTAGATATGCGACTCCTCTTCTACCATGTTTGAGCATATTCTCTTTTCCTCACCACCAACCGCCCCGATCCACCTACTGAATCAGTCCAGTATGGTTTTGGCAGAGGAATTAATAAAGAAAGTAAAGTCAGATATGTTAGAGCCATGTGCATGAGTGTTAAGCGGAGACAAACTCTGAAGCCTGAAGCACAATTTGCATCGTAGCAGTTTCAAACGTGTTCTACCTTGGCAATGACACTGATGGTAATTTGTTATTTGGTTTACTAGCTAATGTTTAGGGTGTTTTCATAGTGACTTCTGATTGATAAATGTGTAAACTCCCACTGCTGTGTGAAGATGAGCAAATAATGTTAACTTCTCTAGAGTTTATTATGTAGGGTACCGTTAAATAAATAAAGAGAAAGAAGGTTGTTTTTGTTAATCACACGGTTAGCCTACTGTTTGCTAATTAATTAATGAATTAGTTAAAGCTGTTGAGAGCATAGTGAGTGGGCATGCTGCAGTGGCAACAGAGCTAAAGTTAACTGAGGATTGCTGACTGAAGTGAATGTACAAGGCAGTTGCCGTTTAGCAGAGTTTATCTATTTAGTTTGGGGCTTTAGTGGTCAAAGACAGAGTCTGGTACATTCTGGTCGCATCCCAAAAATAACAAATTACTGTCGGTGTCATGGAGAAGTTACGACACGTTTTAAACTCAATAACTAAAGTATGGGCTTCCCATCAGCTACAACACAAATTGCTCTGCAGGGTTTACAGCTTGTCTCCAGTTAACACTCACACACATGGCTCTGACAAATCTGACTTTTCCTTCTTTATAGGTTCCTTGGTTTTGGTTTGGTTAGCTGAGTTTGGAGCATCATGTCTTCAGGTTAGTTCAAATGGGATATGAGAGCAGCTAGCATACTGAATTACCACACAGACCTTTTGCCAACATATTCGAACCCTTTTGAGATGATGGTGTGTTAGCTTGTACCGTTAACTAAACAAACAGTGTGCTAAAGCATTAGCATCCACAATAGCAAACTACTGGACCAAAAGAGGTGAAATGCTAAATTGATTAAAGAGCACATTTTGCCAAAAACTATATACATTTTCAATCCATGGCTCACATAGACGTAACCAATACTGGTTCACACACTGAGGCCAATGCTATAACATCTGAGTGCTTACCTGATTTTAATGATAAACACACAAACTCCATCCCTCTCTAATCTGCTCTGTCAGCAAAACTCTGATGTTGCTGACTGGGCTTCTGCTACAGCTTGTAGGATTTCACATCTGTAGAAAGGGTGTGTGTGTGTGTGTGTGTGTGTGTGTGTGTGTGTGTGTGTGTGTGTGTGTTTAGGAGAGTGGGGCATTATCAATTCAGAGTAAATGCCCAGAAGAACAAGGAGTGATTGACTGAATTCACTTAAAACATGACCTACAGTCGTGAAACAAAATACAACAGTTTTCTTTCTCTTCCTTCACCTTCCTCATGTTAATAATGATGGAGCTGACAGTGGTGGCAGGTTCAGCAGCAGGCCTGGGGCTTTGTAAGTAGGACCTGGCGTGTGTGTGTGTGTGTGTGTGTGTGTGTGTGTGTGTGTTTCCTGAGCGTGGTTGCCATCGCAGGGCTGAACGTGTCCACGCACCGAAGACCTTTTTCCCTGCGAAGGCTCACGCTCAAGTGTTCTTAGCGCGGCTCTGGCCCTCGCCAAGGTTCCTTCACATCTAAATTATTTAGCACTGTTTATTATACAGAGGTTATGCTGGCGCCAGGCGCTGGGATTCCCAAAAGAAAATTGTTTTTATACATATAAATGGAAAAAGGCTGGACGCTGGCTATGTAATCCTCTCAGTTTTTGTGTGTACGTGAAATTCAATCTACGACTTCTTCTCTGCCTGCCTTGGATATGTTCATTTCTGCTCTATTTATTTTTTGTTTTTGTTTTGTTTTTTGTTTCTCTTGCTCCATGACAGGATGCTGCCAATGAATGATGAGAAATTCAAAACCTCAGAAAACAAATATTGTCCTGAAAAGACCCACAGAAGCGGACGGGACAGGAGGAGCGGTTTGCTGTGGTTATTTTCTGCAGGACACACAGATAACGGACAAAAGGTGACAGTCGCTCTTTGATGAGAACAAGCTTCGCCCCTGTCATTCCTTTGGCTCTCATCTTCCACGGTCCAAGCCAAGTCCAGACACTTTTCTCTCTCTCTCTCTTTCTCAATCCTTTCCTTAGCCTTTACTTCTCTCTCTGCCTCCCTCTATATCTCGATAACTCCCTCTCTCTATCCTTCTCTCTCTCAACCCCCCCACCACACACACACACCCCACTCTTTCTCCTCTTCGCTTCACTCCAATGGCTTTCAGCTGTGGGGTAATCACTGCAATATTGTCTGTAGCATGCATTCTGTGCAGTTAAAGTAGCGGAAATGCGAGTAACTCTGCGAGTAGGTGTGTGTGAGTGTGTGTGTGAGCGAGAGAGAGCAAAAGAGAGAGTGAGATGATAGTGAGTTCACTCTTACAAAAGTCATTTTTAACTCATCCGTCGGCACAATTGCGTTACTTTTCGACTGTGTTACTTTTCAACACAACATATGTTAATGTGTACTTTACTGGCGTCATTCGCTGTGTTTAAAAGTAAAACGCAAATATATGCTGTCCCAAGCTAGACACGCAAATGGGATTAAATGAAAAAAATCCCTTTTAAGATTGTATTTTTATACAACATCATGTTCTTAGATGACATGATCGCATTATATCCCCTCAACTCTTTGTTTTTCTTTTGTTTGCTGCGCCGCGAGGGAGAAGCAGCGGTTTGCGAGTTTCTGGTTCTCCACACACATTTATAAATGGACTGCATGACAGAGCGCTTTCTTTTCCCTGCAGCATTTGAACAACAGCATGTCAAAGTCTGGCATCGGTGCCTCGCTGTGAAAAATGGACTTTACAATACTTTGCCTAAGCAAACACGCTTCACTAACACAATCTCCACATCTCTCTAAATCATAATTATGGGATATCCAGAGACACAGAGCCAATAAATGAATAGCGCACTTTATATGCACACAGGAGGGCTGCTTTGTGAGCACTCAGGTTTTCCAGCATGCAGAGAGAGAGACAGAGAGAGAGAGAAAGACAGAGAGAGAAATACAGAGAGCGATTAAGAGAAAGACAGAAAGAAAAAGACAGAGATTAAGAGAGAGAAAAGCAGAGAGAGAGAAAGATATATGTATATAGAGAGTGATTCTGATCAAGAGGAATCTGAATAATGATGTCTTGCTGCACCAACTCACAACTGCTTTTCCAAACGAGTAAGAAGGACGGATAGAAGGAAGGAAGGAAAGAAACAAACAAACAAAGAGACACTGATTAATGTCTTGCTGCACCAAATCTCCTCTCCTCTGCTTTGCGGACACCAACAAAGAAAGGTTTACCAACAAAGAAAGAAAGAAAGGAAGAAAGAAAGATTTGGATCAAGAAGCCTCTGAAAAATGATGTCTTGCTGCACCAACTCTCCACTGCTTTGTGAGCATTCGGGTTTATCGAACGAAAGAAAGAAAGAAAGAAAGAAAGACAGAAAGAAAGAAAGAAAGAAAGAAAGAAAGACAGATTGTGATCTATTGGATTCTGTATAATGACCTCACGCTGTACCAACTCCCTTCAGTTCCAGTTTCAGCGACTCTCTGCCCTCGCTGCTGGGCCTAAAATTCTGGCAGCTATCAAGGACAAAGCCCACTGCCAGACTTCTTACACTACCCCAACACTCACTATAGACACACACACACACACACACACAAAAGCATAGGCTTTCATGTAAACATGCATATTCTCACACACACGCCCTCAATCGCACTCTCACAAAGATACATGCATTTATACACACAGGCACACATAGAGATAAACAGACAAACTCTCTCTTGCTTTCTTTCTGACATATGTACACATACACACAAACGCATAGAAACGCTTTCATGCACAATCACATACACATACACTCACACACACACACACATCGCTCATGCCTCCTAAGTGATGACATCTCCCCCTCCGTCAGCCTTGTCGCTTGTCCTTTGAGGACATCAGATGCTAATTAGAAACAGGAAGCTGGTGTTTCCACAGAAGTTTCAAAGCGCTGTCACACTGAATATCTGTCTGGTAAAATACAGTCTTCAGCATTCAAAACGCTGAAAAAACCTCATGCTGCAATCAAACTGTTCTTACGCTGCTTTGCGTGGGAACACAGCATGTACAGTAAGTGTGTTAGAATGACAATCAGTACAAGGAATATAAAACGGATCTAGAAGCCACTGCAAGATCATGCATACATAAAGCTGGGCATTCGCTGTTTACAAATACACACACATACGCACAAGCACACGAACATGCACACATGCACGTACAGTAGCATACACTCTTACATACAGAAACGGACAGGCACACGCTCATATACACACACATACACACTAAGATTCGACCGATATGGGTTTTTGCAGGCTAATACCGATACCTTTATTTTTAGACTGCAGTCGCCAATAGCCGATATTCTGTGGCAATTTCAATATCTTTAAATTTGATAAATTTCGTGCCAAAAATTGCAAGGATTCAGTGTTTCCATGAGAATGTTATTCTTGTCAGGGTGGAAAAGCCTCTTAAACAGCATTGAAACCATCATGGGACACTAAAACTCACTGGTAGTGGATACATTAATTTACAAAAATACATAGCTGAACAGTTAAATGGATAAATAAAATGTGCAAAGAAAATACAATTTCACTGCTCACATGACAGGCCGGTATTTAATAAAGGGCCAATATCGGCCCCATATATCAGCAAACCGATATATCGGTCCAACCCAAACACACACACAACCCCCACCGATCTCACTCCCTGACTTCACCGGAGCAGAAGCGTGAAAGCAGCCCAGTTGCCTAGAGGGTAGTGAACATGGCGAGGCGTAATTGAAAAGGAGACAGAGAAAGCTAAACAAATTACACCAAAGGAAAGAAACTGAGAAACCTAATCCCAGCAGTGCAGGCTGTCCTCAAACTGGACATGTTTTACATTTCATCTTAAACTGCTGGAAACAAAAATGGCTTTGAAACCAATTATACTGGAGCCAAGTTGATACTCTCAAAGTGTACACTTTATTTAGTGTACTAGCTACTTCTGTGGTACAATTCTAATAGTCATCTTAAGAGTCTTGTGGTCAATAATTGTATTTCCAAAATAGTGGAGTGGTGATATGTAGCCTATAAAAGAGGTGTTTATATCCTGTATACCTGTGTGTGCCTTCAACTATACAACATGGGTCCAGATGGCAGCTGTAAGCGGTGGACATGTGCATCTTATCTTAAAGCTTTTTCTGAATCATGCTTGTCTCCATCCAACCCACTGAATCATTTGTACTGTAATCACTCATTACAACACAGGTAATTTCAGACGAGTAATCTGATTGGTCAAAGATCCGTTCCAGCCCTGCTGATAACTCCCATTAAGCACAGGTCGTCCTGCTTTATCACTTGCTATGCCGACACCAGAGAGCTAGTGAGCAATCTTTATAGAGGCTCTGCAGTTGCGTCACAAATTTCCCAGAAACCACGGCTGGTGCCATCTTGGAGGTCCAGTGGAGAATTGGCTATGCGCATATAATAGCTAAATATATAACAATCAGGCTAGAAAAAGGGAGATATCTGCAAAAGATTGTTTTTTTAACCTGAACAAACAGCTAGTTTTGGCTTTGTTAGCAACACAACCGACAACTAGCCATTTCTAACGCTATAATGTTTGCTTCTACTGGATTCGTTAGCTAGTGTGCAAAAAATGTGCTAACAACAAGACAGTGATGGCTGCCTGCTAGCTAACAAGTTGACATTATCTAAACATAAAATCGATCAGATTTATCAGTGGGGAAGTGATCAGATCCCCGTCAGAAGCAGCACAGAAATGAACCAACCATGTCTACTCAGTTCTTATGAGGCGGCCAAGTTGTAAGTTTAGAAACGCAATCAGCTGTGAAGTCACCTGAAAGCCCTCTATTGTTTCCTCCTGTTTTTTATTCTTATGTATCTTATACATGTGTACCATTTTGAATTATTTTTTTCAGGCAGTACGCACGCCCTCTTGGGTATTACTGGCCACACCTACTTTTTCAAAATTTAACGCAGTGCTAATTTATGATGCATGTCAGGCAAGAATGATGTAAGCGAAAAGTTTTAATTGTTACTAAATAATGGGGGGGGGGGGGGGGGGGTCTTTCTCTCACCTTGCCTCCTGGAATTCGAGCTATTCTGCTTATTCTCCTTGTAAACCAGCTGCTTGATCCACAGTGTGGGAGCGGTGATCTCTGCAACGACAGCAGGACAAACTTCCAGATGACCCACATCTTTTCAAGACAATTTTTTACTACAATCAAGATGTTTTTTCTAAAAGTATACAGTGGAGAGAGATGCAACAAATGTGTTGGAGAGACTTACCATCGCCCTCAGGCAGGACGTGGGTCTCCATGGTGGGCGTGGGCTTGGAGCCATCGTCTGGGTTGAGAGTGAGAAAGAAACGGAAAGAGACTACCATTATTGAGGTTAATACAATCTACTCTCCAGAACTGTTGAATGGTTGGGATTTGCACATGGCCCGGCCAAGAAGATAGATAGATAGATAGACAGATAGACAGATAGACAGATAGACAGATAGATAGATAGGATGATGGAGGAAGACCACCCACATATGGCTCTGCGTCTCTCTTGCACACAACAGTAAATCAACTCCTCTCACTGACATGCATTCCCATACCCACATGATCACGCTACGCATTCATCCCATTCTCTCTCAGACATACTGTAAGAACCAAAGAGCACCCAACCACACACACACACACACACACACACACACACACACAGACATCAAGGATCCCTTTACTCCTGCCCGCATGAGTGTAGTGCAGGTGTAGGATCCCTCCACAATACCGGCTTGCTCATAGTTTTCTATGGAGGACAAAGCTGATAGGGATAAAAAGCAGCACGAACAAAGGCCCACCCACAACTAGAATAAAAACACAGAGATGGATGGACCTCTGAATATATGGGGGACTATGTGAACTTCATCATTTTTGACTGTGAAAATGTTTTTTTTATATACTTTACTCATCCCCCAGGTGAAAATCTCTTTTCGCTCTCTGATTGAGGTGAAGCAGGTAGGGGTTAGGGGTTAACTATCTTTTATTAAATGATGTCATAGGAAATCAAACACAGCCTCTCTGGTTTTGGGGGGATCTCACTCAACCAGTAAGCCATCCTGACGGCCAAAAAATTTCCAAAATGCTATATAAACATCTGAATTTTGTCATACAATATCTCCAAAATATAGAGGATCTAGTCTGTAAAAATGTAATTTTTACAACCAAAGACTTGAGTTACCTTCTAGTTTTTATGAAGTACCAAATTTTGTGCTATCAATTGTTTTGGAAGAGTAGCTGTCACTCATCTCATTTTGAAAAAAAACTTCAAATAATGATGTGATCACAAACTATCTCATATCCTATATCCTCACTAACCTAAAGGCTTGCCACAGCTATAATACTGAGCGATAAAAGGGAAATCCACCTAAAAACAGAATTCACATAGATTTCCTTATCATCTTGGACAGTTAAGTTTAGATTTGTGACCATAAATGTGTTTCTTCCAATGCAAGAAACAATAACATCTCTAGCATTGGGAAAGCATTGTTCATGCTCACAAATATTGACTGATAAAATGATAGTAATAAGATGCATATTCTGAATTAAGGTGGACTTTTGCTTTTAGGTGGAAATACCCTAGGAATGAAAATACTTGAGTGCAGATCTGGGGAAAATTAGCATTTGAAATGGATTTAATTACTTCCCTGGAATGGATAGATACTGCCTGGTACAGTAGAAGTAATTGGATTGCCCTCAAAAATCAAAAATCTGCCCATTTTACACTCTAGCAGAGGCTGAAGAAAATATTGAGAGAAGCTGAAAGAATCAATGTACTGTAATGTAAGTAATGGATAAGTTGTAATGGACAAGTTGTCTCCCAGTCTTATACTGTGCTGTGAATTCAGCTCCCTAAAATACTTACCCATGTGCAGTCTTGTAGCCTCTGGAACATTCCTTTGGAAATCGTTCAACCAAATGCAAACCACCGAGGACGTTGGTGATTGGAGTGGTTTTACTAACACTACTCTAGAGCAAGTCCTTAAATCAGATGGCATGTCAGTGAACTGGAAAGGTTAAGGTCACAATGACCCGTTTGGTCAAACTGTAAATCAAATACAATGGTTACTATGCTGTTCTCTGCGCAGACCTGGGTCAAACTGTAGTTGGAAAGAATTATCAGTATTTGTTTTTAACCTGCTTGGAGTTAGGGATGGAGAGTAGACTCCAAAAGAGTAGATTCTCGATTCCATCACGTTGATTCTGAGAATCGATTCTACAATCTCAACTCCAAACTCTGGAATCCAAGAAACTGTTTAATTTAAACAAATTTGTAATTAATTCATTCATCAATTGGACAGTTGCTACAAAACTCGTCGAGCTAACCAGACTTTATAGAACATTTGTACCAAGTTTTGTACAATTTTGTGGTAATGTAATAAATGAGTTTTGTTGTACAACTTAGATTTTTGTGTTGATTTTCATTTGGAATGGGTTCCATCAATTCCGTTACAAGGAGCCAGAGCCGGAGCTGGAGTCGACTCCAAAAGAATTGTCCATCCCTACTTGGACTACCAGATGGGTGAAGTGTCAGGACGTTTAGATGATTTATAAGTCAGTTTGCTATACATTTCTGTGTTTGACAGCTTATTTTACACTATCTGAATTGTCTTGATGTAAACCGCACCCATCTTGTGCCCCGAACATGTTAAAACAAACACTGAGAATTATTTGCCAAATTCTATTTAACCCAAGTCTGGCCTATGATCTACAAACTGTGAGGAACAACCAGTCCGTGCAGCCATCTGCACTAACACCCCCCACCCCCACTCCTCCCCTCGACTGTCACCTCCCCTCCTCCCCCCAGTCCTCCACAATAGTAACTCTCCTCCAGTATACACCACCCTAGGGGCTAGGAAACGACAAAAGTGCTTCACAATAGTTAAACCCTGAGAGGCTCCCCGTCTTCCCTCGGTGTAAAGAAAGTATATATTTCTGGGCTGGGGTTTCAGTGAGGGTCGGGGGCAGGGGAGGACCCAGCAGTGTGGTCCTCCAGTACACCAGACCAGCCGTTTGTCTCTGTTTGATGATGCGAGCAGACACAGGTGAGGAATAGTGTGAGGAGGATGCACACTGCAAGAGTTTTTGAACTAACCTAGCACCAATTTTACTCTCCCACTAATAGTTTAGGATTTAAATACCTAAAGGAAACCGGAGAAAAACTTTGATGTACACTAGGATTTTCCTCCCAATTTGTGTAGAATGGCCTCATTGGATCTAAATCTGGTCAAACTCATGTAGTGTGTGTCCATCCTTAAGCATACATTAGTGCAATAAGCAGAGAACGAAGGTCATTGATAATATGCATAGTTTACCAGAGGATTGGCCATAGTCCCTGAATCTGAAGTGTTACATATTCATTTGAAGAACTCAGCAGTATGCTAATGTGCCAAAAATAATAGCTACCAATTCAGAAATATTTTCAAGATTTATTTTCTTTACAAAATAACCTGTGGATTGGTCAAAGGCCCTGAATCCGAACTCTTATACATTAATTTAAAGAATTCAGCAGTGTGCTAGTATGTTAAAAACAACAGCTATGAATGCAGCAGACCGTTTTCAGTCAAAGTCTCTCAGTTTCCAGCCAAATTCTCTTTACAAAATTTCTTTGACCATATTACATCAAGCAAAAAAGTCAGTTGTGTACCTTTCCACTCTGCACAAATATGGACTTTGCACAGATCCGATGTAACGAAACCAGGTCAAAAGAAATTTTGAACTTGCCACACATGTGCTCTCTCTGTTTCTCATACAGAGAGAAACACACACACAAACAGAAACACACACACACACAGACACACACAAGACACACACACAGACGCATGCATGCACACACAACATACAGCAGATCTCAACTCACCTTTTCTACCAGAGTTCGGAGGCCCAGGCGGTTTATCGGTTACTGACCCTTTGAAGAAAAAGCATAACATGTACACAGCAAGGACTAGACAGCAGCCACAATCCCTCCTGTACATTTGACTCCAAAATGCTGTACATCCATTTTAGAAGAAAGAAAAACGTGTTACTTCAAATTAATCACCCTAAAAAGAGCTGATTCCATCCTCAAAATGGAGACAATAACAAAGCTAATGACTAAAATAAGCAAAACTATAACCTAAATCATTTTGGTTATCGTTTTTTTTTAATTGTTGGCTATCTCAGTGGAATGAAACTTAACTTATTTCAACTTAAAAGAGGACACAAAACAACAACACTCCCATAGATTATCCATTCCACCCACTTCTTACCCTAGAGTTAGATACAAGTTTATCACAGAATAATGAGTACATTGTATTAGTACTTGATAGTTGGCACACATTGAAACATTAGGTTTGTTGCATTATCTTAGCATTGAATATAGCAATCCTAAGAAATCTGAGCCATGTATTATTATTATTATTGATACAGTGGAAAACCCATTATTAGCGAAATCAAGTTGTGTAACATGAGTATTATTCTTGATTTTGTTCATGCAAGGTAGTCCAGTCAAGCATGCATGGATTCTGAGGGAATGAGCAAAATTAGACAGTACAACCAATTAGAATAGGAGGGCAAAGGGAGAAATTTGAGTGAAGGCAATTGGAATGAAATTTACTACCTGACAATCCACTTGTCCCAGCATGAGTTCCCATAAATTCACGGAAGTTTCCTGCAAATGTATGCGAGATGATTGATTTGGGTCATAGTGTACAGGGGGCATCTGAGCATGTGAGGAAAGGTTATTTGCTGCCAGCTGAGAGGGAAGGGAACGTAAGGGAAGGAGAGTTATTGGGTCTGTCGTTCTCTTATTTTCTATTGCGTCCATTGTAAAAAATAGACAGCGGGCCAGCCTCTGGTAGCCGTATCTGTCCAAGGTTGTCAGGGGTTTACATACATACCTTTGCAAGAAACAATGAAGATATCGGATCTTATGCAGGACAGAAGGGAGACAGGTTGTACGGTTGCGTCATAATCTAGTCATAGTCATAATCTCATGTTTTCCCAAAAGTAGTTGTTCTCAGGAATGAACGGACATAAAACCACGCTCAATTTGTGAGCTTTGGTGATTCTGGTTGAAGAAATGAAGTACGGCAGGAGCTGAAGGAAGCCTTACAGGTGATTAGTGGTGCAAGTGGAGAGAGACAAAGACAGAGAAAGAGAGGGAGCGAGTGAGAGAGAGAGAGAGAGAGAGAGAGAGAGAGAGCGGGATGCCTTTGGCAGTCTGTGCAGCAGCTACAGAGGGGCATGCGACCACTCTCACCACTCTCTCCACACAAAATTTGCACCATATGCTCTAGTGGCTGTGCAATCCAAGTCTGGCAAAGGCCCCTGTGTATTATCTTCTGAGGGAAAATGATGGTGATTATCATAAAGTGTTCCCATCCAGGTCGAGTGTGCGGAGCTCGGCTCTCTCCTCCGGCCTGCTGAGAGCAGTTAGATGAGTTGGGGGGGGGGGGGGGGTTGTGTGTGTGTGTGTGTGTGTGTGTGGGGGGGGGGGGGGGGGGGGGGGATCGAGAGGCCCCTGGATGTATGGCCATTAGCCCTCTCGCTTGACCTTGCACCTGCCACGCCACATGACATACAATACACATGTGCCTATAACATGGCATACCCTCTTCACGAACAAACCCTCTTCAGCTGTGATCCAAAGGCCACAGTCGCCCTTTATCCTCAGCAGTCAAGGTTCAAAATCTATATTGAATCAGTAATTCACATAATAATGATAAAGCCTTCATTCTCAGCCGTTTCGTTTTAGATTGGAGATAAGAAGCTATTTCAATACCAAAAGATTTACAGTTGTTTTTTTTTTAACTTCCTGAAGTGATTGAAAGTGAATTGGCCTCAACCCCAACACCTTATCTTGCAAGCACTCTTGGCACTAAGATCCTACAGATGTAGCCACCATGGAAATCCCACTTTTTTTTTACATGTTTGCTACACTGCTTCTCCACCCCAAAGAGGAATTACCTGGAAATATCCTGCCATACTAGCAGACTGGAGTTTTACTTACACAAACATTTCTCTGAGGTAGAAATAATCTTAGTGGCTGAGTTAAACCTTAGTGGGAGGTGCGCAAGTTAGCCGGCTGCCAAACTTCAATGGTCAACATATTATTTTTCATTCATTCATGACCATGTTATTCATGATGTTGGAAGGTCAGCAGCTAGCTAACTAGCTTACCTAGAGAGCTATAGGCTAGTATGGCTAGTTTGAGTTTAGATAACTTTTCAGCTTGTATCAACAGCACTAGCCTTCATAAAATTACCTAGCTCCTCTCTTACCTCTTCCCTTTTTCACTGGGCAGTGTTCAGTCTAACGTTACTTAGCCAGAAAAACGGTGGTTCTTTGCTCCGCCCACTGAGATTTAAGTCAACCAAAGACATTATTTCTGCCTGCAAGAACATTTGCATAAATAAAACTCCAAGGCAGGACAGATGCAGGGTGTAGTGCAGCTGGTGTGGGAGCGGACACTTTGACAGTGGAAACCTTGTATCGAACAAAAAAGATTACAGCTTTAAGACACTGTTGAGAAACCCTGAACATATCATCCTCAGGCTGCCAAACCCTTTGGCCCAGTACCTGAACACACTGGGGTCCTGTTGTGCACAGAGGAGCCACTCACTGGCTTCCCATCGCTGGTGACACACCAGCAGTAACCTGTCAGAGTGTGGCACTGGACCTGCAGAGGCAAGAAGGACAAGTCATAGGATTGATACAATATTTGATAAAAATAATGTCAAAACAAATGTAAAAACACAACATTCAAATGCCAAATTAGTTTTCTATTCAAAGATTTGTTTCTTATACTCAATGAACTGAAACTGAACTGTTGGAGGTCATGAATGGGATGGTTCAAGAGAGAGTGAGGGAAAGTGACAGAGTGCCCAAGAGAAAGAAGACGAAGAATGATGAAGAGTTGTAGACATCGAAGGAAAAGCAATGAAGGCTCTGAGACAGACCTGGGCAAATGTTCCATCCTCATTGCATTCTGGGATAAACATGGACTCCTGGGGCCTCTTGGCTTGTTCCAGAGCCTGGCTCCTCTCAACGCGACACTTCGACTGACCTGCATCTGTGACGCAGGGACAGGACAATCAACACAAACCTTCACACTCTACTTTTTTGTACCTTCCCATTGCTGAGAATGCTTGCCCTTTTTCAACAACAAGTTTTGAGTTCCTAGGGATTTACCCATATCCAAGTCTTTATCCATATAGGGCAAATTGGGGTAACGGAGGGAAATGACCCCCCTCCCCTCCCATTGTTAACACATATTACAATGGCCACCCCCTTTGTTGAAACAATACATTTTAGAGGAAAGAGGGAAACCTGTCCACTGTATAGCTCTTCAACAACAACTGGGAGAAGTCAAACAAATTTCCCCGTCCATACTGAATTTATTACATGATTTTGAAAAAATAAAACAGCAATTTCCCATACAAATTATACCTCCTATGCTCAGAAACACTGACTAATTTTCATTCATCACACATACAACATCCCATCTCTCTGCAGCTGTAGCAGTGTCTGACTCCATCTCAGTGAAAGCGTGCCACACTACTGACCGAATGCTTCAATACCATCTGTACAAGGGAAAACATAAACCACCTGCTGACCTGCCTCCCTCTGGCCCGCCTGCTGATAGATGGGATGCCATATGTAGGACAGGATCCAGTGTAGGTAGACTGAGGTGAGGTGTGAGCAGCACACTGTGAGGCCAAAGCTCTGAGGAAAGCGTTATGTGCCTTTGATATTTTGAAACGTCAGTGGAAACCGGTCTGACGGGACTGAGATGGAAGTAGCCGAAAAGTTAGAGAATGGAGTGGACTTGAGACCAGCAGGTCACTGGTTCAAAATCCCATCAGCAACTACTATTTTTGTTGCACTCAGGCCCCAGTTGCTCCTGTGGAGTTGCTCAGCGGCTGAGCTTCATGCTCATAGTTACTGTATACACATTCACACCGGGGAACTGCCCAGTACGACCGCAGTCCTCCACTGTTGGCAAACCCCTTCCCTGGATAAATAAAGGTAAATAAACAGGCTGTGAACCTGGGAGGAGGCAGACATGTTGTCTCCTCCGGACTCGAAACTGGACGATGATGTCACCGAGGAGGACAGGCAGAGGTTATGTAAAACGTGAATTCTTAAACCTTTTAATCACAGGACCTGGACTGAGTAAGTTTAGTCTTAACTTGGGACAGAGGCTCATTTAAACATTGTAGTGTCATATAGGGACCAAGCAGACACATCGAGGACATGGGCCTAGTTTACCAAACCCTGATTTATGGAAATGCTGTAAAAACAATAACTTCATGACCGGGAGCTTTTAGCAGTTTGAACTTTCTTCATTAAGCCTTGGCTTGTGCACAGCTCTGCTTGTATGTTAGTTGTGGCAAGGCAGTAATGTGTGCACATCCAAAATCCTGACCAGGCGCTTCATTACAAAGCACAAGACAACGACATGAGGGGTTTCGTTCCAAATTAGATATCCACCAAGTGAAAAATCTATGCTTTAAAAAGGTGATTGATAGCAAAAAAAGATAGTAGGTAACTAAAAAAAACATTACTTACGGACTGGATCCTGCCTGTTAACTAATGATGGATCTGCCTGTTATAGTTTTGCATCTGTTGTTGCATTTGTTTGCCTTACCTGTTAGCAATTTCTGTGTGTTGTGTGTGTTGTGTGTTGTTGTCAAGTTTATCTGTTGTGTGCTGTTTAATCTGGATCTCACGCACCCCTCAATTAGCCTTCGCCAGGCTTTGCCATTGTAAATAAGGATCAGTTCTTGAACTGCCTGGTTAAATAAAGCAGCAGATACAATACAACAAACCAGGCCTGCTGCATCTACAAAGGTTGAGTGAGCTTTGCCCGGCTTTCCTTCCCTTGGCACATCGATGATATTATGAAACAAAACCACGCATTACCATACAGAGGGAACAAAAATCACTCCAAAAATGGATTTGGTCGAGTTTGTTGTTTTTCTAATGGGCAGGGGGCTGAAAAAAGGGGGGGGGAAATGCCAAGTTCCAACCTTGACTCTAGACCTATCAATCTCTGCTGTTGTTGAGTGGCTGGCATCCAGAGACTGAGGAAGTGTGTGATCCTGGTCTGTAAAAACTTACACGCCTACCGAGGGGCGGAAAATGAAAGACATCTTCTCATTCAGTTCCACTGCTCCCAGTCTCTCTGCTGTTCACTTTGGGACCGAGCTGCACAGTCAGAAACTTGCTATATCTTTGAAACTCAGTGAACTCAATGTATTTTCTCACTGTTTAAAGTTTACAGTATGCAGTCTCCAGTTTAAGGTTTGGATTTGGCGGATAACGCAGCATGTTAGGTGAAAATTATGGCAAGTTGTGGTTTTGCAGCTTGGCCAGAGAGAACCACATAATCACTCTGGCTCAAACCAGCGTCCACTAAAACCTCTTGTTGTGATCACCACCTGTTTCCAGGGCAAGTCTCTTGGTGTTGGGTGCTGGAGGTTGCCAGGTCCTTACCTTTCAGCTCCAGGTCCCGCCCCTCTGAGGTGGCGGTTGGCACCGGAGCCACCGGCGGCTGATCAATCCTCACCCAGTTTTTACCTGAGAGACAAAAAGGTCACATTTATCCCTGTATAGTCTCAAAGATTTGAGTTATGAGTTATGTGCTACAGCCAGATAGGAACAGTATGAGTGTGTGAGTGTATGTATCCATGTGTGTATGTATTTATGTGTGTCTGTGAGTGTGTGTATAGCTTATTAATCTGAGTAAATGTCTGTGTCTGTGTGTATGTCTGTATAGCTTGTTTGTTTGGAACTTTGCATGTATACATTTCTATGCATTATATATCTGTTTGTGTGTGTGTGTGTGTGTGTGTGTGTGTGTGTGTGTGTGCCTGAATAGAACTGTGAGTGAAAAATGTGTGTCCTCTCAAGTGTTAAGTGTCTCAAGTCTGTAGTGCTATCCGGATCCATTTCTTTTTCTCCTGTGTCGAAACTGAATGGGATTTTTTGGATTCTGTTTGCCAATCATTCTGTTCTTAGAATAGATGAAATAATATAAGTAGAAATAACATAATGATGAAGTTATTACATATTTTAACACATTAAAGGCAAATTTCCACATTGTGGACAATAAAGTTTTGTATTCGTATCTGTATTCGTAGTCGTATTACTGAATTTTTGACAAATATTATGCAAGTAAACATGGTGCGGATGTTGTGTTATCACAAAACTATGAAATGCTATGGCTGGTGATTTTTTATTTTTTTCACTGCGGGTTCAAAACCCATCAGAATCCACCTCAGCAAGTGAAGAAATGCATAATAGAGGAAAGCAAAAATAGTCAATATTAGCATTGGACGTAGTTAAAGACAGTAATTTTACACTCCTATTCATTTTCTCATTAGAATGAAAGGGGATGGGATCTGGAAAAATGGTGCCACGTTTGAAAGGACAATATACAACATATACACAAGTGTGTGTTTCTCAGTCTGTGGCCTCACCTCGGCAGCGCCCGCGGTGCGCCAGCGACAGAGTGCGGTCTTTGCAGCGCGCCCTCTGCAGCTCGCAGCCGGTGTCATAGCTCCGCCCGTCCGAGCCGCACACCGGCTTCCCCTGCGTCCGCGAGCAGATGATCCCACAGTGGCTGTCCCTGTCCCCGATCAGCCACTGCAGGGACACACAGGACAGACCGGGACCAGTTCAGTCCACTACAGGTTTGATTAACTGATACATCTTTAGATTGTTGTACTTTTTTTTTTTCTTTCATTCTTTCATTGTCACTTTTATGTCTTTGCCTCTTTCTGACTGTCTTTTTCTTTCCTTATAACTTTCTTTTTTCTTCTTTCGTTCCTTCTTTCTTTCCTTCCCTCCCTCTTTCTTTCTTTCTTTCTTCTTTATTATGTCTTTCCCTCTTTGTCTCCTTTTCTTTCCTTCTAACTCTTTTTTTTCTTTGGTTCATTCTTTCCTTATTTCTTTCCTTCTTTCCATCATTCTTTCTTTCCTTCCTTCCCTCTTTCTTCCTTTCCTTCATTGATTCTTTCTTTCTTTCTTTTTTCTTCTTTCTTTCCTTCTTTACTTCTTTCTTTCTTTCCCTCATTCTTTCTTTCTTTCTTTCTTCTGTCTGTCAGTCCTTCCTTTCTTCTTTTCCTCTGTTTAAACAAAGGCTATACTGAACTGAATTCAACTGAATCTCATAGATTAACTTGTGGCTCATTTGCCCATTTTGTTCCAAACCTTTCTGCGTTCTGAAAACTCTCTCAGCGTGCCGCCATCTTTGTTTACAGTAACATGGGTGTGAGAAACTCTCTACATGGAAGCTAATTTATCTCATTGATCTTTGGCTGAAGACAGGTTGAACCTTCATTAAGTTTCAAAGGAGCCAAACCACACTGAGAGCAATGGGAATCCATCCTCCCCCTCTACCCAAATCTTCACTCATGATCTATTAGTGAGTCTATTCTACTCTACTGTTGGACGTCGGCCCTCTTCCTGACAGCCGTAATGGCTCTTGGCTTCCCGGCCGCCTCGAATATATTTAAAGTCTAAAGGATTTCAGTGGAGCAGAAAGTTTGCCAAAAGGATGAAGTCGCGGTTTCGTGAAGGAAGAGAGTAGGTGTGCACTGAGCAGCACCAGAATCCGCTGTGCGTAGCGGCCCAGCGGCGTACCTGAGCCAACTGTTGTTGAATAGGTTTCAACTATTTGAAAAAACACACAAGGAGCGATTGATTTATCTTATCTTGCATGTGATGATTCGACTTTTGTGGCTGCTCAAACGCCTGTTTCATAAAAGATATTAAAAAAAACAAGCGTTCCTCAAGTAGGTAACTACTTAAAAAAAAAACTTGTCAAAGGCATTTTTCACCCAAGGTCTCTCAAGCAATTACCAGAGCGCGGGTTGCTGGGCTGCAGCTCTGAATCTGACACAGGAGATCTCATTAAGGGCAGGTATGGAGGGAAGAAGGTGGTGGAAAATAAGACGCAGCCAGAAACAAAGGGCACAGTTTCCATCCCTCGCTAGCCAACTCCTATCAGAGGATCTGAGGCCATTTTCGAAATGATCCGCAGGGATACTGTAGAAATGCGTGTGTGGAGCTCGCATGCACACGTGCACATACACACACGTACTGTATACACACACACACACATATATACACACACACACACACACACAAATTCTCCCTCTCTCCCTCCTTGCCCCGAATGCCCCACTTGAAAAAAAAAGCAGTATTTTGAACAACATCAAAAATGTTGCTTGGAGACAGATTTTCTCAAAGCATATAAAGAGCAATCAGACAGACCTGAACAAAATGTAGATGGTAACAAAGCCAAACCACTGATGTCACGAATGAGCTGGTGTACAACTGGATCTCATATACAAATGAATCACCAGGGGTTTTCGTCTCACTCCCCCTAAACACATCAACTGCAAGCCAATCTATTTTTCTGCCTGTCAGAAATCCATACTTGTCCATCCATGCATTTGTATCATTATTATTATTATTATTATTATGAATTAGAAACCATGTGCTAGACTGCTCTAGCAACCCTCATATTATCCTGTCTGAATTACATGCTTTTCCACCCGCTCTGTTACTGTTACAACTGCCAATAAAAATCATACTTTAAATATCTACCGATGACACTATTTTCCTGGAACAGTTTACTTCTACAGATCAGTGGACACTTACACTAATCGCTGAGATTTCCGACACTCGCCTATTCTTCTGCTCTTCACTGAAACAGTTCAACTAAATGTGAACACTATGTGAAAATCCTCCTACTGTACCTGTAGAGTGGCTGTACTGTATATCGGTATACTGTACATATACTCTAAATATAAGAATTAAAATGTGGTAGAAATGTTGCACACTGTAAATTAAGGTCATTAAGTTTAGATTAAGGGAAGAGGTACATATTGAAAATCCTGAAAAAGACATTTACAGTATGTTCTTTTTCAAGTTCTGGCTAATGTCTCTCACTGTGAAAACCTGGAAACGACAGCGGAGTTCAAACTTGTTACAGGACAAATTATAAACTAAACTGCGGTGAGGAAAATGGGATGCAGGTTAGAAAAGAATTTGTCAATCAACCAAAAGGGCCAAGGGGAACCGAAACGTCCAGTCCCTCTGTGGTTCTGTTGCTTTGCAGATACCGGAGCATCTGCCAGCACTGACAGCTCTGACAGCCTTGATAACAGCTTCGGTAATTCCTACACCGCGAAGAAATATCCATCCTAACAATTTAATCGAGTGTTGAGTCTAAAAATCTTTAAAAAAAACCTGAAAAAGTCTGCCAACGGGATGAGATCATTTTACTTGTTTCCAATGCAAATTAACTTGTTTAAAGAATTTTCTTGAATCATTTTCTTGATGCTAGTGGCGTGATTTGCCTCTTTCTGCCTTGAAACGTCGAAGCAAATGGAACTGCATTGGAAACAATTGGGGTTGTCTCACCCCGCGGGCAGAAATGTTCAATTGTTTTAAGAAAAATAAAATTATAAGACTGAATACGAGATGAAATGACTTGTTAAGATGGAGGTTTCGCAGTGTAAAAATGATGTGGGTTATTATCACGGCTGTCACAGCTGTCAGCACTGGCAGATACTCTGGTATCTGTAAAGAGTTTTATTGAAACAGAAACAGTGACTCTGGAGTCTGGAGCTTCAGCGCCTGCCAGATGAAATCATGAGGTGAGGTAACAGGGTGGCAGGACGGCCTGGTGCTTTAACAACCTGTCCTGGAGCTGGCAGGTCGCAGGTTCGATCCCCACAAAAAGCCAGCGTCCCTGTTGAAGTGTCTTTGAGCCAAACACCGAACACAGCGCAGCACCTCTGGCTGCCCTCGTGCTCCAAACCCCTCTGGTGAAATGTGTATAGTTCTCTAAAAATTGCTAAGAAAAGAGCCTAGATGTAACAAGGCGATAGGAAATTTAAACAAAAGGTAATAATACTTTAGAGGATACAGTAAAACCCCAACCTGCCCCGTCGTAACAATACGTCCAGAACAAGCCAGACAGCTTAATGTGATTTCAGCCTTGGCGATGAAGCGCAGCGGTGAAGCTCTTGTCAGACATCTCAGGGTAAAACTAAATCATGATGTGCCTTTTTATGAGAAACTGCAGACAGGGAGGAAAACATAGCAGATCATTTCATTTTTAACTTGCGTGTCCTCCTCTTGGCTTCGGCGGAGGACAGGAATAATTCAACGCTGTCGGACAAAAAAACACGTATCTGCAAAAAAGCATGTTGTTTCCGGAAAGAGGAAAAAAAATGGCTATTTTCTCATTTATTCCTGTGTGTTTTTGAAATCATGGAGGGGGCGAAGCGTCATGAAACACCATTAACACACAAACATCCGCTCAAACTTCCAGTTCAAGTATGGAAAAAGAGAAAGCTGCGGTTACCTGTTTTCTCCGCAGCAGAAGTCAATATAAAAAGTGGACTGGGGTGAGCCAAAGCACTTTGGAGGGAAAGCAGTTTGTCTATGTGATGAACTGTTAAATTGCTAAATCAGTATCCAAAGCAAGCTATTCTAAAAAGTGATTTAGGTCTGTGTGGCCACTCCTCCAGGTGAAGTCGACTCAGGCAGAGCCACAGAGTCTGGCTGGACCCACAGAGAGCCAGCAGAGCCTGTCCTCCCCTGCTGACTCACAACCCTAATGGACACGGCCCTAGTACTTCCACTGTCATAATAAAGCAGTAAATCAGTGATTTTGGGGCACTATTGTCCGGTTAAGTGGAAGTAAACACTCCCACCCGTCTCCCCCACAGTAACAATAGTCATTTCTTAGTCACACCGTCCCACCCACAGCCTCCTGTCCTGCAGCGGTGAAACCAGACACTCCAGCAAATAAAGTGGGGATCAGGAAAGGTTTGGTTGGGATTTCTTTTACTTAAAGTCAAAATTAAATAGACAAATAGTCTTAAAGGCTTGGAAAATATGGATTAAAGACTGGATGGATGGACCGGAACATTTCGACTCATCGTTCATCTGTCAAGGTGTTGGTGGCGACCTTCCCTTAGTCTTAGTTTTACTACTTTGTACAGGTGAAAGCATGTAAAAGTCCAGGGGCGGAAAGAGTATCAAAATATACTCAAGTACAAGTACTGCAACTCTGCTGAAATTTTACTTGAGTGGAAGTAAATTACTGGTGTAAAACTGTTAATTTAAAGCTCATGTTAAAAGTTATTGAGTTACTTTTTTACAAAAGAGAACATTGTTATATGATCTTTCCCATGCAACAGAAAAAAAATAAAAAATAAAAAACCCTTTACAAAATAAAGTGCAAAAACAAGTAAAGCTAGATTACTCTTCTCTGCTGACTGACCATTCACTGCTAATAGGCACCACAGTTGGCCAGTTTCTAATGTTGATGGACAACCTGCAGAATTTGTACTCTGTGATGAATGTGACTTGAAAAAATACTTTTAAAAAAGTAAACAAAATGCTACTCAATTACAGTAAAGAGTAATTGTAATTAGTTACTTTCAGCATTGAAAATTCTATCTTAAAAAAACAGATAAAACGCAATCAACTTGTGCACAGATCATTTTAAAAAAAAAACACAAACATTACACTCAATGACCAAATGACTCATATGACCAAAAAAACTTCACTAATGGAGAGGGAAAATGCTAAAAAAAAAAAAAAAAAAGACCCCCAAGAAAGAATATCAAATGGCAGACAGTATACCAAGCCCCGTCTAATCTAATCTGCTGACTCAGATTCTCTGTGCTGCATCACAGCCACCTCTCAGGTCTGATACTGAGTCTCATCTCTGTCTGTCACCACAGTTTCTGCAGGATCATCATGATCAACCCTCTCACAAACTCAATTGGTTCACATTTAAAAGGGCGAAGGTGTCGAGGTAAAGTTTGTTTCACTCCATCCGGCAGTGACAGACAGCTGGCATTTGTTTTGGGACGTCCAGATGGCTGGGGCTTTTCCACTTAGGACAAAACAAAGAGTGTCAAGGAGTTAAGACAATCAGCAAAGCATTTGACAAGATGTATTATACTTTTCTGTAGTTTTCAACTCATCTAATGCTATCTGAATTGTCCTGATGTAGTAAACCCCACCCATCTGCTACTTTAAGAAGGTTAAAACAAACGCTAAGAGTTATTTTCAGTTACTATCAGAGCTGTCTGCTTGTCAGATAGGGTGATGGCAATCAGCTGGTATTAGCCAGGATGACAGGAGCTGGCATTATCTCCTGAGGGAGAACAGTCCGTCCTGTAAGGCCAATAAAGGCCGGGATGGACTCCCACCCGACATCCCATAATCACAACCAAATAAACACATCGAAATTAAACAGACTAACATGTAACAGGAGCTGATGCTGGCTCTACTGAGAGACACGTAGCTCAAAATAACTGGCTTAACAAAACCTGTGGGGAGAACCTCGCTCCTGCTCCCCTTTGATGATCATTATACAAAATTTAACATTGTACTGCGAGAGCCAGTGCATCAAACGATTTACAAAGAAGCCAAACAACGTGCCAAACAACTTAATGGAGCATTGAACGCACCCCTGAGGAAATAATCCCACTTTAATAACCAGCGAGAGGCCCTTCCCTTTAGCTCCCAAACTAAACAAGTTGCTCAAACATGGAGAAATGCATATTTTTAAAGATTACTTTATAGCTTTAGGAGGTAATGCACCATGGAGAGAGACAGCAAAGATGGAGGAGAGAGGAAGGATGACATGAGAAAGGTCATACCCTGATGTTGAACCACCAATGTTTTTTTTAACTGACCCACCTCAACTCTCTTTAGGTGAATTTAAAGATGAGCAGAGGGTAAAATGCGAGTTACATGACGGTTTGGTACTGATATCTCGAGTGGGAGACAATGAGTATGGACATTCTCTCATTTAACAAGCCAAAAATCCCCTAACACACACACATGCACAAACACACACACACACACACACACACACACATCTCAGCCAGAAGCACATGAAGCTCTCTCTCTCTCTCCACCACTCATAAAATAAGTGAAATACAAGCCCATTGTGCAAGCATTACAGCATTAGCGAAATGGTCTTTTTTACCATCGCTGGCAGAGAATCTGTTCCAGCCCGACCCGCAGCAGTGGAACAATAACCCAGAAGAAAGAATACGATTAGAGAATAATCATTTTTATATATGCAGGCTTAAAAGGTTGACAGGGGGAAAAAGCGAGCTGTGTGAAACGGAACAAAGGTAGTAAATAAACAAATCCACGTAAGAGAAATGGCTCTACGTTTCAAGTCTACTAAACGCAATAAAGTTGAACTTTCCTACTGGTTTTATGCCTGTAGGATAGAGTTCATTTCTTTGGACAGTTTTTCTCCTAAAACTCGGCTATAAAACCCAACACAATATGCAAAAACAATCTTTCCTATGTTCACCTGCATTACAGCAATTTATTCCTGCTTTAGTAGGTGCTTGGCTTGTTAAGGTTTTGCTTAACAAGATGTTAGCTGATTTAAATCCCAGAGCCAGAATGGCTATGGTGACAGGATGATAAGACTGCAGGTAAATACAAGGCTGAAACCAACGAACACGAGAACTTGTCTTACGATGTGTGGGAGGATCAGGTAATAACCCAACCTAAAACACTGTAGGTGTCTTAATTTAAAGATCCAATATTCTCCACTTTCCAGTGTTTTATTTTATGTCTTGAGGTCCATTCAAAGCTGTTTGTGTGGTGTCATGTACCAAAAACACTCTCAATCCATTTTTACACGTTCATTTTCCAGCATCTCTCTGAGCTTTGCCAAGAACAGGCTGTTTCTGTTACTGTGTCTTTAAGGCTCATTAATATTAACGACCCCTCTGTTCTGATTGGCTAACCGTTTCAAGAGTGAACCGTGAGACACCGCAGACACGGCAGAGCAGGCAGCTACAGGTAGGGAAAACTCTCCGGTAAATAGACAATGACAACCGCTCAACCGCTTTGAAAAAAACACTTTGTTAGTCTATTATTTCTTACAGAAATGATAATGAGCGAACCTTTGTGACGCCACAAAGTTACGGAAGTTCAAACGGCTCGTTTAGAGGCTCGCTTTTCTAATATGGATTGTGTGGATTTAGTTGGCGACCATGCATTTTAATACTTTCACGATGTTTAGATAGCACATCCAACTCCTTTATAATCACAGAGGCAAGAGGAAATCCTGATTACACAATATGGGACCTTTAACATTTGATGGTATAGCTTTGGACGAAGTGGGAAGTCACAGGCTGTCCATGGCCCTTGGTGTGTTTCCTTCTACGTAGTATACGGCTGTATCAAGGGTCATATAGCCTCTGAGTGTTGGTACAAACCAGTTTATGAGCTGCTGTTAAGGTTTCAAATTCCATTAACCTACAGTAGTTGAGACTAATGTTGAGTTTGGTGTCAAAATCAACACTATGCCAGTATTTATATAAGTCCAAGCCCATCAGAGTTCATTTAATACTCTTAGATAGTTTTGAACACTCGCCCAGAGCTTGGACTTGTCAACTCCAAATAACCGTCACTGAAAAATGAACATTTATTAACACTGGAAATTTTGCTGTGATACATGACGTTTACATGACTGGTTTTCAAGATCGGACCGACACGGTGCGCAGCCAAATTTCCAGTGTCAATCAGTGCTGATTTTTTAGTTAACAATCACTTGGAGTTGACAGGTGTT